>NC_044031.1:341948565-342260797 GCF_901765095.1 Microcaecilia unicolor | reverse complement strand
CTACCCTCCTCCACTGAGAATACTGGCCACGCAATCCTACTCTCTGCTTCCTATCTTTCAACCAGTTCTTAATCCATAATAATACCCTACCTCCGATTCCATGACTCTGCAATTTCTTCAGGAGTCTTTCGTGCGGCACTTTGTCAAACGCCTTCTGAAAATCCAGATATACAATATCAACCGGCTCCCCATTGTCCACATGTTTGCTTACCCCCTCAAAAAAATGCATTAGATTGGTGAGGCAAGACTTCCCTTCACTAAATCCGTGCTGACTTTGTCTCATCAGTCCATGTTTTTGTATATGCTCTGCAATTTTATTCTTAATAATAGCCTCCACCATCTTGCCCGGCACCGACGTCAGACTCACCGGAACAAGTAGCATGGCTCATGGATTTCTTTCCAGCCTCTCTGGGACTGTTTATGTATGTAAGTATACACATGTGTGCACATCTGTGTTTGTATCTGTAAGAAGTGCTCCCAGGGTAATGTAACAGAAAAGTTTTGCTCATGAAAAAATATTTTTGCTCACATCAACTCAGTCCTTAGAGGGTACACTGTTCATCAGGGCTCAGTTCTTTCACCATATCTCTTCATATCTTTTTGAGCCCCCTTGCCGCTGTTATTCAGGCTTTTGTAAATTTCTTTTTACTTTTACACTGACAATTTTCGCCTATTAGCCATTCAAGACCCCTACAACCCAGATCCAATCTTGTTTGGATTCCGTTGATTCCTGGTAAGTCTTCTTCTTAACCCACTAAAGAGACTGTTTACATCCTTCTGTGGCACCATCTTTGAGAGGCTCTCCCTCCCCCCTCCCCCCAGTTCTAGTGGACTGTTGTAAATATTTGGGAGTAACTTGTGATGTTGAACTTACATTTCAAGCCCAAATTACATCTGTAATTATGCACATATCTTTCATAGCTTATATCTATCTGACAAGTGGACATACACATGGGTGGAGTCTGGCAGCGCATGGGTGGGATTTTTAGCTACACATAGACCCCTGGATTCTATATATGACACCTGAAAATCCACGTAGAAACAAGCATAATCTATAACCATGCACATAAATTAATTGGTTAACTAGCTAATCAGTGCTGTTAATTGGATGTTAACAAGCAATTATCAGCACTAATTGGCATTAATTGAGATTTCCGCACGCAACTCGCTAAGTGTATTCTATAACACAGTGCATCTAAATTCTAAGTCGCATAATTGAAAGGGGTGTGACCATGGGTGGGACCAGTGGTGTAGCCAGACCTGACATTTTGGGTGGGCCCAAAGCTAATATGGGTGGGCACTATCCATCCCCTTAGCCAGGCATTACCCCTTCCTTTCCCTCCCCATAGCTCAGCATCAGCCCTTCCCTATCCCCCATCCATCCATCCTCATAGCCTGGCATCAGCCTGTCCCTTCCTTACCCCCATACATCCATCCCCATAGCCCGGCATCAGCCCTTTCATCCCTACCCCCCCAAGCCATCCTAATAGCCCAGCAACAGCCCTTCCCTTTCCTACCATCCTATAGCTAGGCATCAGCTCTACCCTACCCCCCACCCCTTCCTGTAGCCTAGCATCAGCCCTGTCCTACCCCCTACCCACCACCCCCCATAGTCTGGCATCTCCCCTCCCCCCACTCTGAAGTACACCAACATTTAAATATAAAACATTTTGGAGGTTTTTTTTAGTCTTGGGCACTGCAGAGACTAACCCCACCCAGAAACCTCTCTTCATTACATATAAAACATTTTTTTTTCATTTTAACCTGGGTACTGCAGAACTATCCCCACCCAAAAACCCACACCAACATGAAAAATACACCTTTTTAAAAATTTTAACCTGAGCACTGAGCCCACCCCCACCCAGAAACCCACCAACAAAAAGTTTTAATGTTGGTGGGTTTCTGGGTGGGGGTGAGCTCTTCACTGCCAAGGAGGAAAAAAGGTATATTTAATGATTAAATAAATATACCTCCCCCCCCTACCAGGCAGTGAAGAGCCCACCAACAGCATTACAATGTACATATATTTAAAAAAAAAAACCAACATTTGTTTTACCTGGCAGCTGGGCTTATCTGTGTAAATGAGAGAGCACTGCAGTGTGCTCCTTGTGCTGGCTCCTGTGCCTGTTTGGAGCCGCGGGCTGGTTCAGAAACCTCTCAATTATTGCTGGCAGCCTGGAACAGTGAAGGAAACCCTGTAGGCCAAGACTGAGCTGCGGCACTGGCAGCAGATTTTCCCGTGCTCGGTGCGGGGGGATGGAGACAATGCAATGCAGGTGTCCTGAGTGAGACGCTCGTCAGAGAGCAGTGACTGCAGAGGGTCTTCGGCACTTTGGTTTCCTTTTTAAAGGAAGTTTTGAGGGAGTTTTCATGGAGGCAGTTGGGGTGGCAGTTCTGGGCATGCTCCACGGCTCTCTCTAAAGAGGAAATCCTCCAGATCTGAGTCTGAGTGATGCGGTAAATCTGAGTGTACATCCCGATCATGATCGCTACCGGGATATAAAAACTGATGAGGGAGGAGCAATGGTGCAGCACTGGAAGGAGCCACCATTCCCGACCTGGACCTACACAAAAAAAAGTTGGTTCCGCTGCTGCGCAGGTAGGAGGAGATGCTTCCTAAACACACATGGCTGAGCCACAGCAAACTAAAATGCTGTGCACTTCCACAGCGCAGCTGCTGCCTAACCAGTGCCTAGAAGACCGGCACCCATTGGAGCAGGACAAACTGGGCGGGCCTGGGCCCACCCAGGCCCACCCATAGCTAAGCCCCTGGGTGGGACAGGGGCATTTCTAAAATCTATGCACATTATTATAGGATACAACCAATCTGCCTAATTTAGGCATCAGAATTTACACCAAGTAAAATAGGGCCTAAATGGATACTACCAAATCTGGTCATGTGGCAAGCCATTTGGTGTATTCTATATAGCACGTGGAAATGTAATTCTATTCTATAAACTGTAGGTGTACTTTAAAGAATACACCTAGGCATAATTTTTTTCCATGCGGATTTCTCAGGTGCCATGTATAGAATGTAGAAACAAAAAGGAGGAGAACTCCAAGCCTCACAAGAAAGTGAAAAGTCAACAACTGGGGTGAGGAAGCCAAAAAAGAGGAAACAAAGAAGGTCCAAATGAATAGGTCTTTATTGCTTCTATAAAGTAGTAAGCCAAGTGTCGAAAAGCTCAACACAGCCATGTTTTAGCTGGCATGCCTTCATCAGGAACCTTATCTAACATAAAAAAATAAATTAATACATTTAAATATAGTCATCCATAAAATACTGTACATTATTGAAATACCAAAACATAAAATAAATAAATTCTTAAAACCAAAAACTGTAAAATCAATAAGATGGTGCGTGAGAATGAAAATGCTGAACACCAAAAATATAAAAACAAATGATACAATTTCTGTGACGTGAATAAAATGTGAAGCACATCTATTTACCATACATTCCTTAGCAACCACAGAAATAATTGTATAACAATGAAGACTGGCACAGTAAAATACTCATCTATGAGTGAAAAGATAAATGAACCAATAAACAAAACTATCAATTATTCAAATAAGCACATATCCATAATTGGCTATCATCCACCCTCCTTCCTCAGGATCCCCCCATATACCCCCTATGCCTGCTTATTCCAATGCAATATAGGCCCACCATTCTTCCTTCCATGTGCCTATCCATGACCCCCCCCCTGCTTTTCTTCCCCTATTCCCCTTCCGTTCCTCCACTCACCACACTTCCATACCTCTTTCTGCATATTCCCCTCCCTCTTCCAAGAACTTGAAAGTTTTCATTCTACTTCTCCATACCATTTCCCTTTGTGCCTATCATTAAATTTCTGTAGCATAACTAGGAAACTTAAGCACTCTTTCCAATTCTGAAGAATAGGGTCCTTCCTTCTGCTGCCACAGTGCTGCGATTTTTATAAATAAGGTTCTCCATCTGTAGAATACCCATCTTTCCCCCTTCTGCATTTCTGTGGCTCTTGATACATATTTAACCAAAATGGGCATGTTTCACAAACATAACATGAACAATGGCTCATCATTCAAGGAATTGCCAGAAAGACATAAACTGCAATCTTTCCTTCCTAGAGAATGAAAATGAGAAGTCCTCCCTAGCTGCAGTGGTATGTTCTAATCCTCCTACTAAAAAGGTCATTTAAGACTACAGTTGGGGTTATAATAAGCAGAATGAGAAAATCAGAGCAAAGAGGATTTGGGGATCTAATTTTTGAGATCCTGCCAGGTACTGGATCTTTGGTCTGACCAAGTATGATAATTCTTGTGTTCTTAAGTTATAGCCAACGTTACAGTAAAAAAGAGATTTCTGTGATCCAGGGAAACATGAATTGAGATCTTTTCAGTATTCTAAGATGATAGATACTAGCAGAAGTTACTCTGCTACAGTAATATATAAAGACTGCAGAACAACCCTCTGTTTCTGGCATTTTTTTAAGTTATAGCCAACGTTACAGTAAAAAAGAGATTTCTGTGATCCAGGGAAACATGAATTGAGATCTTTTCAGTATTCTAAGATGATAGATACTAGCAGAAGTTACTCTGCTACAGTAATATATAAAGACTGCAGAACAACCCTCTGTTTCTGGCATTTTTCACATTGCTTTTCTTGGGTATTTAATAGTATACACTTCGCTATGACATATTGTTACTCAGAACACACGGAGTTCTTTTTCAATAAATGAACAATTATTTCAATTACTAATTTTACAACAAGACTGCTTTTCAAAAATTTCTACATGACTGGTTTGCAATGAGGAAAGAAAGCAAGGCTTCTCTGACTGACAAGAGCTTCCAGGCATGAATTTGCTCTACGGCTGGCAGCAAAACAAATGGCTCATTCTTCAGCAGATTTTAGCAAGCAACAGACAAAAGAAGAAATGGATGCCAAACGTTATTAATAATCTGAATTATAGGTGTTCCGGGTTTTTAGAACTGAGATACCACAACACTGGCTAATCAATCTAAAACTAAACACTCAATTAAGCATTTCTACTGAAAGAGACACGTGTGTGACCAGAGGCAGAAACTCATCAGGCATTACTTATATCACAGCAGAAACCTGCCAGAATGCTGGCTTTAAAATAACATGGAGGAAATTTTAAAATGTAATGTAAAAACACATTTTAAGTTCCACTCTTTAAACACAATGCTTTTCTTGGCAGAGGGCTATCTTGTCAGATAATTGCCTTTGTTGGCCATTAAGTTCCCCAGCCTCACTTTTTCTCCTCAGTACACCTAACTGAAGTGCTGGGTAATTATGCATCTAGAAATGGTGAGAAGAAACAAAGCAGGCTGAGAAATGAGAGTGAGTAAGTTCATTTGCAGGACGGTTAAAGGAGGATTAAAGTCTCCAAATCCTCAGTAATCTTTCTTTCAACTTTCTCTCAAATGAATCCATACATTCTTTTCAACTTCACAGATTTTTAAGAGAACTCTAGAATAATAGTATCTTAAAATGCCAGCATATTTCTGCTCCATTGAATGTAGTGCTGGCCATTTTCATCCTTTCAGAAATTCAAGGCAAAACTGAGGATTATGAGGCTAAAGTCAACAGTGTCCTTTGAGCACTGCTTGAGCACTCGTGGCACTATCACAGAATTCCAACAGTTTTAAAGAACCGGCATTTACAACTTTGCTGGAAATGCATTTCCAGCTAAGGTTCATGATTTGATTTCTTTTTTAGAAGCCTTAAACCATAATATTCCACCATCTGAAATTACTCATGAGAAAGGCCATCATTTGAATTTATTTGCCTTTACATTTTCTGGGGTTTTTAAAGACCTTAGAGATAACAATCTCAGAGGTTGATTGGTCTAGAAAGATATGGTCTGATCATTTTATGGTCTGTTTAAAATTAGATGGGATCAGTTTTTAGAAAGAAAAGTCAAGAGTAAAGTGCAGGTTTCTACTACAGCAAAATTAGATGGGACTATTGTTTGGGATCATTTTTGTCAGAATTGGGCTGCCTCGCCTCTCTCTATGCTTGGAATAAACTTCCTGAGCCCATACGCCAAGCCCCCTCCCTGCCCATCTTCAAATCCTTGCTCAAAGCCCACCTCTTCAATGTCGCCTTCGGCACCTAACCATTATACCTCTATTCAGGAAATCTAGACTGCCCCAATTTGATTGTCTGCACATTTTGTCCATTAGATTGTAAGCTCCTTTGAGCAGGGACTGTCCTTCTTTGTTAAACTGTACAGCGCTGCGTAACCCTAGTAGCGCTTTAGAAATGTTAAGTAGTAGTAGTAGTACTGTAGATCCTGGGCAATTTGAAGAGAATTGGAGAAAGTGTAGTCTGAAAATACTGGATGACTTGACTCCTAGCTTCCACACAGATAAGGTGCATAGTATCTGAGCATCCAACACTGTTGAATGCATGTGAAATCCTGCTTTGGAGTCCACAAGTTTAAAAGTATAGAAATGATTTTAAATCTTGTTGTATCACCTCTGTAAGATAACTCAATTTATAGTGTGACAAGGAACCATAGGTAGGGGGATAGAAATATCTCCGGCAGGCTACGAGGAAACCTATGGGCTGATGCTCAGAACTCCCACGCTATAAGGAACAGCGCCCAACCCATACCATGGGAAGAACACCAAAATTTAGCGCCCCAATTCTCAATGCTAATGGTATGCGCACTGTGAGAGAGACCGAAAGTAAGGGGAGGAAAGTACCTAATGCATGGGCAGAAGAGTTGTGCAATAAGCACAGCTCTTGTGCGAATGCCCAGGCAAACCAGGAAGCGAAACACCTATCGGTGCCATTCTTCTGCACCTTTAAATAAGCTTTTCAATTTTTTTTCACTTCAAAGGTTTATATTGAAGTGCCGAAAACAGGAGCCAATGTGTGCTTTCACTTTTGGGTTTGCTTGGACTCGCACACATTTGTTTACCACTCTTATCACTTAAGAGGCTTTCACGGGCTTCCTTCTGCTTCTGAAATAAATCAAACCCAGCAAATTTTAAGCTGAAAAAAAGTTAGAAATCCTCTCTTCAAACACCCCAACGCCAGCGGCAAGGGCAGGGTTTGTTTGTGTGCCGTTCTCTGAGCTTTGGGAGGGAATAGTAAATTAACTCTTTTACAACTCTTTAACTGTGTTTAAATACCATTTGTGCTAATCTTTGGCACACACGTTTCCTGCGCAGTAGCCCTCTGAATATTCTGTGCAGATTAAAGGTGGAGCTAGTCCAGCGCTAATCGGCTCTAGTGCCGGTGTTAGGTTCTGAGCATTGGCCCACTAGAGAGCCAGGGCTCTTGAGGAATCGATGGAGGGTTTAAACCATCTCCAAGGCTCCTTAAGTCCCTCCCTGATGTATATAGGGAACCAATTGCTATAGAGGAGGAAGAAAAGCTTTAATTCCCCTGGAACAACATAAACCTACCTCAGCTAGTAGTGAAGGGTAGAGCTGTTCCACCAGGAATAACTGAGGAGAGGTATACTGTTGAAGTTAATCCTGAAGAGCCTATGGAGGTGGAAATAAACAGGGACTTTCCTACAATTTTATTTATTTAGATTTTGCTCACACCTTTTTTAGTAGTACCTCAAGGTGAGTTACATTATTCAAAGGTCAATGCCAGATCTGAACCAAAAGGAAGTCTTAGTGCAATGTCAAAGCCCTGCTTGAAGGAGCTGAACTTGAAAGCAGAAAACTAGGTGAATATTTTCCTATTATTTTCCAGTGCACTGACAGCCAAAGGGGTGGAGACAGTGTTTGTTTGTTGGATTAAAGCTATCCTGTGAGGAGGGGCTATTTAAGGACTCTGCTAGTTTAATCTGATATTGTTTGTTTAAGCTAACCAGCCTTAAACACTGGAAAAGGGGGAAGTCAAGAGTGGAACAATAAAACTTGACTTGTGGAGAAGGTGTGATGGTATTATTGCTTTCAAACAATGCTTGCTTGTATTTCTGAAGTTAAATGTATTTGAGGAAACCTTTTGGAGTGGAGAGGAACAGAGTTAAATTGCATAATAATCAGGAGTAGGTTTGCCAACTAGATCCAGATTCACCGACAGGGTTAATCCAGTCTTGGGTTTATATCATTGCATGCAGGGAGACTTGTGGTTCTGATTTTTCCCATTGGATTCTCTAAGAAAAGCAAGGCTACAAGTCCCTGCATTCATTGGGGTAATCAGTGCATTTTTCCTTGCAAAAAAGGTGCTGGTACTCAAATGCTAGGCCACCCTTCAGGGGTGGGGTGATCACTGAGGGACCCACCCCACAATAGCCAAGCCCCCTGAAACCAGTCACAGAATCTATGACAAGGCAGAATTGGTGTATAGAGCCTGAGCTCTTTCACTGAAACTTGGGGTCCATGTGTCAATTGACAGACGATGGAAAAGATGCTGGTACTCAGTACCCCCTCAAAAAAAGCCCTGGGGGTAATCCTAGGACTGGATCAACCCTGTCTGGCAAATCTGGATCTAGTTGGAAACCCTTACATCTTTATGTCTCCTTACTCGTATAAAAGAAACTCTGGGACCTCAAATCAAATGAGAATTGGCCTTATATCAATATGCTTATTTTATCTGGAATGCTTTTGTCTAGATGCCTAAACATATTTTACCCTGACTGATAAAGTAAGAGGAAATAAAGGCCACCACAGACTGGAGACAATATCTCTGTGGATTCCTTTATTTTGATTTTGGAGTTGAGTCCTTGTTATTGTTGCCTGTTGTCTCGGTGCCTGGTGCAATGACAATATAAATAAAACCAGAAGAGTAAGTGAGAGGTATTCTCTGAAGAGTGTTGGTGTAAGGAAGAGAAAGTGGAGACTAATGGCCATGTCAGGCCCAGCACAGTTTAGTGATGTCAGTATAAGGCTGTCCTTTTATGAGAAACACTGTGGTACATAGCCAAGGCATCCCCAAATAGAAATGCTCCCTTTTAAATCTCCTTTGGAGCATCGGAGGGGACCAGAGAAACACCAGTATGGTGAGCTGAATTTTTAGTACTCTATAAGGCATATTTTCAAAGCACTTATACTTACATAGTCATCTGTTGGTACACTGAATGGGTAAAATGAAAATCAAAATGAAGTTCCCTGTACCATTTACTCAAATTATTCAGGGCCCTATGAACTAACATCTGTTAGTTCAGTCGGGGCCTAAAAGAGAGAATGGTATGCACTCACAATTCATGACTTAGGGTATTTTCCTCAGTTCTGGCAGGAGGACCCTGCACTTACCACCTAGTATATCCTTGAATAAGAATGGATTGGAGTCTCCCTTTGATGGTCACATGCCCTGTTGAATATTGTAGGAAGGGAATTCCCCAGTACTTGCACTGAACAGGTTGCTCCCTCTTTACAACAAGTGGTGTCTTTGCCACTTTTAGTTGAACGCTGGCAACAGGACATGTCCTCCATTTAGGAAGTATCCCTGTTAGCATAAGGAAGGTTATGACAGGATGGAAGGAATACTTTCGTCAGAAATATTATTTAACAAATATTTCAAGGAAATTTTCTAACTTCCTAATCCTGATTTTTTTTCCTTTAAGAGAGCTTCTTTTTAACAAGATCCTCTCCAGTCGAGGAAGGATCCTCCTAGGAGGGGGATGGGAGTCTGAATTTTATCACCTTTTTGGAAGGCTCGCTGAATGATATCGCAAATGCAGTCTACCCTATTGGTAGCATTTTCTGAAGGACAAGTTATTCGTACTGAAGTTGTATTATAGGAAAAAAGAAATGTTACTTGGTGAAAAAGGAGTACACAGGTCTTCCCAGATGTGGCATGATCTCATTTAGAGTGTTTTCTTCTTGATAAGAAGCAGGATAAAGGTTGATATTTCTTTATTAGCTATTGGTTTGTTTTTAGTACTAACCAAGTAGGTGAGGATACCTGGAGACACTACCTGGGTAGGTTATCTTTGTTTCACCTCCACCTCTGTTTAAAGTTATTTTTATAACACAGTTTTATATTAGCACTATGAGTTATCCCCCTGACTGTTCTGCCGTCTCACTGGGGTGACTGGCATGCAGTTTAAACCAGAATATAGAACATCACTATGAGAAGACTCAGAACCCTTGAACTAAAACCTTCTTTACTGCAGTAATTAAAAAAGGAAAAAATAACTTTCAGTTCAGATGTGCTGGACAAGAGTTTTGCCTTGCAAACTGGAAGTCTTTTCTTAACCAACTCTCTCTCAAGCAAAAGAGGCTGAGAGATTTTCAGCCACATGCTGATTAGTAATGTTGTTTATACTTTTATACTGATGAAATCTTGATAGAGTCACAGTAGCCTGAAGCAGTGGCGTAGCTACGTGGGGCCTGAGAGGGCCGGGGCCCCCGCAGATTCACCCCAGGACCCCCCTCCCGGTGAACCCGCCGCCGCCTACCTTTACTTTTGCTGGCGGGGATCCCACTCCCCGCCAGCCGACGTCTTCTCAGTCCTTCCTGCTCTTCAATTTGTTTGCTGACGTCCTGCACGTACAACGTGCAGGACGTCAGCAAACAAATTGAAGAGCAGGAAGCGACTAAGAAGAAGACGTCGGCTGGCGGGGAGTGGGATCCCCCGCCAGCAAAAGTAAAGGTAGGCTGCAGCGGCGGCGGGTTTGCGGCGGGAGGGGGGGCGGCAATGTCGGCAGTGGGGGGGCGGCGCCGGGGGAGGGCTAAAATGTGCCCACTCCCCCCGGGCTCTGGACCCCTCTCCCACGGAAGGCTGGCCTACGCCCCTGGCTTGAAGGGATTTTACAAAATCACAGTGTCAGAACTACCTTAAGATCCACAGTCCCATCCAAGGGGGAAGTGACACAGGAGGGGTGGAGCCAGAAGGGCAAGAACTGGAAAGTATAAAAGCTCAGGGCACAGCTAGGTTAAGAAGACCCAGAGGGAAGCAGCGACACCCAACTGCATTTGCCTTTACCACCTATGTGTGGACTGCAGTTGTTACAGTCTGTAAGGCTCAGTACCTTGTAGAATTATATGAATGAAGAACTATATGCTTGATCCAGCCAAGGGGCCAGCTGGTGAACTTTGTTGAGGAGCTGGACCATAGGAGGGCTTTTTGCATACATCTAAGGGCTAGTTTGTGTTGTTTTCCCCTTGCCTGTGAAGCCAACAGGACTCCCATACCTAGCACCTTTAATAAAATATTATTATTTTGCTGACCTTGACCATTCTGTGGATCCAGTCTATCCTGGCTCAAGGGCCCAGCTCACCCTCGGTCAGTCCCCTGGAGCAAGAACAGACCCCTGTGGAACTCTGCAGGTGAGGGAATATTGAGGTGATAATGAAGAACAGGACACTATAAAGGTTCTGTCAGTCAAAAAATAATTTAAACCAATTTAATACTGTTCTACCAATGCCAATTGTTTGTAATATAGCAAGAAGTAGTGAATGGTTTACAAGATCAAAGTCAAAGAAATAGTTAGCACATAGACTTCATTCAGTACTACTGTGAGGATGATTTTGGTGCCATGAAGGAATCAATACGCAAATGAACTTACTTCGTTCAATTAAACCAAAAGTAGAGGGAGGAACGTGCCAGGCACATGCACACAAAGATTTAGTGGTAAGTACAGCTCTGGTGCGCATGTCCAGATAAAACTGGAAGTGCAAGCACACATCAGTGCTGCTATTCTGCGCCTTTAAATATGGGCCTTTCAAATATTATTTGCACTAAATTTTTTGAACTGCTCATATATAAGCACAGAACAACAGGTACTGATGTATGCTTCTACTTTCAGTTTTGCTTGGACTCGCATGCATGTTTGTTTTTCACTAATAGTACCAATGCATACTCCCTTGTCATTACAACATGGATACAAACCACTAAAATGGACCCATTATTCCTTCTATACAGAGGGCCTGCTGTCGCACATCAGGAGGACTTTATGTTATTCTCATTAGTTTTCTTTGGTTAGGTTTATTGAGCTACCCTATTATTTTTCCCCTTCTTTTTCTATTTAAGTTTCTTTAATCCTTCACCTGATTGCAAAATCAAAGTACCATTATACATTTCAAATATATGAAGGTGATTGTAGTATGCCGACTTTGATATATGTTCTTCATATTATGTTGAATTGGTTAAGAGATTCAATAAAAAATCAAATAAAAATAAGTAAAAATAAATAGAATAAAATAAAAATAAATAAAACTTGCGCGGGCTTCCTTCCTCTTTCAAAAGAGGACAAGATCCACAGTGTAATGTGACAAACATTGATAACAAATAATCAGAAGAGGCAGTGATCTGCCCACAGGTAAACCATCACAGAGAAGAAAGCAGACCAGCCGGTGTACGGATGAAACTATTTATTTCTAAGTACCCGATGTTGCCATTTTCACCAATTAGGCTGAGTCAGGGTTTTACAATACACTGTTAACCAGACATACATGATAAAATTAAAATCAACAAATAAAATTATAAGGTTAAAATAAACGTAAAACAATCAAAACAACATGCATAATACTATGAAACAAAACCATGCAGATCCTCAGCTTACTGAGCAGAAAAGAAATACATGCTATAAAACTGATACCCATGCATAATTGAAATGTGTGAAAATACAATGAAAATGAATAAGATATGCATAAGAATCAAAGCCCAATAGTGTCAGACAAAGGTGAATATCAAAATGCATTTCAGGCATAATAATAGGCATACACAATGCGTCATATATTGAATTACATGTGAAAAGTTTGGTTTTGTGCACGAATGTTTAAATAACTATTGAGCACAGATCATAAATGAACCCAAAAGGGACACATATTTAATAAGATGTTAGTTAGCAAATCTGTATCCATGACAGCCTAAAATATTAGAATTCCAAATCAACCTAAGATATCAGCAGCTTAATGATGCCCCCTACAGCCAGATTTTCTGAGCCAGTGGAGGAGATAGTTCCTTTTTGGAAGGCTTTCAGTGGTCTCTGGATCAGAATACAGGCTCCCCCCCCCCCCCCCCCCCCCCCCCACAAACAGGGCCTCGCGCTCCCAGGGGACCCATGGTGGCGGCCCTGGCATGTCCCTCTCTGTCCTTCTCCCCACCTCAAATCCAGCATCTCTCCATCCCTCTTGGATCCTCTAAACTTGTCTTATCCATGGTGCCATGGTGCCAGCTGCAATTAAAGCATAGTGCTGTGCATTGGCATCACTATTGGGTGGCAAGGGCCAAAAAAAATAGCTTGCAACCCTTTTGCCACTCCAGTTCTTACAGATATGGCTCCTCCACTGCTCTCTCTTTTACCAGTTGATTCCCCTGACACTGCTTTAAAGTGAACCCGCAGGGCCTTTCATCTTGTCTGCACTACTGGTTCACTTTAAAGCAGTGTCAGAGGAATCATCTGCTGGTTTTGGTGCCGATCGCAGTCCCAACTCTCAAAAAAAGAGAAAGTGAACCCTTGTTGTTGATGTTATGACTACTATAATGGACATTGGTGCTAGGAAATGTAATGATATAGAACTGTTTGATATACATGGTGTATATTCTTTAAGTACTGGGATTGATTGGCAACAGGATTGTATGCTTTACGCTGTTTGTTTAAATAAATAAAAAATTTTAAGTTGGAAAAAAAAGAGAAAGTGGCTTTAGAAGGGGGCGGGACCAGAACTAGCACCAGCACCAGCAGAATGCATAGCATTGCAGATAAGACAGAAGGCCTACATCTTCTTTTTGCTTTTTTGCCACTGCTGCACATTGTAGAAAGCAGCAGTGGAAGAGGAATCAGCCAGTAAAAGAGAGGTGTGATTGAATGGGGGGAAGAAAGCAGACATGTTTGTGCATGGGAGTGGGGGAAGTGGGATGCTGGAGGGCCAGGCAGTAGGTGAGATTATGAATTAGTATGGGGGGGAGAGAAAGAGACTGGCTTATGGAGGGAGAAAGAAGATATTGAATAGGATGGGGACACATTGGGGGGAGAGGGGAAATAGGGTCACCGAGGACAGACAGGGAAACAAAGGGAGATGATGGACCCTATGTGGAATAGAAAGACAGAGGGAGATTCTGGGCATGTGTTGGAAAGTAGAAAGAGAGAAGATAATGGGGAGAACTGATAGGGAGTCAGAGGCAAGGGGAAGGGGGAGTAGGGGACAAGGGGAAGATGCTGGATGTAGGGTTGGAGAGAGTGAAGATGCTGGGCAAAAATTGGAAGGGAATAGACAGAGAGGAGATGCTGGGTCAGGGAAATTTGGAAAGAAAGGGAATATTCATGCTCAGCGGGAGAAAGATAGATGGTGGACATGGGGGGGGGGGGTAGGTTGACAGAAAGTAGATGCTGAATTGGGATTGGGGAATAGAGGGGGTACTGGAACAAGACGGGGAAGAGAGAGGAGATGCTGGATTGGGTAGGAAGTAAAAACGGACATGGGGTTATAGGAACACAGAAGGGGGATGCTGGACATGGAAGGGGATATGTAGAGTGATAGGAAATACCAGACAAACAGAGGAGAGTAGTAAGATAGAGGGGACATGCTGGATATGGGAGGGGAGTCAGAAGACAAAGGGGAAATGCTGAACGTTGGAGGGGAATAGGGGTAGAGAGGGGGATGCTTGATATTTTTATTTTTTTTATTACATTTGTACCCCGCGCTTTCCCACTCATGGCAGGCTCAATGCGGCTTACATATTATATACAGGTACTTATTTGTACCTGGGGCAATGGAAGGTTAAGTGACTTGCCCAGAGTCACAAGGAGCTGCCTGTGCCTGCAGTGGGAATCGAACCCAGTTCCCCAGGACCAAAGTCCACCACTCTAACCACTAGGCTGCTCCTCCACTGGGATAGGTAGAAAGAGGGGATGCTGACAATGGGAGAGAGAAACAGAGGGAGATGCTGAATGGGGGGGCATAGGATAATGGGGAAATACTGGATGGAGGTGGAAATAGAGAGTTGAGATATTGGATAGAAGGGGAGAGGAGATGGATGGGGGGGAAGAGAGGAGATGATGGGCAGAGAAGGGAAACAAGAAAAGGGGTGTTGTATAGAGAGAAAGAAAGGAGGTGCTCGATGGTGGGGAGGAGAGAGAGGAGGCACTGGAAAGAGGGAGGAGAGAGAGGGGGGAGTGTAGCATAGGAATCATAGGATGAAGAATAGGAGGGGTGGGGTGAGGGGATGGAAAGCTGCAGGTAGATGTAGTAATCAGAGGAGGATCGAAGACTGGATTGTAAGAATGAATGAACTCTGAGCAGATAGGCAGAAAAATAAATGGAAAATATTTTAAAGAAAAAGATCAAAATCAGAGATAGATGTAGGAGAGGATGTGAAGAAGAATGATTGGGAAAGAAGATGTGACAGATGGACTGGAGATCCTGGAAAGAGAGTTAAGAAAAGACAGAGGAAAGCAGAAACTGGAGGTTGTGACAAACATGAATAAAATGGCCAAACAACAAATGCAGAATAAATAATTTTTGCAGTAGGAATTTACCTCTGCTTTCTTTATATTTTGTGATTTGAATATTTTTGTGTGCTGAGTTGTATGGGGAAGGGTCCTAGATCTATTGTTGGGGACTGTGGTTTGTGTTACAGATCTGGTGGTTCAGGGTCCATACTAAGATTCTCAAAGCTGCCAAGTTGGCCGGTTCCAACAGGGAAATTTTAGACCAATTCTGACAACTCTGTACTGATGCATTATGGGACTTTCAGCATGGATTTCAATGAGTAGAATCAGAGATTATAACTCCCACTCTGCTTTGAGGTGTATAATCAAGACCAGGATTGTCCGAAAAGTCTCCCTCCTGGAACTAGGTAACTTGATATGTCAAGATTCTGGTTGGTCTTATATAGGATCCAGATTTCACTGCCATATAGAAGAATTTGTGAAATAATGCTGTCAATTACAATGGTAGTTTTCTGGGTGTCTGATATTAACTGGCAAGATACTTTAAGCATAGAACTCCATTGGGACTTAAAGAACTTATTTAAAGGTGTGGGGATAATTATGATATATCAAAGTGTCACTTTAGATTTCCCCTCCCCCTCCCCACTTACCTGGCTTGCCTACCTGTTTCCACCCCAAATATTTCTGTCTAGAGACACCACTGCTGTTGTGGCTAGCGACAGGGCCTTCCTCTGCCAGTCCTGCCCATGTGGAAACTGGAAGTTACCCCATAGAAGGTGGGACCTGGCAGTATCCCTTATTCCTGCTAGCGCCGGGGATGAGGCAAGTTTAGAGGATCCGGGAGAAGGGAGAAAGAAATGTTGGATCCATTGGGGGGAGGAGGGAGATGGAGATATGCTGGACTATGGGGGGGCTGCAAGATGGAGATGTGCTAAACCTGTGGGTGGGGGGGGGGGGAAGAGACTAGAAAGAGATGGAGATGTGCTGGACCTATGGGGGGGGGGTTGGAGGGATATGTAGATGTACTGGGCCTGAGGAGGGGAGGCTGGAGGAAGAGGGGGATGGAGATGTTATGGACCTGCTGGGAAGGAGAGCACAAGAGGGGAGAGGAGTAGAGTCCAGATCGGGAGAGGGAAGAGACAGAGACCAGATCAGGAGGTAGGGAGTTGAAACTTGAGATGCTGTACCCACAGACAGAGAGAAGGAGTTATGCCAGACCATGAGGGGGAGCAGGGGATAGAGAGGGAGAAATGCTGGACCTGGGGTGAGAGGGGAGGGATAGGGCACAGACAAGAGATGCTGGGCATGGAGTAAGAATAGAGACAGGGACACAGGCCAATGCTGGAAAAGGGGTGGATAGCGACACTGAGAGGGCAGATGCTGAACAGGGACACAGAGGAGAGATCCTGGACGAGACAGATAGGGACACAGAGAGAAGATGGATGGCAGATATGGACAGGAGACCCAGGAAATGCAGAAGAGGTATGGACCAAATTGAATAGTACTACTACTACTTATCATTTCTAAAGCACTACTAGACGTATGCAGTGCTGTACACTTGAACATGAAGAGACTGTCCCTGCTCGACAGAGCTTACAATCTAATTAGGATAGACAAACAGGACAAACAAATGCTAGACTACAAAGGTAGAAAAAGAATTTATTTTGAATTTATCAGTTGAAGCATATCAGCTTTGGGAAATATCAAAAAACAATATCGCTCATGGAAACTTTGGGAAATATGCATCTCTGATACCTTGCATTTCCATTTCTGTTTTTCTAATATTGATGAGTGACTCCTTGAGGTTTCCAGTTCAGATTTTTGCTTTCATATCCCTATTACTTGTCTGTGATTCCTTATTTCATATTTACTGATGGTCTGTCTGTGCTTTGCATGTGTGGGGAAGGTGCATTACTGTACTAACTGTGTAGAGATCTTTAGCAGTCCTGTTTGTTCTGTTTTCTCACTAGATAGTGTATTGGGATTTTAGGGTCTAGTGTAATATTTACAGTGCTGCCTTTTCATAGATAAGGATGTTTCTGTTTGAGTCTTGGGTGTTAGTGCTGCTATGGTAAAGTAAACTACTGAGTGTGTTTTTGCACAAGTTTGTGCTTTATGTGTTGGTCTTGGTGACTTAAAAACTTTAATTTTAGTTTGTCATAACATCACAGAGGGTTTGTGAAATAATCATCAAATGTACATACATGTGTCAATTTTTTCACCTGAAATGGCAACCCTAGTGTGGACATTTGGTTATAGAGGATGAGGGAAGGGTGCAACAGTAGGTGTGGCAAGGGACTTGGAGCGAGGCATGGATGGGGTAAGGGAGGAGCATGGAGCAGGGCAGTGTCAGGTTTTCTCTGTCAAATAGTTGACAACCCTACCTGCTGAGGTTTTCCTAGATACCTTCTTGCTTGCTATAGCTGATTTAGGGGAAATTTTGCTACCTGTAAATGTGTTGTGATTTTGTCTTTAATGAAATATGTATTTTTTGGGGAACCTATGCACTTGACATGTTTTTTGGCTACTAGGGGACCTCTGGTGTTGCCTCTCCATATTGGTGGATTATAGTAATGGGGAGAATTTTAAAGTACTTTATCCACATACCTGGATCTTTTCTTAATTAATGTTTCCTTTATTGTCTTCTATATTATGAGAATTGGAACTCCTAATTGTAGTGGACTTGAACTGAATAAGTTCTGGTTATTTTCATTGCTTAATACTAGGTTTCCTATGATAACATTGTGCTTATTTGAATACATTTTTCTGTACAAGTTTTGCTTGATTTGTCTTTATTTGAAATTTCATAAATAAAAATAAAAAAAAACCCATCTTGTGAAGGGGTGGGGCACAGGGCCTCACAATTGCTAACAACGGCATCAGCAGCAAGGCAGGGTGAGTTGAACTCTGCTGGGGAACAGAACTTAAAACTATTTTCCATTAAAGATTTGCAATCCTCATTTCTGACCAAGCCCTCTATAGTCACTATGGAGTCTTTGTAGCTTGCTATTGACTCTCTGGGCAAGGTGCTTTCTAAGAAGTTTGAGTCTAATAATCAATTAAGTGATTTACCAGCTAACGTTACTGAGCATACTGGCAAAATATGACTTTGGAAGAAAAAGTGGAAGCTTTGACTGTAAGAGTTGTGAAAGTGGAGATGAATGAATCAGATATAATGTGGTTATCCACATAAAATTAGAAGCCTTGGAAAATGTCTCTCATGGGAAAATTATGTGCTTTATAAATTTTCTAAGGCTGAATGGGTTGGCTCCTAAAGATGCTATAATTAAGATTTTGAAATTTGCCAGAGGAATGAATCTTTGATGCAAATAATTAGAACTTATTATGTTCATACATCTCTTTCTGTGAGTTTAGGAGAACAACATTTGGAAGAACCATGGATTTTGATAGACAATTTGAATGTATCTGGCATAGACAGAGAATTAGTTACATCTTCTACAGTAATGAGTTTCTTTTTCTCTTGGAATCAGATCGTGATCATATTTTTAAACTTTACTTTGAGTATAGATCTCAGCGGTTTTGTGATTCTCATATCTTGACTTTTCCAGAAATGGGTAGAGTTACTCAGAAGAGAAGGCAGCAATTTCTGCTTCTTAGACCAATGTTCAACAGATTGATGCCCGTTTCCTTTTTAAGTACCCATGTAAATGTTTAATTTACTATAGGAATATGAAATATATTTTTGTTTAGCCATCTCAATTGGTTCTTTTTTTGTATGATTAAATCTGTTTGAGATGGGTGTCTGTCCCCAATGATATGAAACCATCTTGAATTAAATTTAAATTGTCCTCATTAAGTACTATCTTGCTTGAGGTTTACATGGCCTAGGTCTTTCCTTAATTTAAAAAAAAAATTCTTGCTGTAACTCTTCGTCCTATTATTGTGGACTTTGGTTTTGAGAGTTGTTTTATAATTATTACCTTAGGGGCCATTTTACTAAGCTGCAGTAATCACTAATGCGTGCATACTACACCTTAAAATGGCCAACTGTGGGGAGCGTTCAGGTGTCCCCTCCTGTATGTGCGCATGCTACTCACGCTCTAAAAAATACATTTTATTTATTAGCGCTGGGGGTATGTTTGGGGGTGGAGAGTGGGCATAGCTATGCTAATTAGTTAGCGCATAGACATTGCCGTGCACTAACCGATTAGAGCAGAATTAGCATGTGAGCCCTTACCACCTACAAAATAGGTGTCAGTAAGGGCTCATGCACTAACGGCCACATGCCAATGGGAAAATTAGCTTGTGGCCATTATTGCAGAAGTGTCAAAATTGGCCTTTTACTGGCAGCACTAAAAGTGGCCTTAGTGCACAGGAAATACCTGTTTTGGGGCTAGCACAATCCACGTTTTAATGCAGCTTAGTAAAAGGATACCTTAATCTTATTTCTATAAATTATGGGCCCTGTTTATTAAGGTGCACTAGTGTTTTTAGCGTGTGTGAAAAATTAGCATGTGCTAACTGTGTAGACGCATCTACATGGTTAACGCACGCTAATACTTAATGAGTGCTAAAAATGCTAATGCACCTCTAGTGAGGCTTAGTAAACAGGGCCCTATGTTCTTGAGTTGGCTCTCAACTTTCCTTTCAAGTATAATACTTGTATGAACATTTATGCAAACTTATAATTACAAAATAAAAAAGGAGAAGTCTCATATCTCATGCATTTCCTTAGCAACATACTTTGCAGAGAGAACCTCTATGGACATGTTTATATAGAGGTGAGGTATAACATAATATCTTTTAGATGAAAACTGAAGTTACTATAGTATGGATTTGTACACTAAAGCAAAAGCAAAACTATCTTTTTTAAATATTTTGTATCAACATTTTAATTTTACAAATTCAAATAAGATGAGAAGAAAAAAAGCAACAAGTTAAGAGAAAATATGTCACATGACAAGAATCATACATCAAAAAATCCAATTAAGCAACCCAGTCCTTAATTATGGGGAAAACCCAACCACAATCCATGAAAGTTTCCTATCCCTTTACAGAAAAAGAAAAAAAAAGGAAAGTAAAACCTTTGGAGGAGAAAATCACTGCTAACATTTTAGAAAGTAACAGAAAAGAAAATCAATCCATAGGGCCAGAACAGCTGACACCCCAAATTCCCTTATCTCTTAGGAACTTTGACAATTGAACTGATTCAAAGAAAATATAGGAAGCATCTTTGTAGTTATTAAACATTTCCATGGAAGCTTTAAAATGAATAAAGCTCCCAACAAAAGCACTGGGGGCCTCATTAATAAGAAGGGTCACCTCTTTCTCTCTGTAGCCTTTGCCACATCTGGAAATACCTTGCCTCTCGTATGCAGAAACAGCCAGTTGTAGCAACCAATCTCTATTCAGCTCCAATCAGTGGCGTAGCCAGACCTGACATTTTGGGTGGGCCCAGAGCTAATATGGGTGGGCACTAGGTGTGAGTAGTGTTTCTTGGGATACTCCTTAATAATGCCTTAAAGTGCACTTGATGATGGATTTCTAAGTAAACAGTCTGTGCAACAGCTCTCCTGCATTAACACAAACCACATACCTGGTTCATGGAACACCAACATTTTTAAATATAGTGATTTTATCCCATATCTTAAACTTGACCAAATATGACTGCTATAAGGCAAACATGTCAATGGCACATATCCTTCAAACTTTGCTTTGTAACAAATGCAAATGCCTGATCAAGCTGTATTCATAAAACAGGTAAATTCTGAAACTGACAATCCCATTTAAAAAGCCAGAGAAGTCAGACTCATATAGATCCCAACACGAACTACATGCACACAGAATCTTTTACATCGGTCACATGCAGAACACAGATCACCCCTTACCAACTGCAGAATAAAAGACAAAAAATTAGAAATCGCAGAGATGCCAAGAGCACAGACCACCCCTTACAAATTACAGAATAAAACACAAAAAATTAGAAATCACAGAGATGGCAAATTACCCAGTTCCAGGCTTGAGATTTTGTGCAGTCCTGATTTAAACTTTATAACCCAAATCAGTGTGGGATTTGCAGTGCCTGATCCTGCCCATGGAAATCAGTGCTGCAAGTCCCATAACAATGGGGTGGTCAGAAATGCAGGACTGTCCCAAAATCTCCAGCCTGGAACTGTAGCCCGGCATCAACCCTGGCCTTCCCCCTCCCCCATAGTTTGGCATCAGCCTCGGGAGAAAAGGCAGCGACAGCGATCAAAGCAGTGGCGTACCTAGGGTAGTTGACACCCAGGGCTGGTCATTTTTTAACACCCCCCCCCCCCTCCAAAATCCAGTATTAGGCATACCGAGAATACAAAACACTCGGGACCTATAGAGGAATTCTAGCATACCATAAGCAGTCATTTCTACAAGTCACACAAGGAAAAGGAACGCATCTTAAACACTACAGTGAGCACTAGAATATCAATTCACCTATTGTAAAACGAAACCAGACAGAATAATACAGATCGTCGATCCTGCACAGTCAATGCCAACTGAAAGCCATGTCTTTTTCACAAACAGAGATACACCCTAATCCACTATAGAATAAGTAATCATAAACTTTCTATTTAGACAAAAATTAAACTGAACCCCCAAGATGCCAGACTCTACATACAATGCAACACCACAGAAACAGAAAATGTCCCCTAGTACTGTGCAAAATATAAAGACAGCAGATGAAAATTTGAAAAAAACTAACAAATACCTATCACCACTTTACAAATTAACAAATAGAAATAAAACAAATATAGAAAATAAAATAATACCATTTTATTGGACTAATACATTTACCTTTCAGAGGCCAAAACCTCCGTCCTCAGGTCAATACAGTATAGTGCTGTTATAGAATCCTATCCTGACCTGAGGAAGGGGGTTTTGTTCTCCGAAAGTTAGTCAAAATGTATCAAAATTAGTCCAATAAAAGATTACCTTATTTACATGTTCTATTTATAAACATTTATTAACACATCTACAATAGTACTTTATCCTAAAGCAAAAAAATAAAAATATATATTTTATTTACAGTTTGTTGTCTCTGGTTTCTGCTTTCCTCATCACCGTCTTCCTTCCATCCAGCATCTGTCTTCACTCTGTCTCTGCCATCCAGTGTCTGCCCTCTCTGCCGTCCCTTCCATCCACTGTCTGCCCTTTCTCTCTGCCCCTTCAATCCACCATTTGCCCTCCCTCTCCCATCCATCCAGGGTCTGCCCTCCCTCTCGCTGCCCCTTCTTTTCGGCCCCCAGTTCCAGCCCCATTATCCCACCTGCCCCAAGTTCCAGCCCCAACCCATATCTCCCACCTGCCCCTCCTTTTCAGCCCCACTATCCCATCAGTCCCCAGTTTCAGCCCCAGCCCTTTTCTCCCACCAGTCCGGAGCTTCAGCCCCCAGCCACTTCTCCCTGTCCCCTTTTCAGTCCCCAGTTTCAACCCCAGCACTTTTCTCCCACCAGTCCCGAGCTTCAGCCCCAGCCACTTCTCCCTGTCCCCTTTTCAGCCCCCAGTCCGCACAGTTTCAGCCCATGCCCCTTTTTAGCCCCCAGTTCCAGTACTAGCCCCCTTATCCCACCTACCCTCCTTATCAGCCCCCAGTTCCCTTCATCCATATGCCTTGCATTAGGGCCCCCCTTTTCAGCCCCAGACCCATTCTCCCTCCTACCCCTTCTCCCATTTGAGCCCACCCCACCCGGTCCCCACCTGCCTACCAGCTCCATCGACAGACAGACGATCCTCTTTTCCTGCCACCCGGCACCCAGCCTTAAAATAAAAATTGGTGAAGCACCTCGCGTCTGCTCTGCTCTGCTGCAGCTGTAAAGCAAGCAAATCGCCTCATCACGTCGGCCCTTCCTTCACTATTTCCCGCCCTCACGGAAATAGGAAGTTACATCAGAGGGCGGGACACAGTGAAGGAAGGGCCGACGCGACAAGGTGATTTGCTTGCTTTACAGCTGCAGCAGAGCAGACGCGAGGCGCCTCACCGATTTTTTATTTTTTTTAAAAGCTGGGAGCCGAGTGGCAGATGAATGTCCGTCGACAGAGCTGGTAGGCAGGTGGGGACTGCGGTGCCAGCAGAGCACCCCCTCACCTGTTGACACCCGAGGCGGGGCAGGCCTGGAGGGAAAGTGGCTGGGCCTGGGTCCGCCCATGGCTACGCCCCTGCAAGAAACTGAACAGTGCACCAGCACATTCTCTAGGTCCTAAAAGACAACAGTGCCATTTCCTGAATATGAGATGTGCTGAAATGGAGGGCATGCCCTGCTCCACCCTAGGCACACCTCAGTTTTCCACGTGGAACTTTGAGTGCAAATGAGGATGTGTGTGACTGCTTAGTGTGCATCCTGAATAGTGCACATCATGATTTTCCGTGCATAAAATGGTTTTCAGTGCTCAACCTTTATAGAATTTGGTCCAAAATTCTATATCTATGCTAACAATGTGCAGCTACTCGTACCCATTGAACCAGATCTACCCACGGCTTTGATTAAACTGACTGCCTGTCTAAATGCAACTTAAGAATGGGCAAGAAAACAATAAACTCTGCCTGACCCCAGCAAAACACTAGGAGTAGCCTAGTGGTTAGTGCAGTGGACTTTGATCCTGGGGAACTGAGTTTGATTCCCACTGCAGCTCCTTGTGACTCTGGGCAAGTCACTTAACTCTCCATTGCCCCTGGTACAAAATAAGTACCTGAATTATGTAAACCGCTTTGAATGTAGTTGCAAAAACCTCAGAAAGGCGGTATATCAAGTCTCATTTCCCTTACCTAATACAAGTGGACAAATACCTGACTGCAAAGTACCTTTTGGGAAGGTTGAACTCCTCCTAAAAACACAGGTCAGGAATTTTAGGATACTGCTAGACTCATCACTCACTTTGATCCCACAAATTCAAACAAGCTTTAAAAATTCTGTCACCTGCGGCAGCTATAAAATCTCTCTCCATATATTGAAAAGACAAGTCTGACTACAGTGTTCCATGCCATCACAATTAGGCTACTCTATTGCCCTGTACACTGGTCAAACCACATAGAGCTTGCATCAGCTCCAACTAATTCAGAATGCTCCAGCACAACTGAAATACTGATCACATCACATCACACCCTTCCTGCAACAACTACACTGGTTACCAGTACCTTACAGGGCTACATTTAAAACTCGTATGTCAGGACCAGAATACTTGAAGAATAAGTTAGCCCTACACAACTTTGAGACCTCTAAGGTTCTCTCGAGAAGCATCACTATCTGTACCCTCATCAAAAGAAATTCTACTATGTGATTCCTGCCAGTGTGCTTTCTCAGGAATTGCTCCCACCCTCTGGAATTCGAGACAACCTCTACTTCAGGAAGCAAGTGAAAGTCTAGCTCTTCTCCCAAGCCTTTAATACATGTGGTGACTGATCATAAACTCACTCTGCATCTGGACTAGATTGCTGCATAATCTGTAACTTAGACAAATTCCTCATATCTTGTTCAACAGCCTATAGAATTTGTCTTGAGCTTAACCACCCATTTATTTACCCCAACTGACTCTGTACTACCTATCTTGTCCCCATCTATACATCTGCACTTAGCCCCTCAGCTACACAGAAAAGCATTAGCAGCAAATCTATGCTATTTGAACGTTCTATTGCATTTTCTTTTTCTCAGAAGCTAGTTTTGCTGGCTTCCCAGATGTAGACTAAATGGAAAAGATTTTTTTGTTTTTTCTTATGAGGTTGCCTGATTCTGATTATTTTCTTGATTTAGTGTATACAGCATATTGCAAAGAATTTTAAAGAAAATTCACTTGTACCTGCACTGGGAAATGTATGTGCTCACTATTTACTCATACGTAGCTATAAAATTACCCCCCCCCCCCCAAACTGAATACATAATGAATAATATTATTATTCTAAATTTTTCTGTGTATAATGTATGCCCTGTGCTAATCACAATTTTCAGGGAGAACATGATCCACTCTCTTTCAAATTCTGTTTGGCAGTCATTATGCGATTCATCAGTTCACCCCATTGGAAAAGAGTCTTGTGAAGCCTTAGAAATCACTAGCAACATATCTGAAAAACTTGTTCACTAACAAGGAAGTTTCTCTGTCTAATGTTATTGCAGATCATTTTGATGATCCGAAACATACTGGGCTTGGAAAGGTTCCGGCAGTATGCTGGATCCTAATCAACGTTATCCAGAACCCTGTGCTGAGATTAGGCTACCAGAGTAAACCCATATCCCGGTTCCGACTGTATCCTGTTGTTCCTCTCTGTCTATTGCAGCATTACTTGTCCACCAGTTCAATCCTGTAAGTCCTGCAGGCCATCCGCAGCTAGGGGCTCAACCTTTCTGGAACGGTGGTCAACACAGGTGAAGTCTGGGAATTCTATTTCTGCTTATTTATGCCTGTTCATACACAGCCTCTGTTCCATTCCACTGTCCCGGCTACACCAACACCCGTAGCCAGAATTTAAGGTCAAATTGGAGTCCTTAATTTAGGCCCTCTTTGCTCTACTTTCTTTAACTATTTTATTCTTTTGAGTACTGTTGTAGATTCATCTTCTCCAGAACCTGCATGCCATGTCCCAGGTGCAATCCTGACTGTGTACACTCTACCACAACTGTGTGCCTACAGCACCTTCCCAATACCAGAGAGTGACACTGCTTTCTAGAAATACATCAATCACATGGACCTTTCTACATAATAATAATAGACTTTAGTTTTCTTCACTTTTGATTTTTACTTCTTCTGTGACCTTTTCTTTTGTATCCTCTGCTCTCTCATCCCTAGTGTTCTAGGACCATTTATAATCAGTAATAACATTCCTTCACTCAGATTTCGCAAGCCAGAAGTGTGGGATATAAGATAAAGATAAAGATCTGGGTGCTGATGATTCTACGGACGCCAAGTCCTTGAAAATAGGAGACCTAGCCCATAGAAAGTATACCTATTTAAAGTTGAAGCTGTGACCTCTAGGGTCCACGTGCAGGGCCAAAGAGACAGGCAACGCTCCGGAGTCTCAATGTGTGGATGAGACGATGGTGCAGGGAGGAGGGTTTTAGATTTGTTAGGAACTGGGCAACATTCTGGGGAAGGGGGGAGCCTATTCCGAAAGGATGGGCTTCACCTTAACCAAGGTTGGACCAGGCTGCTGACATCAGCAATTAAAAAGGAGATAGATCAGCTTTTAAACTAGAAATGGGGGGGGGAAGGCCGACAGTCGCTCAGAAGCGCATGGTTCGGGATAAGGTATCTTGCAAGGATACCTCACAAACAGGGAAGATAGGGTTTCTGGATAGTGAGGTTGCATAACAGACCGTGGTAGGCCAGGTGCCCTTAAATACAACTAAAGATCAGACAAAAGATGGCAAATCAATAGTGTCAAGTACTAAGCATCATGCAACTAGGAACAACAAACATACTCTGAAATGTCTATATGCAAATGCTAGGAGTCTAAGAAATAAGATGGGAGAGTTGGAATATATTGCACTAAATGAAAAATTGGATATAATAGGCATTACTGAGACCTGGTGGAAGGAGGATAACCAGTGGGACACTGTCATACCGGGGTACAAAGTATATCGTAGTGATAGGGTGGGCCGGACTGGTGGAGGGGTAGCATTGTATATTAACAAGAGCCTTGACTCAGATAGATTACAAATTCAGCAGGACACAAATCACACCTTTGAATCATTGTGGGTTGAAATTCCATGAATAAAAGGGAAAAGGACGGTGATAGGAGTGTACTACCGTCCACCTCGCCAGGATGAGCAGGTAGACACAGAAATGATAAAAGAAATCAGAGACGCAAACAAAATGGCAATGTGATAATAATTGGTGACTTCAATTATCCAAATATAGACTGGGTAAATGTAACATCGGGACACGCTACAGAGGTACAATTCCTTGATGAAATCAAGGACAGCTTTATGGAGCAGCTGGTGCAGGAGCTGACGAGAGAAGGAAAAATTCTAGACTTGGTCCTTAGTGGAGCGCATGATCTGGTGAGGGACATTATGGTACTGGGGCTGCTTGATAACAGTGATCATAATATGATCAGTTTTGATATCAACCTTGAAGTAACTATACACAGGAAGTAAAATACTTTAGCGTTTAACTTTAAAAAAGGAGACTATGATAAAATGAGAAGAACGGTGAAAAAAAAACTTTGGGGGGCAACTGAGAGGGTAAAAACTGTACAACAGGCATGGACGCTGTTCAAAAATACCATCCTGGAGGACCAGGCCAAACATATTCCACTAATTAGAAAAGAAAGACGGAACTCCAAAAGACAGCCGGCATGGTTGAAAAGTGAGGTGAAGGAATCTATTAGGGCTAAAAGAAACGCCTACAGAAAATGGAAGAAGGAACCATCTGAAAATAACAAGAAGCAGCATAAGGAGTGTCAAAGCAAATGCAAGGCGCAGATAAAGAAGGCCAAGAGGGATTATGAAACAAAGATAGCATTTGCTACTGAAGAGTAGCAAATCTCCTGGACCGGATGGTATTCATCCTAGAGTACTGATAGACCTGAAAAATGAGCTTGCGGAGCTACTGTTAGTGATATGCAATTTATCCTTAAAATTGAGCATGGTACCGGAAGATTGGAGGATGGCCAATGTAACGCCCATTTTTAAAAAAGGTTCCAGGGGAGATCCGGGAAATTATAGACTGATGAGTCTGACGTTGGTGCCGGGGAAAATGGTAGAGGCTATTATCAAAAACAAAATTACAGAGCACATCCAAGGACATGGATTACTGAGACCAAGTCAGCACGGCTTTTGTGTGGGAAAATCTTGCCTGACCAATTTACTTCAATTCTTTGAAGGAGTAAACAAACATGTGAACAAAGGGGAGCTGGTTGATATTTTGTATCTGGATTTTCAAAAGGCGTTGGACAAGGTACCTCATGAAAGGCTACAGAGGAAATTGGAGGGTCATGGGATAAGAGGAAAAGTCCTATTGTGGATTAAAAACTGGTTGAAGGATAGGAAACAGAGAGTGGGGTTAAATGGGCAGTATTCACAATGGAGAAGGGTAGTTAGTGGGGTTCCTCAGGGGTCTGTGCTAGGACCGCTGCTTTTTAATATATTTATAAATGATTTAGAGATGGGAGTAACCGGCGAGGTAATTAAATTTGCTGATGACACAAAGTTATTCAAAGTTGTTAACTCGCGACAGGTTTGTGAAAAATTACAGAAGGACCTTACGAGACTGGGAGACTGGGCGGCTAAATGGCAGATGACATTTAATGTGAGCAAGTGCAAGGTGATGCATGTGGGAAAAAAGAACCCGAATTATAGCTACGTCATGCAAGGTTCCACGTTAGGAGTTACGGACCAAGAAAGTGATCTGGGTGTCGTCGTCGATAATACACTGAAACCTTCTGCTCAGTGTGCTGTTGCGGCTAGGAAAGCAAAAAGATTGTTGGGTATTATTAGGAAAGCTATGGAAAACAGGTTTGAGGATGCTATAATGCCATTATATTGCTCCATGGTGCAACTGCACCTTGAGTATTGTGTTCAATTCTAGTCGCCACATCTCAAGAAAGATATAGTAGAATTGGAAAAGGTGCAGCGAAGGGCGACTAAAATGATAGCGGGGATGGGATGACTTCCCTATGAAGAAAGACTAAGGAGGCTAGGGCTTTTCAGCTTGGAGAAGAGACGGCTGAGGGGAGACATGATAGAGGTATATAAAATAATGAGTGGAGTGGAACAGGTGGATGTGAAGCTTCTGTTCACGCTTTCCAAAAATACTAGGACTAGGGGGCATGCGATGAAACTACAGTGTAGTAAATTTAAAACAAATCGGAGAAAATATTTCTTCACTCAACGCATAATTAAACTCTGGAATTCATTGCCAGAGAACGTGGTGAAGGCGGTTAGCTTGGCAGAGTTTTAAAAGGGGTTAGACGGTTTCCTAAAGGACAAGTCCATAAACCACTACTAAATGGACTTGGGAAAAATCCACAATTCCGGGAATAACATGTATAGAATGTTTGTACGTTTGGGAAGCTTGCCAGGTGCCCTTGGCCTGGATTGGCCGCTGTCATGGACAGGATGCTGGGCTCGATGGACCCTTGGTCTTTTCCCAGTGTGGCATTACTTATGTACTTATGACCTCTACTACAGCCAAGTTTGAGAACCATACATCTTGGGTTCACCAAAAAGATATTTCAGTCTTCAGTAAAGTCCAGGACTTGGAATCACAACTGTAGAAATCTCAGAACGTCCAGCACAATAGAGCCAAGCAAATCAAGAGATAAATAATTGAGATTCACAATTGCCATTTATGGACGTTATGGACTTATATTTTGTTTTATTTTTAGTTTAGCATTAATTCTGTTTACATTGGGAAGGTTTTATTTTATTTTCCTACTAGTAAAAAAGGCCCGTTTCTCAAACAAATGAAACGGGCGCTAGCAAGGTGTTGATTTTCTGACATTAATGTTTTAAATGGAAGTGTTAGGATAAATGTGTTGTGATGGTAAAGAATAATGTTAATTGTTGTGTTATGTGTAATATGATGTATTAAAATGAGATGTGTATTGTTCTATATGTGTTTTTTGTTTTTGTTATGTTGTTGATATTTAATGTATGTATAGGATTTGCTTGGTGAACTTTGCTGCTGGCGCTTGTGTTGGCTTGTAGTTCTGTGGCATTGTTGCCATAGAAAACATAAATGAATTGCCATATTGAACATCTGAAATAGTATTATAAAGTTAACTATTATATTTTATTTATTTAGTAAACCTATCCCCATAAAGTAAAGTAAAGTGACATGCATTATTTTCAGAACATACATTTTTTTTATTTTTTTTTTATACTTGCCTGGTATTAGAAAGCAGTACTATCCTGTACAGCAGATTGTGGTGTAGTGCAGGCAACCTTCTCTTAAGCGCAGTGAATTTGGGCGGCAAAAGTGTGGGAAACAGGTAGCGGGGAAATGGCTGGCGGAACAACTGAGAAACAGCACTGGTAAAGAAAGTCAAAAGGAATGAATGAGCGCACATGCGTGAAACGAAATGAAGAGGTAGTAAAGAAGTGTAATACTCTCCGTTTTTGTTTTCGTTTCACTCCTTTTTTTTTTGGTGTGTTTTTTTTTATTTAGCCGGCCCAGTGATTTCCCTGCGCAGTGAAAGCAGTGTAATACCCTCCGTTCTTGTTTTCGTTTCACCGGCACTTGTTTTTGTTATTTTGCGGCCCCACTGATGTGCCAGCGCAGTTGGAAATCCCGTGAAAATGGTAACAGGAACCGGATGAGAACGGTAGGCAACAGGACCGAAGGACACCAATATAGTCGCCACTATACCTCCGCCATACCCCGTACGCTACATAGTTTGACCGAAGGACAACAATATATTCGCCTCTATACCGTGAAGCCACACAACTTAACCCCCCGTGTGTTATGGCACATACCCAGAGTAGCAAGATCCACAGGAATGTTGTTCTCCTGGTGCCAGCGATGTTTCTCTGACCCCTTCCTAATGCGTCTGACGTCTCGTGCTGTTGCCTGGTAACTGTTCATCGATCCCTTCACTGTTAGTGTTGCTCCCTAGTTCCGTCTGATAGGTTCCTGGTGCGTCTGACGTCGCGTGCCGTTGCCTGGTAACTGTTTTGCGATCTGTTCAGTATCAGTGTTTCCCCCTCAACGCCATGACGTTTTGACGCGAGGGCGTGGTACATTGAGATGGGCAGAGAGAGATGTCTTCACCCTTACGAACCCACGAACCCTTGAGTGAAGCCACGGAGTCGGCTTCAGAATGTTGGAGATGCCTTTTATTATAGTAGATCACCTCCTTTTAGCTATATTCATGTTGCTAATGACACAGTTTCCATTGTAGATGGACGCTCGTAACTGAACCCTTATTGTTTTTAGATTTAATTTTCTGTGTACTTTCATTTTAGCATTGATTTTGAATGTTTCTTTAAAAATTTTGTATTATTTCTGCTTATGGAATATGGAATTCGAACTGATATTGCTTATACAAGGATAACACCAAACTGTAATACTGACCAAGATATTACAATGTATGTGCAAAAGCAAGATGTTTTAGATGCTATAGAAATTTAAACTCCTGGTTAGATATCATTCAGCCATACAATTATTTAGCTATAGTGTAACCTCTCTTAGTATATTCAACCATAGCATGACCCTTCTTAGTAAACAATTTTTTTTTCTTAGGTTCTCTCCCTTTGGAGTTTCAAAATTATAAAAATATATGGGAATTACCCATAGAAATTGTTGCTACCATTTTGCTCTATGATGGAAGCCCTGACGGTTGCTTCAGCCAATTTTTAATTATACCATTGGCAATTCTAAACACAAAGATTCCCTTTACTAGTGTATCTCATATTCACTATCCACCTCTTAGTGCTCATGATTGGGTGGCCATGACGGGTAAAGTAAGGCCCGAGAATCCCAACCTGCTTAGGGATTCTGGATACCTGCAACCTAAGACAGCCTGCAATCAGGGTACTAATCATATGTTTGTTGAGCTCATGACAACAAAGAGTTAGCTCAAGATTATGAGGTGATAGCAAACACCTAGGTGCAGGACTAGGTTGTTAGCGAGAAGCATTAGCCTTAACCATATTTGGTGAAGGTCATGTGTACACAGACCTTCAAGTGGGGATATGAATAATATTATTATTTGGTCCCAGGTTCAATATCCAAAATCATAGAAAAATTATAGGCCTGTGTCTCTGACTTGAACTCCAGTCTTGAAACACTGCAGAGCAAGAAGAAACACGCAAGGGTGGGGTTCTAACTGACAGAGTTGCATGAATGTGACAATATGGTGGTAACAGATGTTCTTGAAAAACAGAACAAAAGATGGCTTCACAGGAAGATGACCAGGTGTCACAGAAAGTATTTTGAGGAAAATACGGTCAAAAATGTAGAAATGACTGGTCTTGCAAGAACATGACTTTGTCTTCCAGTAAGGGGTGGTCTATTGTTAGCTTTTCCAGTAAAATACTAACCAACTTATTACCATAACCAATCAGTGTTAACTATGACATTAATATAGATCCAACCAGGTGTGATTACTGTCATATTATCCGTATCCTGAATGGGCATATAAAATTTAGTGTACTTCCTACTTCAAGCCAGAGAGACGGTCACGACTGCTCTCTCCATGAGAAACCAATCTATTGTATCTGAATTGGCAAATAATCTAATTGCTTTCTCATGAGTAGTTTTGAGTCTTTTATATCTACTAATGGGCTTTGAGTGGTAAAATATAACATTAAAGACTCAGACCCAGAAAACACCTATGTGTAGCTGGGATGCTATATTCCCATAACCAATTGATTGTACATGTCTCTTGTATATTCTTTGGAGTCTTACATATAGAGGTTATTTCATATAGCAATATTCTGTACTTCTCATCACAAATGGTGTTCTGTAAACTGCACTTACTGAGCAATGGCCAATTATAATTATACTTTGTGGTTTGGAAATAAAAGTATCTAATTGCTTTCTCAATAACAGCCTTGGGTATATTTATTTCTAGATACTATACTAGGAAGAATGGGATACCCTAAAATTTGAACAATAAGGACAAAAAAACCCCACTTTTACATAAGACCCAAAGAGTAAGCAATAAAGTAAGACCCAAACTGACTCCCTGCTGGTAATTCTGTTTTAAAGAATTAGGCTGCCAAACTTGAGAGGAAACATAAAATCCATTTGTCCATTTCTCCTGCTCTCAGCAGGGAAACGCCCTTCATCATTGTCTCTGTTAGTTTCCCATCCCCCCTCCCCCCCTTCACATGCTTCCTAAGTCAAGGAATACAGCTGGCTCTTGAGGAAAAAAAGAACATTTCATATCTAGGTCCTCCAGATTGTTCATCCACTAGATGTCACCATAGAAAGAATTGTTAGGAAGATATTGGTCAGTGCTCAGTCAGGCATCACGAGACAAATACAGAAGTCCTGCTGGTGACACTTCCTATTCACCAAGATATTCTGAATGTTCCTCATGTGCACAGTTCATGAAGGTTTGCTCTCCAAACACTGCTGGCCAGTGAAGGGGAATCTAATAGTTCAAGGTGCTATCAACAGTTACTTATAACAGTTATTTGTAATTTTGCATTTTAAACAGTAGTACAGAAAGAGCACCTTAACTTCAGAATTATTTTACATTATATTTAGACAAGAAAAATCTCCATTAGAGACTGACAGGATATCTATTCCCTATTGCTTCACGCATGAGTTGTATTATGAACCTCTGGTCCCCTGCCAAGAGGAACAACGCTGTAACCTTCACACACAGGAATTTCTTTCTTTTTTTTTTTTAGTTCAAAAGATTCAGTCAATAGATAGAGACAGTTCTTCTGGTATGACATCCAAGTGGTGTATTCAAATGTAATTCATCTGATATTTGCTTTAATCAAGGTTTGATGAAAGATTATGGCAAAAAGAACTGGTATTGCTAAAACTCATCATGACAGGCCTAGCCACAGCTGGAATACTTGAGTTTATTAAAAAAACTATTTCCTGTTTGGTACTACACTCCCTGGGAGAACCAATAAACCAAAGATAATCCAAGGCTCAGAGCTAGATTTACCACTGGACTCAGACTCAGGGTGCTAGCAATTAAGCGCGCCAAAATACCCAGCCTCTGACCTCTCCTGATCCTACAGGTTAAGCCTTTTCTTTTCCACACCCCCACTTCAGTCTCTTCCCCCTCCCTGTGGATGCGGCACAGCTCTCTCACTCTCCCGCAGTCCTGTAAAGATTATGTTGGTCTACAGCAGCAGCATCAACAACAACTTCGCAGGTTGCCTTTGACCAATCCCTTGGTTTTCCCTCTGCCATTGCTCCTCTGATGCAATTTCCTGTAGGTGGGCACAGAAGAGGGAAGGCCCAGGGATGGCCAAACGTAGCCTGTCACGCTGCTGCTGCTGCTGGCAGCTAACATCGCTCTTCCATTTAAGCTGTGTGGCTGAGCAGCCACACAGCTTTTGATAAGAGGCCATGCAGCAGTTGTAGCCCACCACACAGCTGGCAACATCGGGACCTGCTCTGACATTATGTTATATTACATTTAAAATTGTATTGCCCGCTACAACTAACAAGTTCTAAGCGGATAACATCAAGAAAAGGAGCATACTCCAGATGAATTATACAAAATAATTTAGAATTTAGAAACTAAGATATACATATATAAATTAGGGAACATATTTTTTGAAAAGGTAAGTCTTTAGCAATTTCTGAAACTCAGAATAATGTTCTTTATTTCTTAAGAAAGATGGGAGAGAGTTCTAGCTAGAAGCCACTTGGTAAGTTAGAGAAGATTTAAAAAATGCCAAGCCTTTACTGTATGAATAGGAAATTCTAGCAGGAAAAGGTTTCTGGTAGCTCTCCCATAGTTCTTATTTAAAAAGGCAAAATGATCGATCAGATAACCTGGAGAATCCCCATTAAAAACAAGTGAAGACCAATACTTTAAATTGCAATCTAGCCTCCACTGGCAACCAATGTAACTGTGGCCTAAATAAATGAAAGAGTCGTATTTCCCTACTGAAAAAATGACCACCTCCCACACCACCCTGGAACCCTCCACCACTGCTGCTAGTTTCCCAAACCAGCAGCAGTGACAAAACAAAAGAAAGTCATTGCGGGACCTTACTGTACATATCCGTAGCTGCAGGTCCATCCCCTTCAATATCACTTCTTGTTCCAGATCAGTGCTGGTAGCTGCAGGTATGGTACAGTGAAGTCCTGAGATGGCTGTCTTTTGTTTTGACAACGCTGCTGCTGGTTTGGAAAAGCAGCAGCAGTGCAGAGGGTGGCAGAGAGCAGATGCTGGATAGAAGTGGGGAGGAAAAGGGACAGGCGCTGGATGGAAGAGGGGAGAGAGAGGGACAGGCACTTCCAGTGGCAAGAAGAGGGAGCAGGCACTGGATGGAAGTGGCAAGAGAGGGCAGTCACTGGATGGAAGTGGAGAGGAGAGGAGAGGGGGCAGTTGCTGAAGTGAGGAGGAAAGAGAGGGCAAATGCTAGATGGAAGTGGGGAGGAGAAAGAGGCGGGCACTAGATGGAAGTGTGGGGAGAGGGGGCAGATACTAAATGGAAGTGGGAAGGAAAGAGAAGGCAGTCTGGATGGAAGTGGGGAGGAGAGGGGGTAGTCGCTGATGTGAGGAGGAGAGAGGGAGCAAATGCTAGATGGAAATGGGGAGGAGAGAGGGTCAGGCACTGGATGGAAGTGTGGGGAGAGGGGGGCCAGATGCTAAATGGAAGTGGGAAGGAAAGAGGGGGCAGACGCTGGATGAAAGTGGGGAGGAGAGAGAGGGCAGATTCTGGATGGAAGTGGGGAGGCGAGAGAGGGGGGCGAGAGAGGGGCACACACTGGATGGAAGTGAGGGAGAGAGAGGTGCAGGCGCTGAATAGAAGAGGGTTGATAGAGGGGCAGATGCTAGATGGAAGTGGGGAGGAGAGGAGCAGATGCTGGATGGGGGAGAAAGAGAACAGATGTTGGATAGGGTGAGAAAGAGGATAGAGTTAGTGAGAAACTGGGAAATAAGAAAGCTGGAGTGAGGGAAAGTGGTGGCAATCTTTAGATATACACAGTAAGAACAGTATATACAGAGAAAAAAGGGTATTTTTGTCTATTACATGCAATCTTAGGGCCCTGTGTACTAAGCTGCATTATAGGCGCGTTAGTGTTTTTAATGCGTGTTAACTGTGTACGTGCGTTAACCATGTATGTGCCTACAATATCCCTATAGGTGCCTACACAGTTAGTGCACGTGCTAATTGTAGGCGCGTTAAAAATGCTAATGCACCTTAGTAAACAGGGCCCTTAGGTTTTTGTCCTTTCTCCCCCAATAGATCAAAGGCAAAAGTCACTAGTAATATAACTCTCTATATAGGGTATTTTAGGAAGATTTATCATTCTCAAGTTATTTTTCCTTAATTGGTTCTCCAGAAGTTCCACTTTTTTACAAGAAACATGACTGTCCTTCATTACCAGATTAACTGATTTTCGTAGAGAAATCATTTCCTTAATCAAAGTCTCTATTTTTATATCTTGGACTTCCACTTTGTTAGATAAGTATTGATATAATCACATATTTATTCCTGAAAAATTTTTGACATCTGAAGAAGAGAATTATTCACACTCTGCAGCACTTTCCATAGTGCGTCCATTATGACATTTTTTGGCTTCACCAGGTCCAATTTCTCCACAGAAACTGCTCCATATATCTTCGGGGGGAAGAGCTCACTCTCCAATCCCCCAGTTGGTTTATTATCCGGAGTCAATGCTGCGCCAGGACCTCCTCGGATTGCGTGAGAATCCTAACCCACTTTGGGCGTTTCCACTGTTGACCTCCATAGCGAAGCGTTACTGTTTCCGGGTCTTGGAGAGGTCATGCCAACTGGGGGACTCAATGTCACTCCCTCTCCACTGAGATTCGGCGATAAAGCCTTGCTGTTCCCCGAAGCAGGAACCGATATCCCCAACGTTATGACCCCGAATCTCTCCAAAGTAGACTGAGAAGTGGTGGGAACCCCAGCCGTGTTCGAGGAGGACAACACCACGGCTTTGCCTTTTTCTTCCCCATTCTCTGGGGAGTGCGCCAACTTCTTCAGTTATTCTGGTGTAAAACGGGAACTCAACTAACGTACGTCCTCCCTCGACGCCATCTTGGATCCTCCAGTTTGGGACATTCTTTGTCTGGTTTCTCCTCAGAGGCCTTTCTGATATGGGTAACCCTTCAGCATAGCCCTCTAAGTCATTGAAACACGGAAGCCCCTCCACCACTTACAAGGTGGTGTCCCTTCGGAGGGGTGTCCCTCTTTTTTAATTTAAGAGTGGTGCTTGTACAGGGGGAGCAGTGCTCCCTTTTAAGCTGTGCTAAATATCCAGTATCTGAGTAAATTTCACAGTAGCTATAAACTATTGGTGAACAAGTAGGGAAAGCATGCAGACTATGGTTTATGGAATTCTTTCCAACCTCCCAGCATGTTTTTATGTATGTATGTATGTATGTGTGCATGTCAGTGTATGTATCTATAAGAAGTGCTCACAAGGTTATGTAATAGAAAATGTTTGCTCATATCAACTCAGTCCTTTGTGAGTGAAGGAAAATTTTTGCTCACGTCAGTTCAATCCTTACAGGGAACATTGACTGACGTAAACTTTAGAGGACCGTGGGAGAGTGAGAGAGGACCCATGAGGAGAGGGGAATAGAGACTAGTCGTGGGGGTGGCAGCTGAGATGCCGACCCAAGGGAGGGAGATAAGTCGAACCCAAGGGGGGAGGGAGTGGGTGCCAAAAGCGATGTGATGGGGGGAGGGGCGCCACCAAAGCAAGTTGGCTCAGGGTGCCACTATCCCTTGAGCTGGCCCTGTCAGGGCTTGTTTCACAAAATGTTTTAGAAGAAATTAGTTTGCAAATAAAAATAAACATATCCCGTTTAAAACAATGAACTGAGGCCCCACATATCTCATGAAGAAGATATAAACTATCTCCGCAGTATCACTGGTCAACATGATTTTTGTTTCCATAATGAGAATGGATGTTTCTTATGGATTTTGTGATGCTGATCACAGAAATGACATAAACATCTTTTTATAATGTGTGGTTTTGCAGAAATTTACAGAAATGTGTTATGACACATGTGTCAAGACATCACTAGTAAATGAACACCGTTCAATTAATATTATGACCTCATTTAGCCCTATTTTGTATATTGCTTCTAGGAGAAGTTGATGATTAGCTAGGTATTGCATGACTTGATGGTTCAATACATTGAAAATGTTGTAGAAATATATTAATCATGTTGACACTTTCTGATACATTTGCGGCAAGTTCTGTCTGAAGGTGCAAAGAACCATCATGACCACTGGTGAAGAAGATCTATGAACTGTATTTTGGATGCAGAGTTGGCCATCAAGACAAAAGCTGGGTCCCTATATTTGTTTTGCATCATGTGCAGTTAATCTGAGAGCTTAGGGTTCACAGCCAACCATGACAATTGCTATCCCAGTGATATGCAGAGAGCAGAAAGATCATGTTACCGACTGTTTCTTCTGTTTGATAAATGTTTTAGACTTTTCTTCCAAAAACAAAAAGTCAATTTCATATCCTAATCTACCATCAGCTTTGAGACCAGTGCCCATGACAGTCTTTCTGTGTCGAAGCCACCAGACAAGAATAGATACTGATGATGACAAAGCAGTAGAGGAGACATAGGACTTCAACAGATTTTCAGCCATCACAATCAAACAAACCTCATCCCATTAACTCAATTTGAACTAAATGACCGACAGTGAAACCCTGCATGAAAGAAATTGCAGGGTTGTAAATTCTATTAGATTATCCCAGACTTGTTGAAGAAACAAATATTTTCCTGAAATTTGTTCTCCAGTGATTCAGGCTGCAGTGATCAGTGGTTTTACAGCTGCTGACAGCTACAGGCTGAATTAGACCCCAGATATTCAAAGCTGGGCTATGTCCAGGCATCGGCATTGAATATGCAGGTCTTGGCAAACCTAGAAATTGTGTGGGTGCCAGCTGCTGGTATTCACTGCTGGTACCTGCATACCTAAACAGGCAAAGATGGAACTGCATCTCCTTGGTTAGGTATTCAGACACAGGCACTGAATAGCACTATAACATGACTCCACCCCAAGATCACCCTGATACTAACAAGACAATGGTGTGGGCTCAAAGCCAATATTAGCAGCATCACCCAGAGTAGTGCCTTTCCTGCCCACTTAAACCCTTTTCCATATCTACCCTATTTTTATATGGCTTGTAGGAAGTATTTAGGGGGCCTTTTACTAAAGGTTAGCTCGAGTTATTTGTAGCAAGTCCCATTTTATTCCTTTGGGCCCTACTGCAGTTAACTTAAGCTAATCTTTAGCAAAAGACCCCCTTATTTATTGATTGATTTATTTACCGCCTTTTTGAAGGAATTCACTGAAGGTGGTCTACCAGGGGTGTAGCCACGGGCGGGCCCGGGTGGGCCTGGGCCCACCTAATTTGGGGTCAGGCCCACCCAGCAGCAGTGTTCCTTCCTGCACAGCGATTCTGGTCGCAGGCTCGACTCGCAGCGATTCCCACATGCTGCCTGCCGGCTGCCGCTCAACAATCTCGTGCAGCTACTAAGCGCTAACCCGGAAACCTCTCCCCTGCAGATTGTTGAGCGGCAGCTGGCAGGCAGCCTGTGGGAATCACTGCGAGCGGGGGAGATGCTGCATGGGGAAGAAGGGAGAGATGCAGCAAAAGGGTGAGGAAGGGAGAAGTCTTGGCTGCATATGAGGTGGAGGGGAGGGAGACATGCTGTATAGAGAGGGGATAGGTGGTGAGAGGGGGAGAAATTTTGAACATAGGGGTGGAGAGGAGGGAGAAATGTTAGAAATGATGGTAGAGGGGAGGAAGGGAGAGATGCTGCATGGGAAGGGGAGAGAGATGTTGGACCAGAACACAAGGGAGAGGGAGAGAGAAATGTTGGATATGACGGTAGAGGGGAGGAAGGTAGAGATGCTGTATGGGAAGGGGAGAGGGATGTTGGATCCAGAACACAAAGGAGAGGGAGAGAGAGATAATGGACAGTGGGAATGAGAGGGGGAGATAGACATGGGGGTGGATGAGAGGGAGGGAGAGGTACACAGTAGGTGGTGAGGGGGGGAAATGCTGGGCCATGGGGGAGAGTACAGGAACGAAGAGAGAAGGGGCAGGAAAATATAAGGCTACCAGGGTGGGGAGGGGATCAGATGCTGGTTAGAAGGGTGGAGGGAGGAAGACGATGGGAATGGTTGGAACCCTGTGGGAGAGGCCAAGAGGGGGAGGAGGGGGTGGCAAGGAAATGAATGAGAGATAGTGATTACAGAGGGTAGAAATATGGTAATGGCAAGTAGATTAAAGATAAAAGAGAAAGTAGAGATGGGGAGGGGAGGGCTAATGGGTGAAAGAAGAAGATGGAAATTTGATAGGTAGTTGAAAAGTAAAAAGGAGACGAAGAAGGGTGAAAGAGAGGCAGAAAAGAGCTACAGAGGAATGATCAATATGTCAGAGGCAGGAATAGTGAGGGAACAGACAGGAGAGAAGAGAAAAGACAAACGGACTGCAGCCGCTTGAAGAAGAATTAGCAGACAGAGAGGAAAGCAGAAAAGAGAAATTGGAACCAGCAAGATGGAAAAATAAAATGTCCAGACAACAAGGTAGAAACAAAGCATTTTATTTTGAATGTTTTAAATGGAATATGTTAGCTTTTGGAAATGTGCATAGCAAATGTATTTTTATTGTGTTCTGAAAAAAAGGAAATGCATCTCTTTTTTATGTCTCCAGTGTTGCAGTAATGCTATGTTTAACTTCTTGGGGTTCCTTTTCAATTTTTGTCTAAATATTTTTATTTCTAATTTGTGATCCCTTGTTCTGTATTTGGTGAGGGTCTGTTGGTGTGATAGTAATGGCAGGTGGGAAATTGGAGGGGAGGCAAAGAGGAGAGGGAATCGGGGAGGGGAGCCCTCCTTTATTTTCTGACCTGGGCTCAAGCAGGTCTAACACCAGTCCTAACCCTTGCTGTATAGCTGGTGAGGATTCCCAGACATCCCTAGCTAAGGACCTCCTCCAAAGGCGGCTAGAACTCCCTTCTACCAAGCTCTGGCAACAGCATCCTTGAGCCACTGACAGCTAAGCATGTGTGGGGTGCTGGCATCAGTGGCTTAGGGTCATTGCTGCTGTCTGCCAAGCTTGGTAAAAGAGAGTTCTGGCCACCTTCAGAGAAAGTCTTCAGCTGACTGAGTTTGAGGATCCTCATTAGCTATTTATATTTTGAGGTGGAGGTAGGGCGGAGCAGAGAAAATTTTGTGCCCACCCAAAACTGGCTGTCTGGCTACGCCACTGTGGTATACAGTAAGAATAAATCAAACATGAGCAACAGACAATTACAGCAGTAATACTTTTCAAATAACAATACAAAGTATGGCTTGCAGGCCTATTTTCAAAGCACTTAGATGTAACCTATGGAACTTTGTAAGTTCAAGTGTTTTGAAAATGATCCCCATAGTATACTGCTTACAATGTCAACACAATATGTGATAAAACATTTTAACAGACAACGTAGGGTATAAGCAAAGATGGAACATATAGATAGGTAAGAGAGTAGGAGTTAGAAAATAAGGGGACTAATTTAAAGAAAGTTGCATATGAGGTCAGAGAAGTGATTAAATATTATCTTCCCTTCAAGGGGAGTAGGTTTGAATTAGAATAAGAGATGCAGAGGGTAGTTTTGGAACTGGGATTCTTATGTGAGGACTCCAAAAATGTGCCTTTTATAAAGGCAACTAAAAAAATATAAATGCACAACAATTTACTCCACTAGGAGACGGCATAAATCCATGACTATCACAGCATCCATCCATAAAACTTAACAGCCTTTCTTTAATGTTGGATCATCAGAAGTAGAGATAAATTCATCCCAAGTTCATATTCAAAAAGCTAGGGCAGCTTCATAACTTTTCATCGATCCACATTATTTGATCATCTGTATGTATCTCTCTTTTTTTATTGCTTTACTTATATTACACAAGTAATAACTTGTTACATGCAACACAGGGAAATAATACAAATTCAATATGTCTTCACATACAAAGAAAAAAGGAAAAAACTTTTTTACTTCATTTTTGTTTCGTATTTAACCCTTCCTTTGACCACAAACTTGGGGAGTGATCAAAACATTTAAGGAAATCAAAGTGGAATACAATAAACAAGGAAAGGCCCAGCCCGCCCTACGTTAAATCATACAGCCTATTTAACAGTTGTTAATTCCCCTGGTACCCTCTTCAGGTCCATGAAAGCCCTAAGCTGATCTGGAACAAAAAAAACATATTTGATTCCCAAATATTTAACTATGCATTTACAAGGGTAAGCTAAAAAGAAAGTAGCCCCCAACAATTTTGTTTTATCTCTCATATATAAGAAACTTTTCCGTTCGTCTTGAGTAGATCTAGTGACATCTGGGAATATCCTTAATTTTTGACCACAAAAGTTTTTGGTTAACTTCAAAATGGCATTAAAGTCTTGTTCAAATACAAATGATACCAGGAATGTGGCCCTTTTTGTTACTTCTGATAATGAGTCCTCCAAAATCAAGGAAATATTTCTTAAATCATCCAATTTCTCCTCTTCCTGGACCTGTTCCATTTCTTCATAAGAACCTACTTGTCTCTTCTTTTCCGGAAGAAAGAATATCTTATTTATAGGGGGAATATTTTGAGCTGAAATGTTCAAATTTTCAATAAGGTATCTTTTAAATAGTTCTAAAGGAAAAATTCCAACAGGCCTTGGGAAGTTCAATATCCTCATATTTAGACATCTGTTATCATTTTCAATTTTTTCTATTTTTTGACGTATAAACGAATTATCTTTCATAACTGCTGAAACATTGTCCTTAATAGTCACAACATCAGTTTGATATTTTAGTACCTGATCATTGAAATTCTGCTTTAATTTATCCGTCGATTTGGAAAGCTGCTCCACTGTTGAAACTAGTGTTGTAGTTTCCTGGGTTGATTTAATAACAGAAAATTTCAGTTTCTCAATTGCCTGCCAGAGGGCGTCAAGGGTTACCACCATGGGAGAGTTCAATACACCCTTCTCCGCTTCCAATGCCGGCCGCCCTGATGAGGAGCCGCTACCACAGGACCCAATTCCAGCGCCTTCCGCATTCTTGGGACCCGCCATCTCCACCCACGACTCGGCTTCTGGGGGGGGGGGGGTAATGTTGTTTCATGATCCAGGGGTGTCGAGGTTCCTCCCTCGGCACACACAGCAGAATTTACCCTGGTTGTAGTCCGTGGGCACCAGAGTGCGAAGCTGTTGAGGGTTTGCTGCTTCGGGGAAGACGCAAGGGCTGGAAGTGGTAAGGACCTTACAATCCCCTTTCTTTTAGTATGAGGCATAGCGGCAGCGGTAATCAATTCAGTTCAAAAATCTTCAGCAAGCTCTCCTAAACAGCCTCACTCCTCTCAGCGTGTCGGCGCCATCTTGGTCACACCCCTCTGTCTGTATCTCTCATTTTATACTAAAACTTCATAATAACTTTCTCAAAAGATTATATATATATATATATATATATATATATATATATATATATATATATTGTAAAGGCAATAAAACATTTGTGTGTCTTTATAATGGAGGCTCCCAGATCCAGCTCTAATAGTGGGCAAATGCCAATAAACACATTTACAGCTACTCTAAAGTGAGTGTAAATGTGTGTATGTTCTCTATTCATGTGCTCACATTTCTTATAAAACATGTGTGAAAGGCAATTCAATTTAGGCACCAAGGGAGTCTTTTACTAAAAGGAATAAAATAGGCCCTGAAGCAGATAATTCGAGCTAAGCGTTAGTAAAAGACCTTCCCCTAGTTCATAAAATGTATCAGATACATGCATGATTGGTGCCAATGTGACATTTCCTTGGAATTTTTATGGTTTGGTTTATGTGTTTTATTTTGTACTTTTATTGCATGGACACCATCTTGATTGCTATTTTGTTAAATACCAAGGTGAGGGTACATAACTTTTTATAAATAAATAAATTACATACATTGGAGTAAATTCTATAAACAGCGCTGAAAAATCAGTGCCAGAAAAAAATCAGCATGGAGTGCTATTCTATAAACAGTGCTCTGAGCTGAGCACCATTTTTAGTGCTTAGAGCCCATTCCTATGCCCAAAGTTGGACACCAGTATTTACAAAATAACAAAAAAGCCAAAGTACCCCTTTGCAAAACTAACCCCCCCCCCCCCCCCCCCCCCCCCGTTTACTAAGCTGTGCAGCAATGCCGACATAGCTCATTCAAACTGAATGGACTTAGTAAATGGGGGTAAATATGGAAAAATAAAACAAAAAGGGGAACAACCAAAGAAGTGCCAACCAAGGGATATTTATTAAAAATGTCACAAAAGAAGATTGACTAAAAAAACATACAGTCCATAGCCCAGAGTCTCAACTTTAGCTGGACTTGTAAATCCCTTGTACTGTTGAAAGACAGATGTAAACACAACACGATCATACAGCCCCCCCCCCCACTCTGTTGGGCTGTGATGGCAAAATGAAACCAGCTGCTAAAGTAGTGCAGCTAGTTAACAATTCATTTTGGCAACAAAAAAAGAAAACAAAAGACCACAGAACTGTGGTTTAAATTTATAGGAGACTACTAATTTGTGTATGTTTATATGTGGTCAGGCATTTGGGTTGCAAAAATCCAAAGGAGTGGTACAGTACAGGGAGTGCACGAAAAGGTAACAGCAAAAGCCAGATGGATGCTTGGGTGAATAGGGAGAGAGGAACGGCCAGCACAGCTGAAGTTTTCCTTGTACTACAATATTTATGCACAGAAAAGCGTTCCAGCGTGTGTGTGGATGTATGGGTATGCAACTGTGAGTGCTGATACAGTTTTTTTATGTGTGTGTAAAATATAGCTGTACACCCATGTGCATATCTTTTTGGCGTGCTGTCCCAGGTAAGCACACATTTTTGCACACAACTTATTTGCATACTATTTGGTTATTCCATCTGGGTGCAGGCTGTTATAATGACTTTCTGCATTGACCCTATTGTGTACATCAGTGCTGAAATATAAAAGCACTATACTTCTTCAGATGTAGTTAGATATTTTGGCTCAATGTAATTTTAATATTAAAGACGTGGCTGAATGTATTTGCATGTGGCACAGATCATTAAAATACTTTTCTACAATATGGGGGGGGGGGAAGAGTAGTGGTAATTTAAGTGCATTAAACCTCTTTAACATATTATCATATTAACAATACCATTTAGAGTAAATTAATGTGTCTTTGTTCTAAACAGACCCTGTAAAGGCAGAAATTTGCAAGCTAAAGACAGGAGTGGGGTATAAACCTTTTAATCAAAGAAGGACAATTGGTTTAGTTTCTTTTTTCTTTATGACATTTCAATTACAAACCAAGAAACCATCTTGTACAGCAAAGCCATTAGGAAAATAAAGAAAAAAAAATCTCTTTATACAAATTTAAAAAAAAAAGATAGTACAGAATTGGAAACAAATTATTATTGGCTCTAGTCCACTAAACAGAGGAGGAAATAAAGAAATTATTATTAAAGGAAAGGTAAATTAATCTTCCCGGCCAAAAAGGAAAATCACAGTATACATGATCTTAACAGATATACCAGAGAGATTCCCTGCACTGAAAGGCACTGAGACCCAGTTCTGGTTGCCACATAAGGACAATTGTAAATGGGTTAGAAGAAGCATACAGGTAACCACTCTACGAGTTAAAGAAGATAGGGAGCTGCTTAGGTTGTTGCTAAGTTCTACGTTTGGGAAGGAATTTATAGAAAAGAGAACACTACCATCTTTTTTTTGTATTCCTCTGGCTGACCTAAAACATCCCTTCATCTGTAATCCTGTCTGCCTTCTGTGCTAATATAAAAATTCAAACTGTACCATGTTTCCTCTCTGCTGTGTACTGTCTCTCCTTCAAAATTATCTGCCACGTCTGGTACCTTGGTAACATTCAACTCCTGGTTATAGCTATAGTAACTGTGTGACTCCAAAGAGTATAAATCAGATTTTGGAATGCATGTACAGGTAGATAATTAAATGACCAGAATCAATGGATGGCTTCTTGTGTGGGTACGTTTTGGAATATACAAAACTATGCATGCAGATGCTTCTTCCATCCTAACCCTGCTCCATGCACATCTGCAAACTTACATGGGTAAAGGTACATGTGCAGACTTTTTCCCACAGAGAATAAGGACAATAATGAACAACCCAATTCTATGGATAAAGCTGGCTTTCGTTATTGCACTCTAATGGGAATCTGTATAGTGGCTGCTGATATACAAATAAGTCCCCCCCCCCCCCCCCCTTTTGTGGATTTTCGGTAGCTACTACTACTACTACTTATTATTTCTAAAGCGCTACTAGACGTACGCAGCGCTGTACACTTGAACATGAAGAGACAGTCCCTGCTCGACAGAGCTTATAATCTAATTAGGATAGACAAACAGGACAAACAAGAGATAAGGGAATATTAAAGTAAGGATGATAAAATAAGGGTTCTGAACAAGTGAATGAGGGTTAGGAGTTAAAAGCAGCATCAAAAAGGTGGGCTTTTAGCTTAGATTTGAAGACAGCCAGAGATGGAGCTTGACGTACCGGCTCAGGAAGTCTATTCCAGGCATATGGTGCAGCAAGATAAAAGGAACGGAGTCTGGAATTATCAGTGGAGGAGAAGGGTGCAGGTAAGAGAGATTTACTGAGTGAACGGAGTTCCCGGGGAGGAATGTAGGGAGAGTTGAGAGTGGAGAGGTACTGAGGAGCTGCAGAGTGGATGCATTTATAGGTCAATAAGAGGAGTTTGAACTGTATGCGGAAACGGATAGGAAGCCAGTGAAGTGACTTGAGGAGAGGGCTAATATGAGCATAACGACACTGGCGGAATATTAGTCGTGCAGCATTCTCTGGCTAGTGCTGGGACAGAGCAATGGTGGAGCAGGGTTGTTTTGTCCAGCTGTATGAATAGCAGTAATATTCAGCTGCCATCCATAGAGCTAAGCAGCTTGTTACAACAGAAAAAATGTCATATGTTAAACGGCTAGTGATACAGACAATGCATGGCAGTGGACAGTGTTTAAAAAAGTATACATATCGTCATGGCTGAATATAGAGCAGACAGAGATCAATAACATACACATCAACTGTTATCCCACTGGATGGCAATAATGCCTCTAGCTGGGTTTCCAGACATTATCCCCCAGGTTCTATATAGCGTGCCTAGCATTCTGAGCTGACGTCTAAGCGTATTCTATAACAACGTGTGTAACTTAGTTGGCAATAATTGGAATTTACGTGCAAAACTCGCTAAGCGTATTCAGTAATGTACTGCGCCTAAATTCTAAAGTGTGCAGTTCAAAAGGGGCATGGCTATGGGTGGGGAAATGAGTGTAAATCTACATGCAGGGAATTACACCACATTTTTGTTGATGTAAATGGATGTGCCTACTTTTAGGTGCTGTGATATCGACTAAGCATACTCTATAAAGTCTCCAGTATTTCCACCTAAGCGGCACCTAAATTTAGGCACAGTTTATAGAGTATGCTTAGTTGATATCACAGCACCTAAGGATAGTTACGTGTGTAACTGTTAATTGATGCCAATTAGCAATAAATAAATACAATAATAATTGGCTGTCATTGCTCTTTATTTATTATTATTTATTTGGATTTTGCTCACACTTTTTCAGTAGTAGCTCAAGTTGAGTTACATTCAGGTACACTGAGTATTTCCCAGTCCCTGGAGGGTTCTAAATGTATACCTGCGGCAATAGAAGGTTAAGTGACTTGCCCAAGTTTACAAGGAGCAGCAGTGGGATTTGAACAGGGCACCTCTGGATGTCAAGATCAGTGCTCTAATCACTAGGCCACTCCTCCTTTATAATCTACCTACTACTAGGCAGAATACAGCAAAAACAGTCATAAAATATACTTAACTGAAAACTGACAGACAACTACATTACAGAATGTACTGCTACAACCCACTGGATCTCATTTGTATGATCTGCTTAATCGGGAGGAAATGCAAGCAAAAATTCTGTGTGCCGTTTTTGTGCATGATGGTATTTTTTTAAACACTGTCTATGGTATTTATTCTGTGCTCCTATCCAGCTAGACAGCAGCTCTGAATATCTGAAGACATGCTTGTTGATGATGATTATACAAATAGCAGTCATATTCAACTGTTGTCCATATAGCTTCATGAGACTGCTGTGGGAGGCCCCGACAGCCATTTTGAATGCAGAACCAGCTTGGACACAGCAACTAGAAATTGCTCCTGCCCAACAAGGCCACTAGACCACCAGGGCTACTAAGGTAGGCCCAAGGAGGGCCTGTAGGTGGTGAGAGAGTGGCAGATTTCGGTCATGGGGGAGGGCAGTGAGGGCTTTCAGTGGAGGAGGGCCTGGGAGTGGGAGGCTGTGCAACCTGCCTTTGGTCCGGGGAGGGGAGGCATGTTGCCCAGGTTCAGTTTGAGCTTCAGTTTGGGCCGAAACCATTCAGTGAACATTCCCATAAATGACCCAGTTAACTAACTGAAAGTTTTTGGGCTGCACGCCCCTAATTTCTAGTAGGGCCTATTCACCTCATCTCCCTGGCTTTCTGGAAGAATTGTGTTGATCACGCTACTCCCCCTTTGTTGTGTTGCTCCTTTCATAGCTGATCCCGTTTCTCCACCTTGTTGGTCCTTTCCTGCCTATTCACTAATAACATGCCTTTGTTAATAGGGTCTAAAGTCTCACAACAGCTATAGTCAGTCCAAAAAAGACTGAGACTTCTACAGTTGGTGTTACTCTAATCAGGGCTTGTGGACTCAGAGCAGATATCTGTGAGTGAGCCCCAAAGTGCATTAGCAGCCTGTAACTCCTTCAGCTTCAGACTGGCTTAGGACCTCCTGTAGCATGGCAGTCCAGGGCAATCACACTGTTTGCACTCACCTAATTCTGGCTCTGACTCTACCCTGTCCAAAATACAGTGCGTTCTCTTTTAGGGGCCCTGTTATTAAAAGTGTTAAACCCTAATGCATGGTTAGCGCATAAAATCCAGGCCATATTTTGCCTGTTAGTGCACACTAACCTGTGTGTTAGCTATTTTTCAAAAATATTCTCATGAGCAGAGAAAGGACATGGAAGTGTTATCCAGATGGCACATTTGCATTAGCTCGTAGTAACTGGATAATGCGGAGTTAACGTGGGAGCTAACCCCTGGATTCTATATTAGAAACATAAGAATTAGGGCAGACAGATGATCCGTTTAGCCCAGTATCCTGCTTCCAACAGTGGCCAATCGATGTGACAAGTACCTGACAGAAACCCAGTTAGTAGCAACATCCCATGCTACCAATCTCAGGGCTAGCAGTGGCTTCCCCCATGTCCATCTCAATAAAAGACTATGGAATTTTCTTCCAGGAACTTGTCCAAACCTTTTTTAAACTCAGATATGTTAGCCACTGTTACCACATCCTCCAGCAATGAGTTCCAGAGCTTAACTATTCTTTGAGTGAAAAAACATTTCCTTCTGTTTGTTTTAAAAGTATTTCCATGTAATGTCATTGAGTGTCCCCTAGTTTTTGTACTTTTTGAAAGAGTATAAAAAATCGATTCGTTACATTATATTACAGACAATACTTCTATGACGCAAGTAACCAAAAATGGATCAGTACGGCTTACATTATAAGAAAGTAGGACATGGTTCTAGAAAGTACAACATTATTAAAAGGCCTAAAACAATATACATCAGAGACAAAATGACAAGCTAGTTAAAACTATTATCATGTTATGTAGAGCATCATGTACTATTGACCAGACAGTACCAATTTCTGAAACAGTCAAGTTTTCAGGACTTTCTGGAAAAGTGCATAGTCATGTTCATGATTAATATATATCGGTAACTTATTCCACCATTTGGCTGCCTGATAGATGAAAGATGCCTTTAATTCAAATTTATATTTTACTCCTTGAGGCGAAGGGAAATGTAAACACAAGTAATGTCTCGAACCAGATACATAATTTTACTCATTAACAAGATCAGTGGTAACATGTATGTAGCTAGACCCATGCAAGGTAAGAAAAACCACTTGGAGGGGCATAATCGAACGCGAACGCCCATCTCTAAGGACGCCCATCTCCTGGAACATCTACGAGAAGGGCTAGTCCGAACCGTATTTTGAAAAAGATGGGCATCCATCTTTCGTTTCGAAAATACGGTTTGTAAGGACCAAATCCCATGGATGTGGTCGTTTCTGAGATGGGCGGTTTGTATTTTTTGCGATAATGGAAAATACAAACACCCAGCTCGGAAACGTCCTAATCCAAGCCAGTTGGTCGTGGGAGGGACAACTGTACAACAGTACCATAGCTCTTAGGGGTGAAGGGGGAACTACATGTGGGTTTTAGAGGCCTCCCATTTACCACCACAAGTGTTACAGGGAGGGGGGGATGGGCCTGGGTCTGTCTGCCTGAAGTGCACTGCAGTACCCACTAAAAGGGCTCCTCCAGGGACATGATTTGTTGCTGCTGTATAACCTTGGCACACCGGTTGACACCTGAAGACTAATCTCTCTGAAAAGGTCGTTTATTTCAATAAGCACGTTTACTCACAGTTAAGTGCAGATCACAGGTTGTGCCCCACTGGCAACGAGTCTCCCTGGTACTGAGATTAGCAGTAGGTCAGAGCTGGCAGAATGCTGTACAATGCCCTCTTTCAGCCACATTCAAGGTAATAACGTTCTCTAATGTGGGTAACACATGAAAGGGATCTAAAACTGGCTTACAAAAATGGCCACTACCTCATGGACTACTGGAAACACAACAGGGCACACTCTGACCCAGGACGCAGGGGGGAAAAGCACCATGGAAGTAGAGCCTACCAACTACCAACATCGTGATCATTTAACTCAAGCTAGTGGAATCACGGAGCCAGTGGCGTAGCTAAGGGTGGGCCTGGGTGGGCACAGGCCCACCCATTCTTGCCTCAGGCCCACCTAGTTAGCAGCCCATGAGGCCCCCAAAACTCTTCAGTGGTGGCACCTCACTACTCGTTCTCTCCCTCTTCTCCACTCGTGGCCTGGCATCTCTGGAACCCCCTCTCCTGGTCTACCTCAGAGCTACTGCCGGTGGCTATTCCTATAAGCATCGTGTGCCGGCCCTGCAGACATCTCTCTATCATGTCCTGCCCTCAATGATGTCACTTCTTGTTTTTTTTGGCAGGGATGTGGTAGAGAGAAGCCTGCAGGGCTGGTGCAAGTTGACTATAGGAATTGCGACGGGCAGCGGTTCTGAGGTAGAACCGGGGGAGTGGGTTCAGAGAAACGGGCAGATGTCAGGTCATTTAAAAAAAAACCTATATTGTTTGTATGTACAGGGGTAGGGGAGGGGGTGGGAAGGGCCCACCCAGGTTAACTCTGGGCCCACCCAAAATGGCAGGTCTGCCTACGCCCCTGCACGGAGCCCACTACCCTACACCCACCACAATGCATTGCTGATGTGACTCTGCACTGCGCATAACAGAAAAGGTGTCACACTCACCCGAGAGCCACATCAGAACCAGGGAAAGGCTGTCACAGGATAGAACACATTCTGCTGTCATGGAGGTGGGTACGGCATTTAAGGCTGGCATAGAGGCTGGGAAAAAAAGTTTTTAAAGTGGGTTTTTTGTGGTGGGAGGGGGTTAGGGACCACTGGGGGAGTCATGGGTGGTCATCCCCGATTCCCTACGGTGGTCATCTGGTCAGTTGGGGCACTTTTTTGGGACTTGTTCGTGAAAAATACGGGTCCAAAAAAAGTGACCTAAGTTCGCGCTAAAAACGCCTTTCTTTTTTGATTATCGGCCGAGGACGCCCATCTCTGCTCGGCCGATAACCACGCCCCAGTCCCGCCTTCACCACGCCCCAGTCCCGCCTTCACCACGCCTCCGACACACCCCGTCAACTTTGGCCGTTTCCGCGACAGATTGCAGTTGAACACGCCCAAAAAGTGGCTTTCGATTATACTGATTTGGGCGTTTCTGTGAGAAAAACGCCCATCTCCCGATTTGGTTCGAAATATGAGCGTCTTTCTCTTTTGAAAATAAGCTGGATAGCTTGAAGATTGAACAGGTAACCAGTGAAGATTTACCAAGAGCGTCTGGCACTTTCAAATCTAGATGTCCTAAAAATCAACCGTGCTGCTGTATTTTGCAATACTTGAAGTTGCCTGCGGATGGCTGCAGAACATCCCACATAAATGATGTTACAATAGTCTAAGTGACTTTTATCCTTTGTACACCACTCAAGATTTGGGTCACCTAAAGTCAGATGCCCACATTTGGGCATGGAGCCCAGATACATGCATAAACTAATTAGTGAATTGGGTGCTAACAATCAATTATTGACATTCATTCATTGATTGGCATTAATTTGGATTTATGCATGCAACTGTGTACACCCTATTCTATAACACTGGGCGCCCAAGATGTCTCACATGCCACCCAAAAGGGGATGTGACCATGGGAGGGGCATGGGTGGGTAGGGGTATTCCATATATTTAGGCACAGTGTTATAGAATACCGGGGTTATGTACCCAATTGCATGCAAGGGTTTACACCAGGTTTCAGCTAGCGTAAGTCCTCTCACCCAAAGTTGGGCATGGGAATCCACTTTAAGCGCTATTCTGTAAAGAGGGCTCAGCCTGGAGCACCCTTTATAGAATAGTGCTTGGTGTGGATTTTTCCCAGCACCTAAATTTGAGTGCCATTTACTGGACCTAAGTGATCCCACATTAATTTTTTGCAAGTACCACATGCTTGTCTGAATATTAGCACATGACCTGGGCTTAACACACAGGAAAGTCCTGTGTTAACATGTGCTAAGCACAAATTTTGCTGCAGCAGCATTTTTTTTAAACACCGTCGCTGGCTAGATTAGCCCCCGATATTCAATGTGGGGCCATGTCCAGGCACTGGGGCCCACAAAATTATCTTTTACTTTAAAGCCCCCAATCCTCTTCCTTGCCTACAAAATAACCCCCCGTCCCCACCTCCCAGCTTGCAGGACTCAAAGGCCCTACCCCCACCGAACGAGTCCCCCACCCCAACCCTTCTGAGGTCTAGGTAGGACCCCAGGCCTACCTGAGATCCCTGGTGGTTCTTGGGGATCATTGGGGGCAAGAGCGAAGTCTCTCGCTCCTTCCCCTTGCAGCTGGCCTTTGCAAATGGCTGACGCAACGTCTCACAGCCGCTCATGGCACTTTATATAGTACCACTAGCTGCTATGAGAGGTCACGTCAGTCATTTTCTAAGTGAAGACGCAAGAGACAGGAGTGAGTGGCCTCGAACTTCCCCCATGGACCCCCAGGGACATCAGGTAGGCCTGGGGGAAGGGGGCGGGACCTCAGGAGGGGGGGGGGGGGCGGCTCATTTGGGGCATGATGATTTTATGGTGTCCTTAATTTCTTCATCTGTGATGGGCGGGACAGCAAATTTTCAATAAACTTGAACTTGAACATGCAGTTCCTTTTTTACCCTGCTTATGGTTAAGATCTATTCAGATGGTGTTCTGCCATTCTAGCTCACAGTGTGCTGGAGTAGGTGTAATCATTAAAATACAGCTACTACAAAAACATCCAGGTTTACTATATCGCTTACTCCATGAACATTTTTGTGAGAATGTGTCATTGATAATCAACATCTTAATTTGGTCTGCAATTAAACTGGAATGTCTTGAATTACTTTCTATTAGCACAAAAAGACGGATTAGGAGAAAATGCATACTGCTACCACCGAAAAAATGGAAGGCACAACCAGAAGTGAAATGATGCCATATTTCAGATTAGGGCTAGTGAATATGTAACCAGATGTCTTTATGTGATTCTACGTCTTTGGGATTAATGCAATTATTGTGTAGCCCTCTGTCACTCAAATTAAGAGCTATTACCTAATTCTGCAGTTTGTGTCTTTTGTAAATAAAATCAGTATGGATTGCTTTAGGCTTAGAGGAAATTGATTTAATTGAAATAAGAGAATGGGGAAAGAAAGTAACACCCAGCTTCTGTAATGAACTTCAGAATGTTAATATATTAAATAATAAACTGAACTGTCTAGAGCAGTGGCGTAGCCAGACTGCCAATTTTGGATGGGCCTGAACCCAAAGTGGGTGGGCACAAATTTTCTCTCTACCCCCCTCCCCCAGCAAAATTTAGTCACGCTAATCAGATGCATTTGTCACACAGGGTAAAGTGCTGCTTTTCAGTGCATCAGATTTCAGAAAATTTATTTAATAGCCTAACACCCTTTTCAGTGAGCTTTCAGAGGCCAAAACCTCCTGCCTCAGGTCAGTATAATGCTGTTACGGTATCCTCGCCTGACCTAAGGAAGGAAGTATTGGTCTCTGAAACTTCATTAACACAGGTACCATATTACTTTATCCTAAATTAAAAATAAAATTATTTTCTTTACCTTTCTTGTATGGCCATTTACTTTTTCTCATTGTGTTGCTCCCAGTCTCTAGATTCTGCTTTCCTTCGTATTCGCTTAACTCTTCTGCCAGGTTTTCCTGACCATTTGTCATTTTTCTCTCCTTTTTCTTTGCTTTCTTCAATATTTTTCTGCCTCTCTCTCTCTCTGTCCTGATTTAATTCATTCTTACTATCCATTCTTTAATTTCCTTCATCTACTTATGGCTTTTCATCTTTTTCTCACCCTTGTTCTCCCCATGCCCCTTCCTCTTATTCTCCAGTCTTTCACTACTCCCCTTTTCCATCCAGCAGCTCTCCTCTTTCTCTCCCCATCCTTCCAGTCTCCCCTCTCTCTCCCCATCCTTCCAGTAGTCTCCCCTCTTTCTTTCTGCATCCTTCCGTCCAGTGTCACCTCTTTCTCCCTACCCTTCCATCCAGAGTCTTCCCTCTTTCTCTCCCCATCCTTCCATCCATCTACCCTCTCTCCTGATCCTTCCATCTAATGTCTCTCTCTCCCTCTTTCTAACCAGTGTCTCTGTATCTCTGTACCCTTTTCTGTTCAGTGTCCCTTCTCTCTCCACATCCTTCCAGTCTCTCCCCTTTCTCTCTGCATCCTTTCATCCATCTCCCCTCTTTCTCTCCCCATCCTTCCATCCAGAGTCTCTCTCCCCATCCATCCGTTTTCCCTCTTTCTCTCCCCATCCTTCCATCTGTTTTCCCTCTTTCTCTGCCATCCTTTCATCTGTTTTCCCTCTCTCTCCCCATCCTTCCCTCTGTTGGTTTCCCTCTCTCTCCCCAATCCTTCCCTCTGTTGGTTTCCCTCTCTCCCCAATTCTTCCCTCTGTTGGTTTCCCTCTCTCCCCAATCCTTCCCTCTGTTGGTTTCCCTCTTTCTCTCTCTCCCCAATCCTTCCCTCTGTTGGTTTCCCTCTTTCCCTCTCTCCCCAATCCTTCCCTCTGTTGGTTTCCCTCTTTCCCTCTCTCCCCAATCCTTCCCTCTGTTGGTTTCCCTCTCTCCCCAATCCTTCCCTCTGTTGGTTTCCCTCTTTCCCTCTCTCCCCAATCCTTCCCTCTGTTGGTTTCCCTCTTTCCCCAATCCTTCCCTCTGTTGGTTTCCCTCTTTCCCTCTCTCCCCAATCCTTCCCTCTGTTGGTTTTCCTCTTTCCCCAATCCTTCCCTCTGTTGGTTTCCCTCTTTCCCTCTCTCCCCAATCCTTCCCTCTGTTGGTTTCCCTCTTTCCCTCTCTCCCCAATCCTTCCCTCTGTTGGTTTCCCTCTTTCCCCAATCCTTCCCTCTGTTGGTTTCCCTCTTTCCCTCTCTCCCCAATCCTTTCCTCTGTTGGTTTCCCTCTTTCTCTCTCTCCCCAATCCTTCCCTCTGTTGGTTTCCCTCTTTCCCCAATCCTTCCCTCTGTTGGTTTCCCTCTTTCCCTCTCTCCCCAATCCTTCCCTCTGTTGGTTTCCCTCTTTCTCTCTCTCCCCAATCCTTCCCTCTGTTGGTTTCCCTCTTTCCCCAATCCTTCCCTCTGTTGGTTTCCCTCTTTCCCTCTCTCCCCAATCCTTCCCTCTGTTGGTTTCCCTCTTTCCCTCTCTCCCCAATCCTTTCCTCTGTTGGTTTCCCTCTCTCCCCAATCCTTCCCTCTGTTGGTTTCCCTCTCTCCCCAATCCTTCCCTCTGTTGGTTTCCCTCTTTCTCTCTCTCCCCAATCCTTCCCTCTGTTGGTTTCCCTCTTTCCCTCTCTCCCCAATCCTTCCCTCTGTTGGTTTCCCTCTTTCCCTCTCTCCCCAATCCTTCCCTCTGTTGGTTTCCCTCTTTCTCTCTCTCCCCAATCCTTCCCTCTTTTGGTTTCCCTCTTTCCCCAATCCTTCCCTCTGTTGGTTTCCCTCTTTCCCTCTCTCCCCAATCCTTCCCTCTGTTGGTTTCCCTCTCTTCCCAATCCTTCCCTCTATTGGTTTCCCTCTTTCTCTCTCTCCCCAATCCTTCCCTCTGTTGGTTTCCCTCTCTTCCCAATCCTTCCCTCTATTGGTTTCCCTCTTTCTCTCTCTCCCCAATCCTTCCCTCTGTTGGTTTCCCTCTCTCCCCAATCCTTCCCTCTGTTGGTTTCCCTCTCACCCCAATCCTTCCCTCTGTTGCTTTCCCTCTTTCCCTCTCTCCCCAATCCTTCCCTCTGTTGGTTTCCCTCTTTCCCTCTCTCCCCAATCCTTTCCTCTGTTGGTTTCCCTCTTTCCCTCTCTCCCCAATCCTTCCCTCTGTTGGTTTCCCTCTTTCCCTCTCTCCCCAATCCTTCCCTCTGTTGGTTTCCCTCTTTCTCTCTCTCTCCCCAATCCTTCCCTCTGTTGGTTTCCCTCTTTCCCCAATCCTTCCCTCTGTTGGTTTCCCTCTTTCCCTCTCTCCCCAATCCTTCCCTCTGTTGGTTTCCCTCTTTCCCTCTCTCCCCAATCCTTTCCTCTGTTGGTTTCCCTCTCTCCCCAATCCTTCCCTCTGTTGGTTTCCCTCTCTCCCCAATCCTTCCCTCTGTTGGTTTCCCTCTTTCTCTCTCTCCCCAATCCTTCCCTCTGTTGGTTTCCCTCTTTCCCTCTCTCCCCAATCCTTCCCTCTGTTGGTTTCCCTCTTTCCCTCTCTCCCCAATCCTTCCCTCTGTTGGTTTCCCTCTTTCTCTCTCTCTCCCCAATCCTTCCCTCTCTTGGTTTCCCTCTCTCCCCAATCCTTCCCTCTGTTGGTTTCCCTCTTTCTCTCTCTCCCCAATCCTTCCCTCTTTTGTTTTCCCTCTTTCCCCAATCCTTCCCTCTGTTGGTTTCCCTCTTTCCCTCTCTCCCCAATCCTTCCCTCTGTTGGTTTCCCTCTCTTCCCAATCCTTCCCTCTATTGGTTTCCCTCTTTCTCTCTCTCCCCAATCCTTCCCTCTGTTGGTTTCCCTCTCTTCCCAATCCTTCCCTCTATTGGTTTCCCTCTTTCTCTCTCTCCCCAATCCTTCCCTCTGTTGGTTTCCCTCTCACCCCAATCCTTCCCTCTGTTGGTTTCCCTCTTTCCCTCTCTCCCCAATCCTTCCCTCTGTTGGTTTCCCTCTTTCCCTCTCTCCCCAATCCTTTCCTCTGTTGGTTTCCCTCTTCCCTCTCTCCCCAATCCTTCCCTCTGTTGGTTTCCCTCTTTCCCTCTCTCCCCAATCCTTCCCTCTGTTGGTTTCCCTCTTTCTCTCTCTCCCCAATCCTTCCCTCTTGTTGGTTTCATATGTGGGTTAGGGCTCTTATGGTTTGGTAAGCTTGGAGCACTAGGACTCAGTGTTGGCAGCGGGTTGGCAGTGGGAGGGGGGGTTGGGTGGGTCGGCGGCAGGGGGGGGGGGTCAAAGTTGGTGGCGGGGGGGGGGGGGTCGGCACCGCCGGGGGGCTAAAATGTGCCCCCTCACCTCGGGCTCTGGACCCCCTCCCGTCGAAGTCTGGCTATGCCCCTGGTGGGTACAGTGGGTTTTGGGGGGTTTTGGAGGGCTCCCATTTACCACCACAAGTGTAACAGGTAGGGGGGGGCTGAAGTGCACTGCATCCACTAAAAGCTGCTCCAGGGACCTGCATACTGCTGTCATGGAGCTGGGTATGACATTTGAGGCTGGCTACAACATGCAGGACGTCAGACTAGAATGAAGCCTTGCGCGGGATTGGGAAGAAGAGGTCCTCGGCTCGGCTGGCGGGGGTTGGGGTCCCCCGCCAGCAAAGGTAGGCGGCAGCGGGAGAGGGGGTCGGGTGGGTCGGCGGCAGGGGGGGTGTCAAAGTTGGTGGTGGGGGGGGTTGGCACTGCTGGGGGGGGGCTAAAATGTGCCCCCTCACCTCGGGCTCTGGACCTCCCTCCCGCTGAAGTCTGGCTACGCCCCTGGTGGGTACAGTGGGTTTTGGGGGGGGGGGGGTTTACATAAGTACATAAGTAATGCCATACTGGGAAAAAACCAAGGGTCCATCGAGCCCAGCATCCTGTCCACGACAGCGGCCAATCCAGGCCAAGGGCACCTGGCAAGCTTCCCAAACGGACAAACATTCTATACATGTTATTCCTGGAATTTTGGATTTTTCCAAGTCCGTTTAATAGCGGTTTATGGACTTGTCCTTTAGGAAACCGTCCAACCCCTTTTTAAACTCTGCTAAGCTAATCGCCTTCACCACTTTCTCCGGCAACGAATTCCAGAGTTTAATTACACGTTGGGTGAAGAAAAATTTTTTCCTATTTGTTTTAAATTTACTACACTGTAGTTTCATCGCATGCTCCCTAGTCCTAGTATTTTTGGAAAGCGTGAACAGACGCTTCACATCCACCTGTTCCACTCTACTCATTATTTTATATACCTCTATCATGTCTCCCCTCAGCCATCTCTCCTCCAAGCTGAATAGCCCTAGCCTCCTTAGTCTTTCTTCATAGGGAAGTCGTCCCATCCCCGCTATCATTTTAGTCGCCCTTCACTGCACCTTTTCCAATTCTACTATATCTTTCTTGAGATGCGGCGACCAGAACTGAACACAATACTCAAGGTGCGGTCGCACCATGGAGCGAAATAACGGCATTATAACATCCTCACACCTGTTTTCCATACCTTTCCTAATAATACCCAACATTCTATTCGCTTTCTTAGCCGCAGCAGCACACTGAGCAGAAGGTTTCAGTGTGTTATCGACGACGACACCCAGATCCCTTTCTTGGTCCGTAACTCCTAACGTGGAACCTTGCATGACGTAGCTATAATTCGGGTTCTTTTTTCCCACATGCATCACCTTGCACTTGCTCACATTAAACATCATCTGCCATTTAGCCGCCCAGTCTCCCAGTCTCGTAAGGTCCTCTTGTAATTTTTCACAATCCTGTCACGATTTAACGACTTTGAATAACTTTGTGTCATCAGCAAATTTAATTACCTCGCTAGTTACTCCCATCTCTAAATCATTTATAAATATATTAAAAAGCAGCGGTCCTAGCACGGACCCCTGAGGAACCCCACTAACTACCTTTCTCCACTGTGAATACTGCCCATTTAACCCCACTCTCTGTTTCCGATCCTTCAACCAGTTTTTAATCCACAATAGGACATTTCCTCCTATCCTAGGACCCTCCAATTTCCTCTGTAGCCTTTCATGAGGTACCTTGTCAAACGCCTTTTGAAAATCCAGATACACAATATCAACCGACTCCCCTTTGTCCACATGTTTGTTCACTCCTTCAAAGAATTGAAGTAAATTGGTCAGGCAAGATTTCCCCACACAAAAGCCGTGCTGACTTGGTCTCAGTAATCCATGTCCTCGGATGTGCTCTGTAATTTTGTTTTTAATAATAGCCTCTACCATTTTCCCCGGCACTGACGTCAGACTCACCGGTCTATAATTTCCTGGATCTCCCCTGGAGCCTTTTTAAAAAATGGGCGTTACATTGGCCACCCTTCCTCGATTTTAAGGACAAGTTGCATATCACTAGCAGTAGCTCCACAAGCTCGTTTTGGAGGGCTCCCATTTACCACCACATGTGTAACAGGTAGGGGGGGGATGGACCTGGGTCCACCTGCCTGAAGTGCACTGAATCCACTAAAAACTGCTCCAGGGACCTGCATATTGCTGTCATTTGAGGCTGGCATAGAGGCTGGCAAAAAAATGTATTAAAATTATTTTTTTTGGGTGGGAGGGGGTTGGTGACCACTGGGGGAGTAAGGGGAGGTGATCCCCGATTCCCTCCGGTGGTCATCTGGTCAGTTTGGGCATCTTTCGAGGCTTGGTCGTGAACAAAAAGGGACCAAGTAAAGTCGACCAAATGCTCGTCAGGGCCGGCCTTCTTTTTCCATTATTGGCCGAAGCAGGCCATCTGTTAACCATGCCCCCGTTCCACCTTCGGTACACTGCCGACACGCCCCCTTGAACCTTGGCCGGCCCTGCGACGGAAAGCAGCTGAAGCTGGCCAAAATTGGCTTTTGATTATACCGATTTGGCTGGCTTTAGGAGAAGGCCGGCCATCTCCCGATTTGTGTCGGAAGATGGTCGCCCTTCTCCTTCGAAAATAAGCAGGATAGTGTACAACCCTTTTCCCATAGTTTTAAAATGAAACCTTTTCTAGAGGTAGAAACTTAACAGCCAAAACCTCTTATTCTAAAAGGCAGTTATTTTCTGTTCTTTGGCTGCTGAAGAGGTAGCAAGTCCAGTGACCTCAATTAGGTGCTAACTAAGGTGTGGGGAAGTAGAATATTTGCATAGGTTGCTGAGTTAGCTTCAAAGAGCCTGTTTAAAAAAGGCCCCTTAGATTCAAAACTATATAAAGAGGAAAGGTCCCACTGAACTTTCTTTCTGAGAAGTTCTGAGAGTAGAGGACATTTCTCTGGAAGTGAACACCATTTTGCTTTGTGCTTTGGGAACTTAAAGATTGGGGTTTAAAGGAGGAATTGTAGGTTAGCGACAGGCAAAATAAAAATACAAAAAAGCAAATTTTATCAACCAATCTCCATATTTTCCCCTTAGTTTTAAAAACTTTGTACTACAGCATTAACAGATAGCCACTAGCAGGCACTGCAGGATCTAATTTAGTCTTCCCACCCACCCGCCCCACCCTTAGGACAACTCTTCATTTATAGTCAGTTATTGTAATTAGGGTAACAATCTTACAGAGTTTTAAATACATTTCATTAACATCTAAGAAGGAAACACTAAATAAATCATACAATATACTATATAAACTAAAAGACAGTTTTATATTAGGCTAATATCCTTAATACTGTAGCAAGTTTTAAATTACTGAAAAACTCAAAAACACTAAGATGGAGTCCAGCAGCGAGAGGGGTGCTATCCAGTCTTTTGCATTGAGTGTCACATGTATGATTATCTCCCAGTTGGTGAGATGTCATATGTGTGTGCCCAATGCAAACAGCTCCTAGCTCTCAGAGAACCGGTCCGTTCTGTTGAGGCTAAAGTAGCAGACTTTGTGGAGCTGAGGGAGACAGAGAGGTACATAGAGGAGACCTACAGGATATGTCTCCAAGTGCTGCCCAGGAGGGAAGGGTTAGGACAGCTGTTGTAGTTGGTGATTCGATAATTAGGCATATAGATAACTGGGTGGCTGGTGGACGTGAGGATCGCCTGGTGACTTGCCTGCCTGGTGCAAAGGTGGCGGACTTCACGCGTCACCTAGATAGGATTTTAGATAATGCTAGAGAGGAGTCGGCATTGTGGGTACCAATGACATAGGAAAATGTGGGAGAGAGGTTCTGGAAGCCAAATTTAGATTCTTAGGTAGAAAGCTCAAATCCAGAACCTCTAAGATAGCATTTTCTGAAATGCTACTTGTTCCACACGCAGGGCCCAAGAGACAGGCAGAGCGCCGGAGTCTCAATGCGTGGCTGAGATGATGGTGCAGGGAGGAGGCTTTTAGATTTGTTAGGAACTGGGCAACATTCTGGGGAAGGGGGAGTCTATTCCGAAAGGATGGGCTCCACCTTAACCAGGGTGGGACCAGGCTGCTGGCATCGGCATTTAAAAAGGAGATAGAGCAGCTTTTAAACTAGAAAAGGGGGGAAGGTCGACAGTCGCTCAAATCACATGGTTCGGGTTAAGGTATCTTTCAAAGATATCACCAAAACAGGGAAGATAGGGTATCCTGATAGTGAGTTGCAAAAGAGACCGTAGTAGATCAGGTGTCCTTAAATAAAAATTTTAAAAAAAAAGACAAAAGATTGCAAATTAATACTGTCCAGCACTGAGCATGATGTAAATAGGAACAACAACATAGTTTGAAATGTCTATATGCGAATGCCAGGAGCCTAAGAAATAATATGGGAAAGTTAGAATATATTGCACTAAATGAAAAATTAGATATAATAGGCATCTCTGAGAACTGGTGGAAGGAGGATAACCAGTGGGACACTGTTATACCGGGGAACAAATTATATCGTAGTGATAGGGTGGATCGAATTCGTGGAGGAGTAGCATTGTATATTAACGAGAGCCTTGAATCAAATAGATTGAAAATTCTGCAGGAAACAAAACACTTCTTGGAATCACTATGGATTGAAATTCCATGTGTAAAAGAGAAAAGGATAGTGATAGGAGTGTACTACCGTCCGCCTAGCCAGGATGAACACTACTACTACTACTACTATTTAGCATTTCTATAGCGCTACAAATCGTACGCAGCGCTTCACAAACATAGAAGAAAGACAGTCCCTGCTCAAAGAGCTTACAATCTAATAGACAAAAATAAAGCAAGCAAATCAATTAATGTGGGGGAGTGGTTACAAGTCAAAAGCAATGTTAAAGAGGTGGGCTTTCAATCTAGATTTAAAAATGGTCAAGGATGGGGCAGTAATATTCCAGTAAGATGTGTAAATAAAAAAACTTAAAGCAAGACGGTCAATATATTGTATATGGATTTTCAGAAGGCACTTGGCAACATGAAAGACTCCTCGGGAAAATTTATGATGAAGCCACAACTTAAGTACTGCAAGCAGTTCTGGGTAGCTGCACCTCAAAACAGCAGAATGATGAGAAAAACAATTATAGGGCTGATTAGTCCTCTTATAAAAAGAAAGGCTCAACTGGTTAGGAGAAGAAACAAGTGACAGCTGATACCAACAGAGGTCTATAAAATTCTGTATGGTGTGAACAAGTTATTTATACTATCAAACAGTACTAAGACTAGAAGATGCTCCAATGAAACTATCCAGCAGTATATTTAGGAAATCATGTTTTGAGCCAACATGCAAACTCCAGAATTAATTCTGCTAGAAATGTGGTCAAGACTTATAGAATAGCTGAGTTAAGACCACCACAAAAAGGGCTGGACAAGTTACTGGAAGAGAGGTCCAAGAATAATCGTCAGCCAGACAGACTGGAAAGTCTCCAACATTTTACTTCCAGAAAGGAGCAATGCAGACGAATGCAGAAATGTTAAAGGAAATTAGGGATGCAAACAAACTGGGCAACACAATAATAATGGGTGATTTCAATTACCCCAATATTGACTAGGTAAATGTAACATCGGGGCACGCTAGGGAGGTAAAATTCCTTGATGAAATCAAGGACTGCTTTATGGAGCAGCTGGTACAGGAGCCAACTAGAGCAGGAAAAATTCTAGACCTAGTCCTTAGTGGAGCGCATGTCTGGTGCGGGAGGTAATGGTGCTGGGGCCGCTTGATAACAGTGATCATAATATGATTGGATTTGATATTAGCTTTGAAGTAAGTATACATAGAAAATCAAATAAGTTAGCATTTAACTTTAAAAAAGGAGAATATGATAAAAAGAAGAACGATGAAAAAAAACTTAGAGGAGCAGCTGCGAGGGTCAAAAATTTACATCAGGTGTGGATACTGTTCAAAAACACCATCCTGGAAGCCCAGGCCAAATATATTTCGCGTATTAAAAAAGGAGGACAGAAGACCAAACGACAGCCGGCATGGTTAAAAAGTGAGGTGAAGGAAGCTATTAGAGCTAAAAGAAAATCCTTCAGAAAATGGAAGAAGGAACCGACTGAAAATAATAAGAAAGAGCATAAGGAATGTCAAGTCAAATGCAAAGCGCTGATAAGGAAGGCTAAGAGGGACTTCGAAAAAAAATTGCGTTGGAGGCCAAAACACATAGTAAAAATTTTTTTGGTATATTAAAAGCAGGAAGCCAGCAAAAGAATCAGTTTTTTTTTTTTTTGTTACATTTGTACCCTGTGCTTTCCCACTCATGGCAGGCTCAATGCAGCTTACATGGGGCAATGGAGGGTTAAGTGACTTGTCCAGAGTCACAAGGAGCTGCCTGTGCCGGGAATTGAACTCAGTTCCTCAGTTCCCCAGGACCAAAGTCCACCACCCTAACCACTAGGCCACTCCTCCACTCCTCCAAAAAGTTGGACCACTAGATGACCGAGGAGTAAAAGGGGTGATCAGGGAAGACAAAGCTGTAACGAAGAGATTAAATTAATACTTTGCTTTGGTTTTCACCGAGGAAGATTTGGGTAGGATACTGGTGCTGGAAATGCTATTCGAAGCTGACAAGTCGGAGAAACTTAATGAATTCTCTGTAAACCTGGAGGATGTAATGGGGCAGTTCTACAAACTGAAGAGTAGCAAATCTCCTGGACCGGATGGTATTCATCCCTGAGTACTGATAGAACTGAAAAATGAACTTGCGGAGTTATTGTTAGTAATATGTAATTTATCCTTAAAATTGAGCGTGGTACCGGAAGATTGGAGGGTGGCCAATGTAACACCAATTTTTTAAAAAGATTCCAGAGGAGATCCGGGAAATTATAAACCAGTGAGTCTGACGTTGGTGCCGGGCAAAATGGTAGAGGCTATTATTGAGAACAAAATTACAGAGCATATTCAAAAGCATGGATTAATGAGACAAAGTCAACATGGATTTAGTGAAGGGAAATCTTGTCTCACCAATCTACTACATTTCTTTGAAGGGGTGAACAAACATGTGGATAAAGGGGAGCTGGTAGATATTGTGTATCTGGATTTTCAGAAGGCGTTTGACAAAGTACCTCATGAAAGACTCCAGAGGAAATTGGAGAGTCATGGGATAGGAGGTAGTATTCTATTGTGGATTAAAAACTGGTTAAAAGATAGAAAACAGAGAGTAGGGTTAAATGGTCAGTATTCTCAATGGAGAAGGGTAGTTATTGGGGTTCCCCAGGGATCTGTGCTGAGACCGCTGCTTTTTAACATATTTATAAATGACCTAAAGATGGGAGTAACTAGTGAGATAATTAAATTTGCTGAAGATACAAAGTTATTCAAAGTCGTTAAATCGCAGGAGGATTGTGAAAAATTACAAGAGGACCTTATGAGACTGGGAGACTGGGCGTCTAAATGGCAGATGACGTTTAATGTGAGCAAGTGTAAAGTGATGCATGTGGGAAAGAGGAACCCGAATTATAGCTACGTCATGCAAGGTTCCACCTTAGGAGTCACGAACCAAGAAAGGGATCTAGGTGTCGTCGTTGATGATACATTGAAACCTTCTGCTCAGTGTCCTGCTGCGGCTAAGAAAGCAAATTGAATGTTAGGTATTATTAGGAAAGGAATGGAAAACAAAAATGAGGATGTTATAATACCTTTGTATCGCTCCATGGTGCGACCGCACCTCGAATAGTGTGTTCAATTCTGGTCGCCGTATCTCAAAAAAAGATATAGTGGAATTAGAAAAGGTGCAGAGAAGGGCGACGAAATTGATAAAGGGATGCCTTCCCTATGAGGAAAGGCTAAAGCGGCTAGGGCTTTTCAGCTTGGAGAAAAGGCGGCTGAGGGGAGATATGATAGAGTTCTATAGAATAATGAGTGGAGTGGAACGGGTAGATGGGAAGCGTCTTTTTATGCTTTCCAAAAATACTAGGACTAGGGGGCATGCGATGAAGCTACAATGTAGCAAATTTAAAACGAATTGGAGAAATTATTTCTTCACTCAACGTGTAATTAAACTCTGGAATTCGTTGCCAGAGAATGTGGTAAATGTGGTTAGCTTAGCGGAGTTTAAAAAAGGTTTGGACGGCTTCCTAAAGAAAAAGTCCATAGACCATTATTAAATGGACTTGGGGAGAATCCACTATTTCTTGGATTAGCAGTATAGAATGTTTTGTACTTTTTGGGGATCTTGCCATGTATTTGTGACCTGGATTGGCCACTGTTGGAAACAGGATGCTGGGCTTGATGGACCTTTGGTCTTTCCCAGTATGGCAATACTTATGTACTTATAGATGAGGACAAGATGTGTGGTACAGAGTCAGTAGGATTAAATAAACAGGTGGCTAAGCTAAAGGCAAGTTCTTTGTACAGTTAATCAAGATATAAGGAACTAGTCTAAGTTACATTGGGTGTATCAAGCTAGTCCAGGAGCAGAGTGGGTGCACAGTAACATACAGTGTGGGTCTGTGCTAATGTCTACCATATGGTAAAACCTGCTCTAGCTGCTTAATGCAGCTTAGTAAATGGCTCCTTAACTTTGTTTATCCCAGGCTGTTTCAAGGAAAGGTGATGTCCAGCTGTCACTGTGTACTGTGTCACACAAGGGCAAACTGTTCATTGAAGGTCTATCACTGAAATGCACATCATCGTCAGTCATCCTGATAAGGTGGAGAGCAGCAAAATGGGTTTTACAGTAAAAAGGAACTAGAAACTTTTCTAAGCATGGGGCTGTAAAAGAACAATGGAAATTCATTATCTTGGAAAAGAAATATCAAATAAAAATGCCTTTTCATGTTCGTACTGTATAAGCCACAGCAATGGAATGCCTGTTTCTTGCCAAATCAGATATTAGCTATGGCTGCCAGTTAAAAGGAAATTAAAACCATTTGGGCTTTCAACCTTGAAGATTTCTTACCCACCTCCAGAAGATTAATCCACATGGTTTTTAACATGTTATTAAAGCAACTCTTTAATGATTAATAATCATCTAATAATATAGACTCTAATATTCAACAGTAATTATCTGGGTAGGAGTGGCTCCTGCCCAAATAGGTGCCAGCCACCAGGGCCAGAACTGGATTGTCAGTGGTACTCTCTGGATAATGCTACTCAGAATGCACACAGACTGCCCCAGGACTATCCAGATAGTACCAGGTTGGTCTGGGGACTGAGCTGGAGGTTACTCGGGTATCAGTGATATCCAGTGCCAGTACCCAGATAACTATGCAGACAAATGCGGACAGTGCTAGCCATTGGTTCAGTAGGCATGCTGGCATGGCAACAAGAGCACATGGTGACTGGTGCCTCTGCCTCCTGAGCGCTCATCTCCTCCTCGTGCTGAGCAGCCTGAAGGGAAGCACACAGCACCAAAGAGCTGATCCTGCAGTGATTTTGAGGCAGGACTTTTGCTGATGCGCCTGTTAGAGCTAGCAATTTTAAAGTGACTTCCCCCACGGAGGCAGGAGCCTTCCTCGGCACCCCAATGACTGAATTGATGCCAGTGCCACTTTGGTAATCCAAAGACATAGGCTTCGCTATGGGGGGCAAATGCCCCCCCTCCCAAAATATTGCTTGCCCTTACCCCATTGCCACCACCCCAAGCTCAGGGGCCAGGCCAGGGCTCTTTTTAAAAACCTTTTTGCCCCTTCCTGACCTGCTGCCCCAAAGGCATTTTTTCTGCTATTTTATGCCTGCCTCCTTGCCTGTTCTTCCTGCACACAGACAGCTCAACCTTGCAGCTCTCGTGCAGTCTGCAGAACAGCAGAAGCAGTATTGTCCGCAGCAACTCTCTTCACACAGGCCCGACTTCTTTCAATCAGCATTCATTGCTCCGTGTCCATTTTCTAGAGATGCTGCGGAGCATGCTGCTTCAAAGAAGCTGGGCCTGTGTGAAGAAAGATGCCGCAGAGCACACTGCTTCTGCTGTTCTCTGTTGTTGTGGGACAGCTGGAAGGTTGGGCTGTCTGTGGGCCGGGCGAGAAGGAGCAAATGCCTCTAACCGTGCCCAGTAACGTGGCTCTTCAAATTCCTTGACCAGTGCTCTTCTGCTGCCAGCTTGGAACAGTGGCCTGGACACACTAGTATTGAACCGCCCCCACAGATATTTCAGCGCATTTCCTACGGCTTGAAAGCAACAACGAGCAAGGTAAGTGCTGCTGGCTTGGGCAAGACTAATGGAGGGAAAGAGAGTGCATGCAAGAGAAGAAAAATACAAAAGGGAAGCTTAGCCCTGGGTTAGTGAATGGGGTTCCTTGTGCTGGAATGCATGACCCCCCCCCCCCCCCCCTCCTCAACCTGATCCATCTGTTTGTGACACAGGTGAGTGACTGGCTTGAGTGCTGCCTGAGCTGACTTCAGGGCAGAGGGCAGTTGAAATATTTAGTTGGAGGGTGTGTGTGAAATTTGTGTCACCTACAGCTTCCTGAGAGTAGCAAGGCTGAGAGATGAAGGTGGCCTTGGTTCCATTGAAGAAGGGGGTGATTGATTTTTGTCCTGCCACTTGCATTGTACACTAGGGGGGTTAGGTTGGCAGTGGAACATTCTTGAGGTATCTGGATTGCCTGATGCTTAGATGTCACAGCGCTTGTCATGTATGCTGCATTGCCTTGAAGAGGCATGAGGCATGAGGCATTTGGCGCTTTTTTTGTGTGTGATTTTGAGGATTTAATTCTCTCTCTATTATTTTAATCAAAGAGTGCTGTAAAAGCAACTATGTACCTTTCACCTGATAGCATCAATGAAAACACTGGATTTGTTTTTGCTGCCTTAATCAAAAAGGACCATTCCCCATTTGTGTCTAGTAAGTGGCTGAAAATAAAAGCTGAGCTAAAAGAACTTTTGAGCTCACTTCAGCTTAACTTTTTACCCTATTGTATGCAAGTTGAGATAAAAGGCGCAACCGGTTTGTGGAATTCAACATGTCATACTGCTGTCATGGGTACTTATTTTTTTATGGTGAGCTGGAGGAAGTTAAGTCATGCTTGGCTTGTTTCTGATTCCTACATCCAATCAGTTTGGTTTTCTGCTGAGATTTACTTTTCTTCCTTTGAGATGGTTAGTTAACATGGATGGTTCTGTTCAGGCTGTGTTCTGGCTGTTTATAGCCAGCACAAACAGTGAGTACAATACAATAAACTTAAGGATATGCTTTGCACTGATGTTTACCCTAGGGATGTCCAGTTCCGGTCCTCAAGAGCCACAGTCCAGTCGGGTTTTTTCACCAGTGAATATGCCTCAGATTTATTTGCATGCACTGCCTCCACTGTATGCAGATAGAGCTCATGCATATTCATTGTGGAAATCCTAGAAACCAGACCTGGCAAAGGCCAAGGTTGGACACCCCTGGTTTAGCATATCTACTGAATCCCCTGTCACTGGTAAATTATCTTCTTCAACTGCATTGAAAATTATTCTTCAAACAATTTCTGTATAAGTGAGTACTGTCTGGGTTTGGTTTAATTTTCACTGTGTATGTATATATATATATTTTAACTATGGCTTTTATTTATTTATATTAATTTTGTACGCTGCCTTGGAAAGCTCTGTTTTGGGCAGTGAGGGCAGGTTAAATAATAATAAAGATCGTAATATTAATTAGGATTGTATGCTAAAAATGCTAGTGCCCAGTAAATTAGCACACAATAAATGACACAGAATGCACTTGCAGAAAAGAACATGCAGTAATACATTTTAACACTTGCTGTTTCATGCTATTTCATTTAGGGGCCTGCTTGCTAAAGTGTAGTAAAGTGTTTATGCAGCGCAGCACATGAGGGTGATCTGCACTGTTCCCTCTAAGCGCAGTAGGAGTCCTGCCCTCCGACTGCATTGCTGCCAATGGGGGTGGTGCTTCAATATTGTGTTTTCAATTTAAAGATATAGGCAGATTCCCTCACTATTGAGAATGTGATAGAGAAATAGCAACCTCACTGGCAGGACTATAGGCAGAACCTGAGAGGGAACAGTGGCCTGATTTCCCCCTTAATCCTACAGTGTTTTATGTCCTCCTCGTCCCTTGAAAGCAATACCAGTAAGGATTTGTGACAGCTTCAAAACAAATTGTGTGTGTTTCTAAAATGGCTAAGAATCCAAAGAGAGTGGGGAACAAGTGATGGCTCTTCGTCAGTGGCGTAGGAAGGGGGGCGGGAGGGGCGGTCCGCGCTCGGGGGGTGCCGGCCCTGCTGGTTCCCTGCTCTCTCTGCCCTGGAACAGGTTACTTCCTGTTCCGGGGCAGAGAGAGCAGGGAACCAGCGGGGCCGACGCAGCTCCGAGTGACGTGCACTTGGGGCGGATCGGCCCTCCCGCAGGTAAGAATGCGGTCCAGGGGGGTTGCGGTCCGGAGGGGGGTTGCGCTCCGGGGTGGGGGGGGGGTGCCGCAGAGGGGGGGGGGGGGGTCGCACCGTGCTGCACCCGGGGGGGGGGGTGCACAGCGGCGACCCACCCCGGGTGCCATTAGCCCTCGCTACGGCACTGCTCTTCGTAAAGCAACCATGGAACAACAAATCAGTAAAATACAGTCTTTATTGGTCATTGGTGCACTTACATAGATTTGAAGACTTGACATGGCACTGTGTTTTGGCTCAAAAACCTGCCTCAGGAGTCTTTAAACAATAGTGCAAATGTACAGAACTGTATTGATGAGCATTATAGCCAATAATAGGGTACTCTTTAAAAAGACGCTGGAGAGTCTCTGAAATGGTGGTGCACAGAAAAGTTTGGCGCTTTCCAGAGAAGCCATCAGAGACTCTCCAGTGTCTTTTTAAAGACTACCCTATTATTGCCTATAATGTTCATCAATACAGCTCTGTACTTTTCCACTATTCTTTAAATACTCCTGAGGCATAAGAATTTTAACTTTAAATTTAGACAGCAAGAATAAAGATTAAAAGGCTGGCAGGAAGGAGGCTTTTTGACCAGTGATTGATTTATTGTTAAAAGTAGTTATTCTAAACCACATTGAATCAAGTGATAAAAAACTCTTTGCAATTTCTGAGGTCTTTTTCCTCTTGCCTTAGGTTTGGTGAATTTGTATTGTAGTTGAGGTATTAACAGTGCTTTTTTTGTAGAAAAAAAGGTGCCGGTACTCATTATGGGCGGGGTCACCACATATGGCTCCACCCCTATGATAGCCACACCCACATTAACCACACCCCCTATACCAGCCATGGCGCATATAAACAGACATCATTGAAAATATTATAGTACTATAGGAGAAAAAAATAACGTGATTTTTTTTTCATGATAAATAATCTCTGTAAGCTCTTACAGCTCCAGTATACCCAGTGCAAAATAAGATAGCCAATGTAAATTCTCAAATTGGACATATTACAAACACTAAAATGAAAATAAAATGATTTTTTTCTACCTTTGTTGTCTGGTGACTGTTTTTCTTTCCATATTGGTCCCAGTCTGTGATTCTGCTTTCCTTTGTTTTCGCTTAACTCTTCTGTGCCATTTGTCATTTTTGTCTCCTTTTTCTTTGCTTTCTTCAGTATTTTTCAGGCTCTCTCTCTGTCCAGATTTAATTCATTCTTACTATCCATTCTTTAATTTCCTTCATCTACCTGTGGCTTTTCATCTTTTCCTCACCTTTGTTCTCCCCATGCCCCTTCCTCTTATTCTTCAGTCTTTCTCTATTCCCCTTTTCCATCCAGCAGCTCTGCTTTCTCTCCCCATCCTTCCAGTGTCTCCCCTATTTCTTTCTGCATTTTTCCATCCAGCGTCTTCCCTCTTTCTCTCCCCATCCTTCCGTTTTCCCTCTCTCTCTCCCCATCCTTCCATCTGTTTTCCCCCTCTCTCTCCCCATCCTTCCATCTGTTTTCCCCCTCTTTCTCCCCATCCTTCCATCTGTTTTCCCCCTCTCTCTCCCCATCCTTCCATCTGTTTTTCCCTCTCTCCCCAATCCTTCCATCTGTGTTTTCCCTCTCTCCCCATCCTTCCATCTGTTTTCCCCTCTCCCCAATCCTTCCATCTGTTTTTCCCCTCTCTCCCCAATCCTTCCATCTGTTTTCCCTCTCTCTCCCCATCCTTCCCTCTGTTGGTTTCCCTCTCTCCCCCCAATCCTTCCTTCTGTTGGTTTCCCTCTCTCCCCAATCCTTCCCTCTGTTGGTTTCCCTCTCTCTCCCCAATCCTTCCCTCTGTTGGTTTCCCTCTCTCCCCAATCCTTCCCTCTGTTGGTTTCCCTCTTTCTCTCTCTCTCCCCAATCCTTCCCTCTGTTGGTTTCCCTCTCTCCCCAATCCTTCCCTCTGTTGGTTTCCCTCTTTCTCTCTCTCCCCAATCCTTCCCTCTGTTGGTTTCCCTCTTTCCCTCTCTCCCCAATCCTTCCCTCTGTTGGTTTCCCTCTCTCCCCAATCCTTCCCTCTGTTGGTTTCCCTCTTTCTCTCTCTCCCCAATCCTTCCCTCTGTTGGTTTCCCTCTTTCCCTCTCTCCCCAATCCTTCCCTCTGTTGGTTTCCCTCTCTTCCCAATCCTTCCCTCTGTTGGTTTCCCTCTTTCTCTCTCTCCCCAATCCTTCCCTCTGTTGGTTTCCCTCTTTCCCTCTCTCCCCAATCCTTCCCTCTGTTGGTTTCCCTCTTTCCCCAATCTTCCCTCTGTTGGTTTCCCTCTTTCCCTCTCTCCCCAATCCTTCCCTCTGTTGGTTTCCCTCTTTCCCCAATCCTTCCCTCTGTTGGTTTCCCTCTCTCCCCAATCCTTCCCTCTGTTGGTTTCCCTCTTTCCCCAATCCTTCCCTCTGTTGGTTTCCCTCTCTCCCCAATCCTTCCCTCTGTTGGTTTCCCTCTTTCCCCAATCCTTCCCTCTGTTGGTTTCCCTCTCTCCCCAATCCTTCCCTCTGTTGGTTTCCCTCTTTCTCTCCCCAATCCCCACCCCGCCCCCCGCGACACTCCGGGCGAGTCCTGCACTTAGTTTTTTTTTTTTTAGGACTCAGAACGTGCGAACGATGCAGCCGGCAGCGATTGAAAGAGGCTGTCTGGGCTGGCGTCTGCATTGGAGCTTCCCTCACCCTCTGCGAGTCCCGCCTTCGTTGTTACAACTTCCTGTTTCGCGGGACTCGCAGAGGGTGAGGGAAGCTCCGATGCAGACGCCAGCCCAGACAGCCTCTTTCAATCGCTGCCGGCTGCATGGTTCGCACGTTCTGAGTCTTAAAAAAAAAAAAATAAGTGCAGGACTCGCCCAGAGTGTCGCGGGGGGGTGGGGGGGGCAAAAAAAGGTGCCAGTACGCCGTACCGTTGCGTACCGGCACAAAAAAAGCACTGGGTATTAATGTGTATCTCCTTCTACTTTTTGAGTTTCAGTTTTTGAAAGGCTATTGGTGGAGGATACTGTATTTTGCCGTTGCTTTTTGCTAAGTTACCTGTGTTCTTCCACTTTGGTGTTTCCCTCCACATTTCTAAAATGGCCGACATAATTGTTTATGTTCCAGGACATGCAAGGGAATAAAATAAATAAAAAACAACAGTTTCTATAAACTTATTGTGCTGTGGTTTACAGTGTGCATTTGATCACTAGTTGTTTAGCTTTGGGATTATATAGTGGTTTCCCTGAAATACCAGAAAACATGTCCCTGATGCTATTTTAGACATTTATGATTATAAAATGGATGCTCCCACCCAATGGTGTGCTGGAGCGGGCTCTCACGGGCTCGCGAGATCCGTTTAAGTTTTTAAGAATTTTGGGAGCCGGTTGTTAAAGTAGGCCTCCCCATGGCTACTTTAACAACTGACTCCCAAAATGTGGGCTTGGGCTCCCTCCTGAATTCTCTTTTACTTTGCTGGCAGTGATGCTGGCCCCACCAGCCAAGTAAATAGACTGCTGCTGCTCCCCCCTGCTCCTTGTTTCTGACTCTGAGCATCAGGCTGGGACTTTTCATGCAAGCACAAGAAGGTTCCATCATGCTGCTCAGAGCCAGAAACAAGCAGCAGAGAATGGTGGCAGTCCATTTATTGGCTGGTGGGGCTCGTCAAAGGTATGCCTAGCTTGTCTACACAAGGGAGGGGAGAGAGAGGCATGTATTCCCCCCCCCCCCCCAAATTTCAGGGCCGGCTATGCCCGGAGAAAGAGCCCGTTGTTAAACTTTTACCAGCACACCCCTGCTCCCACCTCATATATAACTAGCACACAGCCATTCCTCAGTGTATATTAGAGCAGGTTCTATGATGGCAGATTCTGTTCCAAAATAGCAGCAGAAGTTGGCATATCCCAACCTAGATGTCTCCATTCTAGTTTGTAAGTCTTGTTGTGCTTAAGTGAGCTGCTCATATGATGATAAAATCTTTACAGAAATAATAATTATTTAATTAAGTGGTAATGTTTTGCTATGTATTATTACATTTATAGAGACAGAGACAAATACATATTGGACCCAATTCATAATACCACAGCACTGGTGAATCAGATCCCTAGTGGCTATCAAGTCCTTACTTCATATTACCTGAGGTACTGCTAAGTGGGAGAATTAAGCTAGAACAATGATTCTCACTCAACCCACTTCTCAGGGCACACCCAGTCAGTCAGATTTTCAGGACATCCATCTTGAATGTGCATGAGATAGATTTGCATATTATGCAAATCTACTTCTACGGTCTGTGCCTCAAAAATGGCAAGGACAGATCATGAGCAAGTATGCATATGTAATATTGCATCATTCCATTTATATTTTTGGGCAGACTGGATGGACCATGCAGGTCTTTATCTGCAATGTGTAATGGGAGTAGTACATGCAAATCTATCTCATGCATATTCATGGTCAGTATCCTGAAAACCTAACTGGCTAGTTATGTCACAAGGACTGAGTTGAGAACCCCTGAGCTAGAAGATCCAAAAAATATTAGACTATCAATTACTTTGGCAAAACATCCTGGTAAGTGGTTCTTTTGATGAAGGAAAATAAATCAGTGTGTGGCTGTGGTCCAAAACCAAGAAAGCTCAGTGAAAATGATACAGTCTTAAATTGTAGGTGGCCAATTAAAGATGAATAAGTTAACTAAGCTTTAAAAGCCCAATATATTTTTCTTTCAAACTAAGGCCTGGAGAGAGTAAGTGAAAAGAAAAACATGTGAGAGACCACTTTCCTATTTGCGTTTCAGTCCAACATTTTTAGTATTCCTTATCAGATATAACTTCTCAGACCTCTTCTTCAGGAGACCTTTTGTCTAGACGGCTGTGTTTGTAGTGGTTTAGCATGTCCATTAATGAAAATAATATTCTCATAAGAACAATATGTAAATTTGACCAATATGGACTGTTGAGGAATCTCAAAGTAATGTTTTATATATTCATTTGGTTTATATCTGGCTGCTTGCTTAGACCTACTACTTGACATTTCTAAAGCGCTACTAGGGTTACGCAGCGCTGTACAATTTAACATAGAAGGACAGTCCCTGCTCAAAGGAGCTTACAATCTAAAGGACAAATGTACAGTCAGTCAAATAGGGGCAGTCTAGATTTCCTGAAAGGTATAAAGGTTAGGTGCCGAAAGCAACATTGAAGAGGTGGGCTTTGAGCAAGGATTTGAAGATGGGTAGGGAGGGGGCTTGGCGTAAGGGCTCAGGAAGTTTATTCCAAGCATAGCGTGAGGCGAGGCAGAATGAGCGGAGCCTGGAGTTGGCGGTGGTGGAGAAGGTTACTGAGAGGAGGGATTTGTCCTGTGAGCGGAGGTTACGGGCGGGAACGTAAGGGGAAATGAGGGTAGAGAGGTAATGAGGGGCTGCAGACTGAGTGCATTTGTAGGTACCTCATTCATTTATGCTTGTTATTGAACAGAATGTTCACAATGTCCATACAGAGGGTAATTCTGTAACAGGATGCCTAGGATAAGAGGGTAGGCAGGCACCTATTTCAAGCCTATTCTATAATAGAGGAAAGTATAGAATACTAGCACATATGGCAGAAAATGTGCTTACATTTAAGGTATAATCACTTAACACCAGCCACATAGCAAGTGTAAACTGTAAATGCCTGCTCCTAAATGTTATCCAGACCACACATAAATTACAGCATTCTATAATTTACATACATATTTGCATGCTGCACCCATGCTCCTCCCAAACTCCACTCATGTGCATTCTCACCAGCAAAGTACACATCAGTATTCTAGGAGAGGCCGCATAACAGCATAAAAGACTAGACCACCACATCTGTATAATGACACTGAATATCATCAGATAATGGTGGTGGCTGCCATAGTACCCAGATATTTGGTGCTGAATATTCTGCTATGTACTTAAATGCTGTAGCTGGTGATTAAAGAAACACTAACTATGCTCTTTAAATATTGACCCATTGGCTTTTTGAGAAGTTAACCTGTTGAGTCTTAGCTTTTGTAGGTCTAAATTCTGTTTATTTTACTTTTAGTATTATGTTTTGGTATAACTTTTAAAGAATTTTATTAGATCATGATACTTTGGGATTTTTTAAATTAATTTTGCTATGTTCTGCCTTGATTTTCTATGAAGGACTTATGCAAACTAGTTCTGTAAGAACTTGTGCTGACAGAGGTTAGTCCTTTATTTAACACCAAATAAATCTTACCTGCATGTAAAATGTTATATGCGTGGAAAAGGCATCTTATTAAATTAGGAACATTTAATATACAAAAATGGGATAAACCACCAGCTGAAACACTGTCTGAAACAAAACAAATTCTGTAGAATAAACTTTGAACTTAAAATAAACTAGCGTTCACACTTTAAATCACTCATTTTTTTTATTTTTTTTTATATAAATAAATTTTTACCATTTGTGTAACAGATATAGAAAAATTAGGAGGAAAAGACCTCAGTAGTCTTAAGGTATTGCAGTCTCTTTATCATACTTACTGCTGTCAGTCTACCTAATTTCTCAATTATAGGTAAAAAAAAACAAAACCAAAACTCTTATTGTAGTACTAATTCACAAATATGATATGAGCAACAAATTGAAAATATATTTGTCAATTTATTTTTGTATTGGGCAAAAAAAGAGCACTTATCCTATATAATAATTCTCACCTCCAACGTTCTGAGGCTGCCTGGAACTGTGGTTTCCGGCCAGAGCTGCTCAGGAAAGTGGAGTAGATAAAAGTGACGTCATTCCTAAAGTGCCACAGATTGGTTGCGGCTCCGAGTCTAGCCTGGCGCCCAGCAAACGGCACAAACAGTGGCAACCCAGGCAAACTGCAACCCAGCCAGCAGTAAACAGCGACCCAGCCAGTACTCCCCCCCCCCCTGCCTAGGAATCACTGCACACCCCCCTCAAAAAACCACCGCACGCCCTCCCTCTCCTCTCCCAAAATTGCCACCCACCTGGCGAAAAAACCGCCGCCCCGAAGCGCTGCCCTTTCCCGGATCCCCCGAGCTGGATTTATTTATTGCTCCGGAAAGCAATAAGAGAGGGAGAAAGGGCAGCGTGATGACGTCGAGGGCGGGCGAACGATGCGTCTCAAGCATGACAGCCAACGGCCCCGTCCACCTCGCTGTCGCTCCCCCCCTTCACTCACCCCCCTCTGTCTGCCACCGGCACGCCGCCCGGCCCCTCACAGTGCCTCTCACCTCCAAGTGAAGGCGCTGCAGCAGGCAACAGATGATCGTTTCCCTTCGGGCCTCCCTCCTTCCCTCCCTGTGTCCCGCACTCACAGAATTTACTCAGACGAGGGCGGGACAGGGAGGGAAGGAGGAAGGCCCGAAGGGAAATGATCAGCTGTTGCCTCTGCTGCAGTGCCTTCACACGGAGGTGAGAGGCGCTGTGAGGGGCTGACCCCCCCCCCAAGCAACACTGACCCCCCCTCAAAGCCCTGAACCCCCTCCAAGGCCCCACTGTCGCTGCACCTCCCACCCTGCCCCCTCCGAGTCTTCCCCAGTACTAGACAAAGAAAACAAAAGCAACAGAGCATGTTCAGAGCTCCTCCCACCAGAAAGAAGAGGTGAGCCTATTTAGTACGTCAGGCTCAGTCTCTGGCTGTCTTCAAGTCTAGGCTTAAAGCCCACCTCTTTGCTACTGCTTTCGACTCCTAACCATGACTCTCTTACTCAACACCCTCACTTATCACCCCTACCACTGCAATTTCGCCACCCCTAGCTGTCTGTTCATCTGTCCAATTTAGATTGTAAGCTCTGTTGAGCAGGGACTGTCTTTTCATGTTAATTTGTACAGCGCTGCGTAAGTCTAGTAGTGCTATAGAAATGTTTAATAATAGTAGTAGTAGTAGTAGTTCCCTGTAAGCAAGGAAGCCAATTTGGTTGATCTCTATTTCCACTCTCCCGCGCAGCCGTCATTCCTATACACTCAAAATAAAGCAAGCAAACGTATGAGCTGCTGCATCCAGGTTGTCGTTCTTTATTATTGGTCCATCTGTAACAACTCAAAAGCTGATTCATTTGGGCCCCCCTCCAAGCCCACAGCCACTCCCTCACAGTTCGCCATCCACCCCCCCCCCAAACATTCGCACACACACACTCTCTCTCTCTCTCTAGCACACAAAAAACCCCCAACTGATAGCCACCAAAAACACAACCTGAAGGAACCCTCACTTTCATCCCATCACCATAGGAACACAGACCCCCCCCTTCAAAACCCCCTCCCCACTCCCTCACAGTTCACCATCCCCCACCCCTCCCCCTAACATTCTCAATCACACACACCATCACACCCTCCAAACTAGCCAAACCCACCCACCCCTCCCTTTCGCACCCCTCAAACAACATTCTGAAAAAAAACACAATATCTATCACACACACAAAAACACTTCACTAATGACAACAAGCCACAACACAACCTGAAGCCGATTGGCCACCACAAGCAGGCGGCGGCCGACCACAGGGCCGTGGAGAACACCTGGAAACTTATGCACAAAGTGGTGAGTTGTAGGGGAGTGAGAGAAGGGAGGGAGGACGGCCTGTAAATCGGACGAGAGGAAAGGGGGCCATGGAACTCAGAGGGGAGAGAGGGTGGCGTGGGACTCGGAGGGGACAGAGGAAGACAGCGAGGGAGGGGGGAATAATCTTGCTAGTGCCCGTTTCCTTTAAAACAGAAACGGGCCTTTTTTACTAGTCTTTAATAAATGATCCCAACAGGGACCTCAGTTTCACCCTTGGCTTCTTCAGAGGATCAAATCAGTGTTCAATGTCCTGAAAATACAAAAACTATAGTACATCCTATTACTTTGAAATAATTAAGCTGTTGAAAAACACTTACTCATTCAGTCATTCATGGCTCTACTCCATTCCCTGGATCAATGCTACTAAAAAAATGGCGGCAGCTTATAACAAACACGCCAACCTAACACAACCAATCCTATTCAAATGACATCATGGCGTCGTCCCCAAAAAAGCCTACTATTCAGAAAAAAGCTGACCATTCTTATTAAATTAGGTCATTCCTAAAAGTACACACAGAGGGACCCAACAAAAGCAAGAAGAAAAACATCCCATAAAAAACAAGCAAATAGACAAAGTGGGAATAAGCCCAAAAAGAGCCCAATAAAAATATCTTTATTAAAAATGTCCTCAAGAAAAAACAAAGATAAAAATGTCATCAAAGAACGTAAGTGTTTTGGCTGGAGTGCCTACATCAGGAGTCAAAAGATCCTGTCATGTCTCTCTTGTTTTGTTTCAATTTGTTTATTAATTTTAAACTTTTTAACCAGAATACCCTTGTTATTGAAATACAGCCATAATACAATTCAGTAAAGAAATATAGAAAGAAAATTACATAAAATAATAGTAGTTCAGAAGCTAATCTCAATTCTTTAAAAAATAAATGTTTGCTTCCTTAGACCTCATTGATTGGGGGAGACGAATAGAGTTAGGAGAAATTATAACAATGATTTAACACATATAACAGGTGGCGTAATTTTTCCCATTTCTACTTTACAGTTGTTTAGAATCAAGGAAAGATTTTAGGCTATCAGGTGAAAATGTCTCTCTTGTTTTAAATATACAGTATTGGTGCAATTGAAAGCTGAAACACTCTAGAGTGCGTATCACATCAATTCGTTAGAAAGCTGTGCGCCAAAAGAGAACATTTTTAGTAAAGACATTTTTCATTGGGCTCTTTTGGGGGGTTATTTCCACTTTGCCTGTTTGTTCACACAGAGGAAGCTGGCATATAGTTGTGCAGTAGGCATGCTCGGGCAGAGTTTGGGCAGAGCATGGGCAGAATTGAAATTTATAAGTGTATTTTATAAAATACATATACAGTATGCACATAAAATATGTGCTAACATTTACACCTGTTTTCAAGCAGAGTAATGTCCATATCTTTAATCTAGGTGCAATTCCTGCAGGATTTGTGCTAGGATTTTATAATGATACATCTATGGTCTATGTCCCAGAAACACCAAAGGAAGACTTGTGATCAAGTATATAATATCACGTTCATTGTTGGTTTAATCATGAATTGATAATGAGTATGACTGTTGGGCATACTGGATGGACTGTTCAGGTCTTTATCTGCCATCACTTACTATGTTACTATGATACCGTCATGGTCTGTCACGGAGTCTGGAATAGTGAGCCCTTGGGCCACTGCCAGTGACCAGCAGCAGCAGGTGAACCACCCAACAGGAAGCGAGGCTGAACACAGACAGGCTGGTACAAGCAGGATTGGAACTAAAGCTGTAGATGAGCAGGGCTACAATAAGCAGGACTGGAACAACCGGATTCTGGAACGGGCTTGGCTTGACTGGAACAGGGTTCAGGATCCTGGAACAGGATTCAGGATTCTCAAACAGGCTTGGCTGGAACAAGATTCAGGATTCTCAAACAGGCTTGGCTGGAATGGAAGCTGAAAGCAGACGGAGTTGGAACAAACTGTGGAGGAACTGAAGCTTAAGGCAAACAGGGCAGACACAAGCAGGATTAGAACTGAAGCTGAAGACAAACAGGGCAGAGACAAGCAGGATTAGAACTGAAGCTGAAGACAAACAGGGCAGACACAAGCAGGATTAGAACTGAAGCTGAAGGCTTGCAGGGCTGGAACAGCAACAAACACACACAGACGAAAACTCATCAGAAGACCTCTCTTGCAAAGGGAAGCCTGAAAGTTCCCAGGTGCTTAATAAAGGCAATTACAGATGAGGTCACAAGTGAGGCTTGGCTGCAGGAACCCCAAAGCAAGTCTGGAGTGCTGGAACATCAGAACAGGACTGGAATGAACTCTGGAACATGTTTGGGAAACAGGAAGAAGACAGTCCACAGCGAGGTGAGTGTAGGCATGGGATACAATCATAACCGTGACAGTACCTCCCCCTCAAGGCTCCCCTGGTCTCCACGGGAGGTCTGGACTTCCAGGGATAACTGAGTTGAAACCTACTGATGAGTTTCAAAACATGAACATGGATTACTGCACTGGAAGTAACAAGCAAATCTGGAACTTGAAGACAGGAGTGGCTCTTGTAAACAGGAGGGAAGCTTGAAAACAGGACTGAAGTGATGTCTCTTCCCGTGGTCTTCCGTAGCCTTAGCCAGAGGGTTAGAAAGCAAAGGTCTAGAAATGAACAGAAACTGTGACATAATCCTAAAGATATAGGCAAAGAAGTAAGGAGAGAGAGAAGCATTTGAGATGGCTGCATTTCTTTTAAGAGAGGTCTGGCCACCATCAAATGAAAGTCAGAACAGTTTCAGGAGCAAAATATTGTGAATCAATTTTAAAGGAAAAATGAAAGCACCTGCAATCTCATAACACCAAGAGGAAATGCGTAGCAGAGAAATACAAGGGAAGTGAGATGAAAGTTAAAAGAAAAAACAATGAAAGGAAAAATAAATGTGAAACAGCATGTAGCCATCGTATAATGGTACAGTTCCTTCTGAAAGAAGTTTAAAGTTGGCAGGCATCATGTATTTAAGCAGGAAAGGAGAGCACGGAGAAGCTAAGCAATAAGGACAGGCTAGAATAAGATACGAACATGAGAAATAAGCAGTTAAAAAGGTGAAATCATAGAACCTAAGGGAGGGGCATTTACAGTACAGTACATCAGTCCGATAACTGTAGGCTAAGATAGGGGTAAGAGGAAGCCCAAGTGATATTTCTGGCAAGCATAAAACTATATGTAGAAAGGGAAGAGATAGCGAGTGGGTCTCTGACCAACTACGCACATGAAATTATTTTAAGGAAGTTAAAAAGAAAGACGTTACAGTGAGCCACGGCGAAGATAAAGAATTGAGAGATAAGAGAATCAATGACATGTATTTCACTAAAGCCACAAGCAGACTATAGAATAAAATCATGAGGGAAGCAACATACAAAGTTACAGTAGACAAACCGGGCAGATACAAGCAGGATTACAAGCAGGATTAGAACTGAAGCTGAAGGCTTGCAGGGCTGGAACAGCAACAAACACACACAGACGAAAACTCATCAGAAGACCTCTCTTGCAAAGGCAAGCCTGAAAGTCCCCAGGTGCTTAATAAAGGCAATTACAGATGAGGTCACAAGTGAGGCTTGGCTGCAGGAACCCCAAAGCAAGTCTGGAGTGCTGGAACATCAGAACAGGACTGGAATGAACTCTGGAACATGTTTGGGAAACAGGAAGAAGACAGTCCACAGCAGCCATAGGGCCTGGTCACCAGGAGGCGAGGTGAGTGTAGGTATGGGATACAATCACAACCGTGACAGATACACAAGCACATATGGAGCTCTTTTAGTAATGTACTGTAGGATGTGCATTCACTGCATATTAGCAGGAAAAATCAATGTGTAGTAAGTACCAGTGCTTTTTTTGTGCCAGTACGCAACGGTACGGCGTACTGGCACCTTTTTTTGCCCCCCCCCCCCCCCCCCGGCGACCCTCCCAGTGAGTCCTGCACTTCCTCTGAAGTCCCCTTACTTACTTATTTTTTTAAAGACTCAGCAGTGGGAACGGTGCAGGCAGCGATTGAAAGAGGCTGTCAGTGTTGGAGCTTCCCTCTGTGAGTCCCGCCTACATTGTTACAACTTCCTGTTTCCACATAGGTTCGACTTGCAGAGGGAAGCTCAAACACTGACAGCCTTTTTCAATCGCTGCCTGCACCATTCGCACTGCTGAGTCCGAGAATTGCTGGACATGGGAGAGGGGAAGGAATGGAGAATTGCTGGACATTGCTGGGAGGGGAGGGCAGGGAACGGAGAATTGCTGGACATCGCTGGGAGGGGAGGGAACAGAGAATTGCTGGGAGGGGAGGGGAGGGCAGGGAACGGAGAATTGCTGAACATCGCTGTGAGGGGAGGGCAGGGAACGGAGAATTGCTGGACATCGCTGGGAGGGGAGGGAACAGAGAATGGCTGGACATTGCTGGGAGGGGAGGGCAGGGAACAGAGTATTGCTGGGCATGGGAGGGCAGGGAAGGGAACAGAGACTTGCTGGACATGGGAGGGGAGGGCAGGGAAGAGAAGAAAGAACTGTGGACATCGATGGGAAGGGAGGGCAGGGATGAGAAGAGAGAATTGCTGTACATGGATGGGAGGGGAGGGCAGGGATGAGAAAATCACTGGACATGGATGGGAGGGGAGGGCAGGGATGAGAGAATCGCTGGACATGGATGGGAGGAGAGGGCAGGGAAGAGAGAATCGCTGGACATGGATGGCAGGGGGAAGAGAAGAATCGCTGGACATGGATGGCAGGGGAGGACAGGAGAATCGCTGGACATGGGAGGGCAGGGGAGAGAGGAGACATGCTGGACATGGATAGAGGGGAGGGAAGGGAAGAGAGGAAGGAGATGCACATGGATGGCAGGGCAGGGAAGAGAGGAGAAATGCTGGAAATGGATGGAGAGGGAGAGCAGGAGATAGAGGAGAATTGCTGGACATGGATGGATGGAGGGGTTGGTGGGGAGAGAGGAAAAATGCTGGACTTGGATGGAGGAGAGGGGAGAGAGAAGTATTGCTTTATATGGATACAGGGGAGGGAAGAGAGGAGAAGTGCTGGACATGGATGGAGGGAAGGAGAGAGGGGAAGTACTGGACATGGATGGAGGGGAGGAGAGAGGAGAAGTGCTGGACATGGATGAGGGTAGGAAAGAAAAAAGAAGAAGATGCATATGGATGGAGATGAGGGAAAGGGAAGAGGAGAAAAACTGCACATGGATGGAGAAAATAGGCAAAAACTGGATCCACGTTATACCTCCTCCAGTCAATTCCACAGAGGGCAAGAAATGAAGACGAAAGGAGGAAAGTAAAGAAATAAATGGAAAGGAAGCCCTGGAAACGGAGTTAAGAGAACAGATAGAGAGCAGCAGAATCAGAGACTGGGACCATTAGGGATAGAAAAACAAAGTCACCAGACAACAAAGGTAGAAAAAATCATTTTATTTCATTTTAGTGTTTGAAATATGTCCAATTTGAGAATTTACATCTGCTGTCTTATTTTGCACTGGGTATACTGGAGCTGTAAGAGCTTACAGATATTATTTATAATTAAAAAATCATGTTATTTTTTTTCTTCTATACTAGTATAATATTTTCAATGATGTCTGTTTATATGTATCATGGCTGGTATAAGGGGTGTGGCTAATGTGGATGTGGCTATCATAGGGGTGGAGCCATATGTGGTGGCCCCGCCCATTTTGAGTACCAGCACCTTTTTTTCTACAAAAAAAAGCACTGGTAAGTACACAGCCTGTGCAGTAAATGCAGGGGGCCTGCCTCGCATCTGCAGCGCAGTTACCACACAGGGCAGACAGCTAATGCAGTAATTGTGGTATATGCCTGTGCTGATAGCGTGGGTCTTCTGTGGTATCAGCCTGAGATGTAACGTGGTACCTGTGTGTTAACTTTCAATTGTACAGCTACTCATGACATTGCCACCCATTTCTGGGTCCCACTTCCAAATACATCCGCCAACCCTCCCTCCCCCAACTCTCAGTAACAATTCCAAATCCTTCACTCCCCCAATCACGTCCAACCCCCCATCCCCCTGATCACAATTCCAGAACTCCCTCCTGGCAAGTCCATCCCACTTTGTACAGCTCCTCCCACCTGTCCCCAAACCAATCCTCTCTCACCCTCAGACCCCCATCCACCTCTGGGACTTAATCAGAGGCAAGGCCTGGTGGTCCAGTGGCAAGGAATGACAGCAGTCCCCCTCCGCTCCTGCTCCATCTGGCTCTGGGTTCAAAATGGCATCACTGACCCCTAACAGTAGTCATGTGGTACTACCACAAAGGGTCAGCCTTCCATATAAGGGCAGTTGCCTCTGGGTAAGTCCTGGAGGTAGATGGGGATACTGGGAGGTCCTGGGGATGGAGGAGGGTTGGTTTTGGGGACATGGGAGGGGCTGTACATAGTGGGGGTTCTTGAATTGTGATTGGGGTTGGGGGGGTTCTGGAATTATGATCAGGGGAATAGGGGGATTGGAACATTTCTCTGAGTTAGGGCTGTGGCCACACTACTGGACTGCTGGTAGCATTTCTTCACATACCACCTCCTCTCAAGATTGTGGTACCTGCAGTTGCATTATCAGCAATTGTGACAGCTAGCACATGGTACCAACCTGTTCGCTAGCTCTTGTGGCTGGCCACTCCTCCACCCGTCCACATCACATCCAGCTCCCCTATACTCCAGCGTTAAGCAACTAATATGTTTTTTTTTTTTTTGGGGGGGGGGGGGGGGGGTTAACCACACACTGCTGTTTTTAATGCAGAAAACATCAGTGTGGGTTTACGTGGAGTAAAACCCATGTTCGCTGCATAACGTAGCTTAGAAAAAAGGGCTCCAGTGTATCTTTGTAAAATAGGCTATAAATGGCAACTTTCTGCCCAATTAACTTAGGTACCCCATTATAGAATTACCTCAAAATGTCTTAGATAAATGTTTGGGGATGTTTTAACAAAAAAAAAAATCAACAAATCTTTAATTGTTAATCTAAATCCTTTTTCAAGTTTCTCTAAAATAGTGACCTGAGGAATGAATTAACTGCATTAAAATAACCCCTGTGTGAATTGGAAACTCAGCTATCCAATATACCTGTATGTGCAGGTCAGTGTTGGGTGAGGAACTTCCTAATGTCAGTAGGGTATTGTAACTGCTCTAAATGCAGCTCTTCCAGTGTGCTGCCTTCTATATGAACTGTATGAGGACACCTTTCTTTTCTGGTCTCTTTATTATAGCCTAAACTCTCATCGTTTGTTTTCTAATGATATTACTGGACAATTACAATGTCCATTTCTTCCCAGTGTTAGCTTTTGAAGTGAGGCTATAATGCATCAAAAAGATGTCAAAACTCTAGAACAGGGTTGGTTTGGTGGTTCATTTACAATGCTATGCAGAGGATATGGACCCACGAGAGACTTATGTGTTAGGCGGTGAGAGTCTGATAGGTACTGAGGGGGAGAGGGATCTTGGGGTGATAGTATCCGAGAATCTGAAGGCGACGAAACAGTGTGACAAGGCGGTGGCCGTAGCTAGAAGGTTGCTAGGCTGTATAGAGAGAGGTGTGATCAGCAGAAGAAAGGAAGTGTTGATGCCCCTGTACAAGTCGTTGGTGAGGCCCCACCTGGAGTATTGTGTTCAGTTTTGGAGGCCGTACCTTGCGAAGGATGTTAAAAAAATGGAAGCGGTGCAAAGAAAAGCTACGAGAATGGTATGGGATTTGCGTTCCAAGACATATGAAGAGAGACTTGCTGACCTGAACATGTATACCCTGGAGGAAAGGAGGAACAGGGGTGATATGATACAGACGTTCAAATATTTGAAAGGTATTAATCCGCAAACGAATCTTTTCCGGAGATGGGAAGGCGGTAGAACGAGAGGACATGAAATGAGATTGAAGGGGGGCAGACTCAAGAAAAACGTCAGGAAGTATTTTTTCACGGAGAGAGTAGTGGATGCTTGGAATGCCCTCCCGCGGGAGGTGGTGGAAAAGAAAACGGTAATGGAATTCAAACATGCGTGGGATATGCATAAAGGAATCCTGTGCAGTAGGATTGGATCCTCAGCAGCTTAGCCGAAATTGGGTGGTGGAGCAGGTGGGGGAAGAGGGGTTGGTGGTTGGGAGGTGAGGATAGTGGAGGGCAGACTTATACGGTCTGTGCCAGAGCCGGTGATTGGAGGCGGGACTGGTGGTTGGGAGGCGGGAAATACTGCTGGGCAGACTTGTACGGTCTATGCCCTGAAAAAGGCAGGTACAAATCAAGGTAAGGATACACATATGAGTTTATCTTGTTGGGCAGACTGGATGGACTGTGCAGGTCTTTTTCTGCCGTCATCTACTATGTTACTATGTTACTATGTTGATTGCCTCATTCAGTCTCCCATTTGCTAGCTAGCCAGGGCTGAGAATACCAAAGAAAGTTTTCTGGGGAATGGATTTCCAGTTACTGTACAGCAGCAGCACCCCATGGGTGGATGGAGAGCCCACAACTGCAGTGTTCTCTCCCCTCTCCTCCCCCAGGCTGAAGACTAACAGCAAAAAAGGACTCTGGGGACCTCTGGTTACTGAATGTTACTAGCCTCGGTCTAGCTGTGAGCTAAATCTGAATAAACTAATTGATATTAAAAAAAAATTAAACTCTGTAATCCTGTCCAACATGAGATTAGGTAAAGACCAAAGATATTATCCAAACAATTAAGACCCAGTCTGTGCTTGCGGAAGTCACTTAACCATTTACAGTAAGTAAATTAATGTAATTTTTCAACAAATATTTGCCTCCTAATCTAAGATCTCTTTTAAGTCGTTGATTACCCCCTTGCAATTATAAAGCATAACTGAATTTTCAAAAGAAAAGTTAATCTTATGATAAATTAAAACTCTGAGCACATCTAATTCCCATCCTGCAAACAGATTCTGTTTGGTTACCAGAATGAGAAATTGCCTGAGCTAACAGATCCCCTCTAATCTCACTAATACATTCTACCTGCTTTGGACTCAGTGCCATGGCACAATGCCACTCTCTTTTCTTGAGAGAAGTCTATCAATGTACATCATTGTTTTCCTTCCCTGGGCACCCAACTTGTGATACCTTTTTGAAAGGTCAAGAAGGAAAAGTTATAGTACACAAGCTTTGAAAATAAAGCAGGCCCTTCACGATGTCTCTCTCTGCACTGTACACTTTCACTGTTTTCCACCTGATACAGTACCTTGACCATAGGCGTAGTTTGACTGTTTCATTTGGGGGGGGCAAAGAATGGGCGGAGCATATTAGCATATCATTTGCATATATAAATATGTAAATGAATATGCTAATATGGAGGAAGGAAATGAAATTTACAGGCAAAATATCACAGATGCACATTTCAAAAAGCTGACACATTTCAATTAATAAATTATGAATAAAATACTTTTATTTACCTTTGTTGTCTGATCATTTAGTTTTTTCTATTCGCTTTGATCCCAGTGTCTTCTGTTTTATGCAGTCTTCTTTCCAGTAGGCTTCCCTCTGCTCCCCACCCTCCCAGTCCCATCCATCTCTTGCTCCTTCCCTCTGCTCCCCAACCCTCCCAGTTCCATCCATCTTCTGTTCCTTCCCTCTGCTCACCATCCCTCCGTCCCATCCATCTTCTGCTCCTTCCCTCTGCTGTGCCTGACCTCTCCCAATCCCATCCATCTCCTGGTCCATCCCTCTGCTCCCCACCCCTCGCAGTCCCATCCATCTCTTGCTCCTTCCCTCTGCTTCCCACCCCTCCCAGTCCCATTCATCTCCTGCTCCTTCCCTCTGCTTCCCACCCCTCCCAGTCCCATTCATCTCCTGCTCCTTCCCTCTGCTTCCCACCCCTCCCAGTCCCATCCATCTCTTGCTCCTACCCTCTGCTTCCCACCCCTCCCAGTCCCATTCATCTCCTGCTCCTTCCCTCTGCTTCCCACCCCTCCCAGTCCCATCCATCTCTTGCTCCTACCCTCTGCTTCCCACCCCTCCGTCCCATCCATCTCTTGCTCCTTCCCTCTGCTTCCCACCCCTCCCAGTCCCATTCATCTCCTGCTCCTTCCCTCTGCTTCCCACCCCTCCCAGTCCCATTCATCTCCTGCTCCTTCCCTCTGCTTCCCACCCCTCCCAGTCCCATCCATCTCTTGCTCCTTCCCTCTGCTTCCCACCCCTCCCAGTCCCATTCATCTCCTGCTCCTTCCCTCTGCTTCCCACCCCTCCCAGTCCCATCCATCTTCCCTCTGCTCCCCCCCCCCCCCCGAGGTCCAAGATGGTGACTCCGTTTACCCCCTCTCTTCCTCCCTCCCTCCCTCCGGTGCAGGCAACAGTCTTCAGCTTTTCCAGCGTTCCTGGCAGCGGTAGCGATGTACACGCTGCCTTCGGTCTGCCCCGGAAGCCTTCTCTTCAAGTTCCTGTTCCCACCTATGCGGGAACAGGAACTTGAAGAGAAGGCTTCGGGGCAGAGCCAAAGGCAGCGTGTACATCGCTACCACTGCCAGGAACGCTGGAAGACTGCTGCCTGCGCCGGAGAGAGGGAGGAAGAGAGAGGGGTAGACGGACATGCTCCTCTCCGTCCGCTTGGCTTCCCTGCCCTCTCTGTCTGCGTCCCGCCCGAAAGGAAATGACGTCAGAGGAAGGCGGGATGCAGATAGAGAGGGCAGGGAAGCCAAGCGGACGGGGAGGAGCGCGTGCCTGCATGTGTTTTTTTTTTTTTTAACTAATGGCGCGGCGGCGCCTCGCGTCGTTTGGGGGGGCATTGCCCCCCCTCGCCCCCCCCAGTCTACGCCTATGACCTTGACCACGGTAAAGCTTTCCCTTATTCTTATACACAGAAACATAGAAAATGAAGGCAGATAAAGTCTGCCCAACTTACTCCTTCCTCTCCTTCAAAGATCCTATGTGCTTGTCCCAAGATTTCTTGAATTCAGATATAGTCTTTATATCCACCACCTCCACCAAGAGGCTGTTCCACGTATTCACCACCATTTCCATAAAGAAATATTTCCATAGGTTACTCCTGAACCCTTTCACTTTCACCCTATGCCCCCTCATTCCTTGTCTATGCAGATCTTGCAGTAAATGGACTGTACAGATCGTACTGTTTAAAAAAGAAAACACTCTACAATTTCTCAGTGTCTCAAATTGCCATGGCCAGCCTGGTGGCTCAGCGACCGGGCTGCACACTGCCATTTGGACCTGGGGTTGATTCTTGAGTCGGGTCTTCTGCTGGAGCTGGATACTGGGGGAGGTAGCACTGACAAACCCTGAGAGAAGGTCTCAGCTACCACTCTGGCTAGACAGAAATCTTTATACTAACTGCATAGCCTTAAGATTGTCATCATCTTATTTATTTCACACTTTCCCACCCTGTCAATGTCAGTTACAGACAAGTTCAGATCTACAGTACATTAATAGAATAAGGAACAATCAGAGTTTGAAAACAGAGGTGCCATAAATAAATTCATAACAGGGCAATAAACACAGCAAGGAAGAGAATATCAGAATCCCCCACTAGCTATAAATAGTTGTTTAAATATAAGCACCATTTGCATTCTTAAATGTATAGCATTCTGCCATCCCCACCCACAACTGTGTCACTTACATTCTTAAAAGGCAGCAGCACACTGGGAGCGATTCTATCATTTACATGCATGTGTTGCTTAGGGGACTTTTACTAAGGTATGCTAAAAGATGGCCCATGTGTTGTAGCCACCTTTAGTGTGTCAGTAAAATGGCCGCATCTGAATTTTTTTTTTTTTAGTGGTCTCTACTCCCATGCTAATCGGGTGGCATCCAGAAATATACCTGTTACCCAATTAACAGGGCACGCCTACTCTCCTCCCATGGCCACGCTTCCCATTCTGAACAATAAAAAATATTTTTCAGTGTGGGATTAGTGTGCGCTAACCCCCGGATTCTATATAGTGCGCCTAGAGATCAGCGCCGAAATTGGCGCAGATTCTATAACAATGCACATAATTTAACAAGCTTAACAAGCTAATGAGCACTGATAACAATACTTAACAAGCAATAATAAGCACTAGTTGGCAATTGTCAGAATTTATACTTGGAAATGCTAAGCATATGCTATAAAGAACTGCGCTTAAATTGAAAAGTGCATAGTTCTAAATAAATGCGCGTAGTTTAAAAGGAGTGTGTTTATAGGCACTTCGTAGACGTGTCAACGTTTCCACAGGTAATTACAGAATACAGGTCAGTGCACCTAAATATACGTGCCTGGATTTACACCAGGTTTTTATTGGTGTAAATGGGTACGTGTAGATTTAGGTACCATATAAAGAATCTGGCCCTAAGAGGTACACACCTGTGTGACACCTCAGTGCGTCCCATGGTAGTATGTTTTTAGCATGCGGTAGGCCCATGTTAGGCCTACCGTGCTTTAGTAAAAGGACCACTAAATGCGTAAATGCAAGGGGTGTTCACAAGGGAGAAGCATGGGTGTGGCCAACATTTATATGTTTCTGTTTATTGAACTTAATGTACCGTTTAACTTATTCAGAACAAAGCGTTTTACAGAATACTGCAGTTTGCATGCGTAAATGTCACATTTAGACACTGGCATTTACACCAACCATAGACCCTTCGGAACTGCACGTGCCTAAATGCAGGTTTCCAGTGCTGACTTAAGCTAGTGTTAGTTAAGAACATTTATGCGCATAGCAGTTCTTATGGACTGGGCTCACTACCTGTGGAAAGGATGGGTCTAAATGATAGCGCCCTGTTATAGAATTGCTTCCTTAATTAATTTATTTATTTATTGCATTTGTATCCCACCTTTTCCCACCTATTTGCAGGCTCAAAGTGGCTTACAGAGTGTGGTTATGACATAATCATTTCATGATAACAGGTACAATTCTTAATGCATCACAGGACAATAATCACAACATGGAGGAGTAGCCTAATGGTTAGTGCAGTGGATTGAGAACCTAGGAACTGGGCTTAATTCCCACTGCAGCTCGTTGTGACCCTGGGCAAGTCACTTAACCCTCATTGCCTCAGGTACAATACTTAAGATTGTGAGCCCTCCAGGGACAGAAAAATACCCGAATATACAATGTTTTAATGAATGCAGATGTTGAAGAGAGTATAGTGCTTAAATATTTCAAAATGAGTTGTGGTTACAGTGGGAGGAACATGACAATATGCTGTATACTTGGGTGAGAAAATATGGATGAGAAAATGTTGCTCATGCCAGATTTTGATGTGCATAGACTTGCATCATGCATATTGATCATGGGTCTCCTGAAAACCTGTGAGACTACAGGACACATTTGGGACATCCTCCTTTAAGTTTAAACAGCTAACTCCCAAAACTAGTTGGTTAAACCTTTTGAATACTAACCCCTCAAATTACAAGGGCAATTCTAGGATGCACTGCATGGGGCATTACCATTTTCAAGACGGTGACCTGGAGAAGCAGGAGCGAGTGGGCATTGTTCCTGCTTCCAACCAAAAGTACCAGGGATGGTGGATGGACCTCTGCTAGACCACCAGGGTGATGTGACTTGGGGAACAGACTTTGGGCCGGGCCTAGCGGGGGGGGGGGGGGGGGGATGCTTCACCACCAGGGCATTTAATTAAAAGAGGGAAGGAGGGAGGGGACTGGGTGGGCCACTGGTCCTCCGGGGTATATTTGTTATATTAGGGGGAGGAAGGAGGGCCAATTCTTAAGTCAGGTAAGGTGGGGGCCAGTAATTTTTGGGAAGCTGGTGGGTTGGAAGGAGAGAAGCAGTGATGCTAGACACCTCTCCTCTCTGCTAACCCTTCCAACGCTGACCCAGACCTGGTGGAAAGTTTCTTGCGCTAAACGCATTTGGGAAATATTTTTGGGGAGCCATTGGTTTGCGGTGTATAGTGACCGCATTTAAATGTGGCCTGTTCTGAAACCATTAGAGTATTCAGTGCGCAACAACATGTGTGATATCCTGGCACTAATCCCCCTTTTAGCACCAATGTTAGTATTGAGCATTGGCCCATCAGACATGTAAAAGGCAGGGATATTGCATGTGGTCACCAACCAGTGCTGGGGCCACAGGAACTTCAATGACTGGCTAGATAAGACACTAAAGGATGTGGAGCAGCTAGGTTCAATAGGACATTTGTAAAATTAAATTTAATAGCAATTTAAACAGACAAAATTATTCAGTGAAATCATTATTGTATGTTTGTCTAAAAAGCTATAATGTCTTTTATAAAAGAAACTAGTAAAAAAAAAAGCCCGTTTCTCACTGAAATGAAAAGGGCGCTAGCAAGTTAATGACCTTCTGCCATTAATGTTTTTAATGTGCTCTGATGGTAATCAATAATTTTCAGTGGTGTATTATGAGTACTAATGCTGCAGAATGAGATGTATATTGTTTTAGATACTTGTATTCTTTTCTTTCTGTGTGTTTGTTAGTGAATTTTATGTATAGGATTTTCTAAAAGGTATAGAGTATGTACATTTTCAGAAAGTTGTATTCCGAATATAATTCTTGTTTACATTTGTAAGATTTCTTTATAAACAATATTTTTAGTGTAAACTTTGTTACAATGAAGTAAAAGCTTTCCTTGGTCAGAACCATCAATCACTTTAACAATTGCATCAGAACAGTTCTGAACTCGTGAAAATGCAACATGCAATTGTCCATGTGTAAATTCAGGTTCTGGGAGGAAAATACAAACTTTGTCAAATGTTTGTCCTTGTGACTTGTCAATTGTCATAGCGAATGCCAATTTGACTGGAAATTGTCTTTGACATAAGGTAAATAGGAGGTCAGTGTTTGATGGTGCTAGGTCAATACGTGGGATAAAAACAGTACTCCCTGCAGTTGACCCAGTGATTACTTGACTAATGATGAGGTTTGGTTTTAAGTCTTTCACTATTAAGCGAGTTCCGTTACACAAACCTTCTTTGGTGTTTAAATTTCTCAGTAGTATAATAATAGCGCCAATTTTTAAATGCAGTTTATGTGAAGGCATGTCAGTTGGTGTTTGTTCATGAAGGAATTCAACAGGATATAATTGATGATCATCTTCACTGGAGTCATGAATGGAATCTGAACTTAAATATGTTATTTTCTCGCCTTCTAAAATATTTAGAACGTCGTCATTTATTTTATCTACGTGTGCAGCAAACGTCCTCTGTGCCCTGCCCCTTCCATCCATCCATGTGCAGCATCTCTCCCCTGCCCCCTCCATCCATCATGTTGCAGGAAAGTTCGGAGTGTGTGGCTTGGAGGGGGGTCAGCGTTGCTGGGGGTGTGTGGTGAACGTGTGAGAGGGTGGGGCGAACTCGGTGCGTGGGTGTGTGTGCTTCTGTGAATGTTAGAGGGGGGTGCAGGACTGGCGAACTGGGATGGGGTGACGGGGAGCTTGGAGGGGGGTCAGCGTTGCTGGGGGAGGGTGGTGAAAGTGTGAGAGAGTGGGGCGAACTTGGAGCGCGGGTGTGTGTGTTTGTGTGAATGTTAGAGGGGGGGTGCGGGACTGCCGAAGTGGGAAGGGGTGGCAGGGGGCTTTGAGAGGGGTCAGCATTGCTGGGGGGTGTGTTGAAAGTGTGAAAGGGTGGGGTGAAGTTGGAGCGCGGGTGTGAGGTGGTACATGCGCGTTGGGAGCAGACCGTGGGCTTCTGAACTGGGAGAGGGTGGCGGGGGCTTGGAGGGGGTTTTGCTGCATAGCAAACTGGGAGGGGGTGGCAGAGGGCTTAGAGGGGGGTCAGCATTGCTGGGCTGCTGAACTGGGAAGGGACTGCCGAACTGGGAGGAGGTGGCGGAGGTCTTGGAGGGGGGTCAGCGGTGCTGGGGGTGTGTTGAAAGTGTGAAAGGGTGGGGCAAAGTCGGAGCACGGGTGTTTGGCAATGCACACACGTTGGGGGCAGACCGTGGGCTGCTGAACTGGGAGGGGGTGGCGGGGGGCTTGGAGGAGCATTTTTCTGCATGGCGAACTGGGAGGGGGTGGCGGGGGGCTTAAAGGGGGGTCAGCGTTGCTGAGTTGCTGAACTGGGAGGGGACTGATGAACTGGGAGGGGGTGGCGGGGGACTTGGAGGGGGTCAGCGTTGCTGGGGGTGGTGTGGCAGGCACTGTGTGAGAGAGTGAATGAGTATGTGTCAGAGAGTGAGTATGTGTGAGAGAGAAACAGTGTGTGTCAGAGAGAGTGTGTGATTGAGAGTACGTTGGCGCCTCGTTTTCCGTTGTCTGCACTTGCCTCCTCCTTTGATCTCCGTACCTCGCAGTTCAAGTGTGTTGAAATTGAAAGTCCTGTCAGGCAGTTTGTGTGGTTGGCGCCACCGTGGTCCTCTGTTCTCTGGTCGTCGCGTTACTATGCAGCCTTCCCTCCCCTCTGAGGGCGGGGCAGTGAGAGCGAGTGCGATTGCCTGTGGTTGGTCCCTTCTCCTTCTGACATCGCGTTTCTTTCCCTGGCAACTACACAGAGTTCACTCAAGGGCGGGGCAGTGATCTGGAGTGCGATTACGAAACCCAGGAACACTACACGGCTTCACTGCCACGCTGCCACTGAGTCAGCTTCAGAACGTTGGAGGTGCGAATTATTATATTAGATGTTTATCTTACTCTAATTACTGATCTCTTTAAAGAGAAGAAATCTCTGTTCTATAGAGCACAGGCAGCAGTAGTTTTTCAGATATTTAATTACTTTTTCCTTGTCATCAAGCAGATGAATCCATTATGAATGGGTTGTGTCCACCTACCAGCAGGGGGAGATAGAGAGCACTGAAAACCATAGTGCCTCTTGGCCAGCTAGCTCCATCTGCCTCTCAGTATTCTCTATCTCCCCAGCAGGGTTGGACACAGCTTATTCAACTCCTTCAAAAATCTGCCTGGGGTGGCTCCTGGGCTTTTGCCAGTTGTAGCAGGGGTGTTGTGGCTATTAAAGCTTCACTTTAAAGGCACATAGGTTCGCCCTTTCCCTGCCTTACCCTTCCCCCTATGTGGATGCAGGCATATAGGTTTGCCCTGTCCCTGCCTTTCCCACACTCTTTTATGTGGATGCAGGCACATTGGTATGTCCTTTCCCTGCCTTTCCCACTCTCTTGGACCTCCAGAGTGCCTCTCTAGCTGTTGTCTCTAACTTTCCTCACAGCGTTAAAAAAATAAAAAACATGATGCGCTTGTTAGCGCTGCGATTCTGAGGCTGCCTTCTGTCTTTGCAGCATGACCAGAGCTCTGTGACTCGGTCTGGTGAGGTAAAAGTGTCTTGTAGTTCCTCCGGGGACGGCCCGCGATTGGGACGTTTTTGGTGCGAATCCGCCATTTTGAAAATTTCTGCCATTTTCGGCGATGGCTGCGTAAGTTGTTAAGCACTGTTCATGTTGTGGCAAGCGCAGATCCGCAGCAGAGCTCTGTAAATCGTGCTCTTCAGACATCAGGGCCGGCCCGAGCATGGCGAGCGAGGTTTCTTCCTGCTCGGTGGAGCTGGCAGCGGGCGCCATCTTGGATGCGCCGCAGGGCTCGACCCTCGCAGGAGCGGAGGGGTCTGAGGCCAGAGGGGAGCCTCGGATGGAGGCTACCAGAGGAGCTGCTTACCCCGGATTGGAACCGGGAGGCCAGGGTGAGCCTTTCTCCCCTGAGTTTGTGTTGCTTTTACATAAAGCGTTCATGTTAAAAGAGCTCTGCCGCAGATGTCTGACTCTGCGTTGCTACCTGGTTCCCCTCCGGTGGAGACCGGCCCGGGATTGCCGTCAGGCGTTTTTTTCCCCAGACAGTTGGCCGCAAGACAAGCGCAGAAGGGTAAATTCCCCTTCAGAGAGTGGCGCACCCCCCTTCCCCCCCCCCCCCCCCCCGTGGTCAGGCTGTGGGGATTCTGAGGGGTCTGGCAGGCCTTCGTGGTCCGAAGAGCCAGAGGAAGGTGTAGGATTGCCACTGGATCCAGATGATCCCACTGCGGTTAGGATTTTCCACTGCGAGGAGCTGCCAACGCTTATTTCTGATGCCTTACAGGCCCTCTCTATTGAAGATCCTGTGATGGGCGAAGCCTCCTCTGGTTAGCCAAGGATGGCAAGTACTAAGAAGCCTGCTCGAGCCTTTCCTTTGCATGACTCCATCCAAGAGCTTATTTCGGCTCATTGGGCTGACCCTGAAGGGCCTTTGAAAGTTGCCAGGGCAATGGGGCACTTATACCCTCTCAGTGAGGAGCACTTGGCACGCTTGGTCGTGCCTAAAGTGGATGCCCTAGTCATGGCTGTGACAAAAAAGACTACCCTCCCAGTAGAGAGAGGGGTCGCCCTGAAGGACATGCAGGATTGACGTCTGGAATCAGCAATCAAACGGTCCTTTGAGATTTCAGGCCTAGCCTTACGGGCATCTGTGTGCAGTTGTTATGCTGCTCGAGCCTGCCTCGCTTGGTTGCAACAGGCAGTGGAACAGCCCGGGGATGGAGCGGAGCCCCTTGCGGAGGTGGCACCGCGGATGGAGTCGGCCTTGTCATTTGTGTCTGACGCCCTCTATGATCTGGTCAGAGCTTCGGCTAAACAGATGGCTTTGGCGGTGGCCGCTCGCTGCCTTCTTTGGCTACGGCATTGGGCGGCTGACATGGCCTCTAAGCAAAGGTTGGTGAAGTTGCCCTTCCAGGCCTTCTCCTATTTTGTGAGGAGTTGGAGACAAATTTTGTGAGGAGTTGGAGACAATTGTTAAAGGCCTGGGGGAAACTATACCCCAGCGCTTACCCGAGGATAGGCTGCGGCCTTCTTCCAAGGGTCAGGCGGTTCCCTCCTCTTCCAGACCTCGCTTCCGTGAAGCTAGAAGGTACCACCAGGGGCGTTCTGCTGGGTTTACTTCACGTGCCCGCTTTCAGCAGAGGAACTCCTTTCGCTCGGACAAACATTCCGCAGCGGCCGGCTCAAGGCCTGGAGTTCATGGGCGACCCTCTCAATGATGGTGCGCTGGCCCACTCCTCGATTCCTGCAGTTGGAGGACGTCTTTCCCTCTTTCTCGAGGAATGGGTCAAGATTACCTCAGATCAGTGGGTTTTGAACCTGATCAGAGATGGCTACAGATTAGAATTCAATGCCCCGGTGAGAGACGTGTTTGTGGTGTCCCGATGCGGCTCTGCCGTCAAATGGGCGGCGGTAGAGTAGACCTTGAAAGGCTAGTTGCACCTCGGGGCGGTGGTCCCTGTGCCTCCCACCGAGATCGGCTACGGTCATTACTCCATTTACTTTGTGGTGCCGCGAAAAGGAGGGTCTTTTAGGCCCATACTCGACTTAAAGGAAGTCAACAAGTCACTGAGTGTGGCATTTTTGCATGGAAAACCTGCGCTCCGTCATTGGGGTGGTACAGCCAGGAGAGTTTCTCACGTCTCTGGACCTGAAAGAAGCTTACTTGCACATTCCTATTTGGCCCCCGAACCACCGGTTTCTCCGGTTTGCGATGTTGGGAAAACATTTCCAGTTTCGGGCCTTGCCTTTTGGCCTTGCCACAGCTCCCCGAACCTTTTCCAAGGTAATGGTGGTAGTAGCTGCCTTTCTCAGGCGAGAGGGTATCCAGGTTCACCCGTACCTCGACGACTGGCTCATCAGAGCGGACTCTGCAGAAGAGAGTCATCATGTAGCATCTATTCCGCTCATAAGCAAACTCATGGAGGGCATAGTGACGAATCAACTCTCTGATTACCTAAATAAACACTCAATTCTGCACGAGTCCCAATCAGGATTCTGGTCAAATCACAGCACCGAAACGGTACTAGTATCTGCAATGAACTCATTCAAACAAGCAATTGCAACTGGTAACAACATACTCCTCCTACAATTTGACATGTCCAGCGCCTTTGACATGGTTAATCATGGAATACTACTACATATACTAGAATACTTCAGAGTAGGAGGTACAGTTCTCAAATGGTTCAAAGGATTCCTGACCACAAGATCATACCAAGTAAAAACGAATGCGGACATATCACCCCCATGGATACCTGAATGTGGAGTTCCCCAAGGATCCCCACTATCACCAACTCTCTTCAACCTAATGATGATACCTTTAGCCAAACTTCTAGCCAATGAAAACCTTAATCCCTACATATATGCAGAAGACGTCACGATTTACATCCCATTCAAACAGGATCTAAACGAAATCACCAACGAGATCAACCAAAGCCTCCAAATCATGCACTCCTGGGCGGATGCATTTCAGCTGAAGCTCAACGCAGAGAAAACACAATGTCTTGTACTCACCTCACAACACAACAAAAACAACTACTCCACAATAACCACACCATACTGTTCTCTCCCCATCGCACAAAATCTAAAAATTCTTGGAGTTACCATTGACCGAAACCTCACACTCGATACTCACGTGAAGAACACAACAAAAAAGATGTTCCACGCCATGTGGAAACTCAAAAGTGTAAAACCTTTCTTCCCGAGATATATCTTCCGTACCTTGGTACAGTCAATGGTAATAAGTCATCTGGACTACTCTAATGCACTGTACGCTGGCTGCAAAGAACAGACTATCAAAAAACTCCAAACAGCCCAGAATACAGCCGCCAGACTCATATTTGGAAAAACCAAATATGAAAGTGCAAAACCCCTAAGAGAGAAACTTCACTGGCTCCCACTCAAGGAATGAGGTGCGGTCAAGATCTGCACGATTCTACACAAAATCATTCACGCAGATGCCCCAATCTACATGCTAAACCTTGTGGGCTTGCCTCCCAGAAACGCCATAAGATCATCCCGCAAATTTCTCAATCTGCACTTCCCCAGCTGTAAAGGATTAAAATACAAGCTGATACCCACTACCACCTTCTCTTACATGAGCACGCAGTTGTGGAATGCAATACCTACAGCCCTGAAAGCTATTGATGAAATAACTAACTTCCGCAAATCTCTGAAGACACATCTATTCAACAAGGCCTACAAAGAGAACCCATAGCCTTACAAAACTACCTCACCAACTCACCCAATTATTACAGTCTACCTTATATCTTGCCTAACACCTTCCTTCTCTCCTCCCTCACCTAATCTTTGTACATTACTAATTGTATCTGATATCATGGAATGATTATGTCATAACCAAACTCTGTAAGCCACATTGAGCCTGCAAATAGGTGGGAAAATGTGGGATACAAATGCAATAACTAAATAAATAAATGTAACAGCCAGAGTGGTCTCAGTACTTCAATCTCTGGGCTGGGTCATCAATATACCCAAAAGTCACCTGACCCCCCTCTCAATCTGTAGAATATTTGGGGGTCCGGTTCGACACAGCCTCGGGGTTTGTCTTTCTACCCGAGCAAAGGCGGTGCAAGCTTCAGAACCAGGTCCGTTTGCTCCTGAGGATGCCTCGCCCGCGAGCTTGAGACATAGTCCAGCAGCTGGGGTCGATGACGGCCACCTTGGAAGTGGTGCCATGGGCAAGAGCGCACCTGAGACCTCTGCAGTGTTCCCTGCTTCAACGATGGTCTCCAATATCTCAGGATTACCAGCGCAGACTCACGTGGCTCCCTGTGGCCCGGCTCAGTATGGAGTGGTGGCTCTCAGACAGCATGCTGCGGCGAGGAATGCCGCTAGCGCTTCCCGATTGGTGCCTGGTGGTAACAGATGCCAGCCTGCAGGGCTGGGGGCACATTGCCAGGGAAGGCAATGTGCCTTCCTGGATACCCGAGGAGTCGGAGTGGTCCATCAATCGCTTGGAGTTGAAAGCGATATTCCTGGTGCTTCTGGCCTTTCACACAACCCTGGAGGGACTGGCTGTCAGAGTTCTGTCGGACAATACGACAGCAGTGGCCTACATAAATCAACAAGGCAGCACTCAGTGCAGGGCGCTGGCCGCGCAGATTTGCCACTGGGCCGAGCTACATCTGCAGTTTCTGTTAGCAGCTCACATTGCAGGTCAGAGCAACGTGCAAGCTGATTATCTAAGCAGGCATCAAATCGACCCAGCGGAGTGGGAACTGGCATACGAAGTGTTCCTTCAGATCTGTGCCAAATTGGGGTCGCCCGTAGTGGATCTTATGGCATCAAGCGCAAATGCCAAAGTCCCATGCTTTACAGCAGACGGAGAGATCCTCACTCGGCGGGGTTGGATGCCTTGGCTCAACCCTGGCCTCAGGGCCTCCTGTATGTGTTCCCTCCTGGGCCCTTGATAGGCCGAGTACTCCTGCGGATTCGGCTACATCAAGGAGAGGTGGTTCTCATTGCCCCGGATTGGCCCAGGCGGCCGTGGTATGCGGACCTCCGGCGGATGTTGGTGGAGGCTCCCCTTCCTTTGCCTCTGGTACCGAACCTGTTGTCACAGGGGCCGGTAACCATGGAGGACGCCTGCTGCTTTGGTCTTACGGCATGGCTATTGAGAGGTCGTAATTGAGAGACAAGGGCTATTCCAACAAGGTCATCTCTACTCTCCTTCAGGCCCGCAAGCATTCCACCTCCGTTGCCTATGCTCGGATTTGGCGCCAGTTTGAGGCTTGGTGTGCTGCTAAATACACCCATGCGGGCTTCGGTCTCGCCGATACTTGACTTTTTGCAGGATGGTTTACAAAAAGGCTTGGCCTATAATTCCCTGCATGTTCAAATTGCAGCCTTAGCATGTTTTCAGGGGAAGGTGGCTGGCCTCTCCCTGGCTGCTTATCCGGAGGTGGCACGGTTTCTTAGAGGGGTGCTTCGGCTCCGTCCTCCCTTGTGGGCTCCGTGTCTGGCCTGGAACCTGGGGTTAGTTTTAAAGGCCCTTCAGTGTTCGCCCTTCGAGCCACTTAGGCGAGCTTCGGAGAAGGATGTGACCCTAAAGACGGTCTTTTTGGTGGCCATTACATCGGCGAGACGGGTGTCTGAGCGCCAGGCGCTGTCCTGTCGAGACCCATTTCTGCAATTGCACCTTCTAGATGTGCGAAGGGCTCTGTTGCAGTATCTGCGCATGTCAAATGCTTTCAGGACCTCTGATCACCTTTTTGTTTTGTTGTCAGGTCCTCGCAGAGGATCTCCAGCATCTAAAGCTATTTTTTCAGCATATTTGCTGTCTGGCCGGCCTCCGCCTGAAGCCTTTAAGGCACATTCCACAAGAGCGATTTCCTCTTCTTGGGCTCTCTTCAAGAGATATGCAGTGCAGCGACATGGACTTCTAAGCTCTCATTTGCCCGACATTACAGGCTGGATGTGGCTGCCAGGAGGGATGCGCATTTTGCTTTGATACATCCCATTCGTAATGGATTCATCTTCTTGATGACAAGGAAGGGAAAATTAGGTTCTTACCTTGGTAATTTTCTTTTCTTTAGTCATAGCACATGAATCCATGAGCCCTCCCTGATTGATTGATTGATTGATTGTTTATTTGATTGATTAATGCTGTTTTGGGTTCAGTTTTTCCTGTAGATATGTTCCCTCATTGGGAGAAGTTGGAAAACAGTCTTCAGGATTTCTGTTCTGTTACAGGAGGTTGAGTTCGTCCCTCCTTTGAATTACTGCTCCTGTTCTGGGGCATTCGTTTGCTGTGAGGAAAGTTCATGTTATTCTACTTTGCGGTGTAACACTACATTGGAAGCTTCAAATACTGAGAGGCAGATGGAGCTAGCTGGCCAAGAGGCACTATGGTTTTCAGTGCTCTCTATCTCCCCTTGCTGGTAGGTGGACACAACCCATTCGTAATGGACTCATCTGCTATGACTAAAGGAAAGAACCTAATTTTCCCATGGTTGTCTTCATTCATTTGACTGTAGAGGCATTTCCTAGGAGCAGATAAAGACTTGTCTGCAACTACCTAGAGGAAAGAAGTGCTGATCTAAAGGGATAGAGTTCACTTTGTAAGCCATGTATAAATGATTGAGGGAAATAGGTGACCAGACTACTCACTAATAATGGCATTTCTATGTGTTTGTAAAATTACCCGAGGTTCATATATGAAATCTAAGTGTGAATAAGTGACTGTTGTCTGACCAGGTCAGAGGTGCTTGGGGGGGGGGGGGGGGGGTTGGGTGAAGTTTGTATTTCTGAGCATATATTATGAAATACAGGTGTAAGTGCATAACTTAGAATGATAAATTTGTGTACACCTTAGAGCAGGTGTAAATGTGAGCAGGTTCTTTTTGTGGAGTAATTTTAAAAAGGCAAATTGGAGGCAAATCTATAATTTGGTGCCAACAGCTGCACGTATCAGAGGTGCCAAATGGCAGGGTTGTGCTTAAGTGCACTATGCACCTTTCTATAGAGTCATTTCTGAGTGCTAGAGCACAGAACTGAAAGGGGTGTATGTGTGGGCGGAGCAATGAGTAGGTTGTGGGCATGTCTCCATCTTACACACATAGTGGCCGATTCAGTAATGATGCCCAAAGTTAGGTGAAGACCAAGGAGTAGGGGAGTGACCCTTCCAAAAACATGAGGGAGACTAGTTAATCCTTGTACACAGCGTTTTTATTACATCTAAAGACTTAACATGGCACTGCGTTTTGGTGCTGGAGCACCTGCTTCAGGAGTCTTAAGGAAAGATGCATGCGTATTCTATGCAACTGTGTAAATTGGAGTCTGGCATAGCGCAATCAAAATCACAAACCAAATCTCAAAGTGATACAGAAAAGTGAAAGTTTTCATTGGTCTTCTCCTAGTAGGGCTTGGTGTTTCTCTATTGCCCAAGATTAGGTGCCATTATGATCTGTGCTAAGCACCAATTCTACAAAGGTTGCTTAGCACTCAGTGACCTTTATAGAATAGCACTTAGAGCAGATTCCCATGCCCAACTTTAGGTGCAAGGATGCCTGCTAAAACCTGGTGTAAATCCTCACACCCAACTGATGGCATCTGGGCGTGCAAATCAAAGTCATCTTTAACATCACGCCTAATTTCTGGGAATGTCCTGACCTGCCCATGCCCCTCCCATGACCATGCCCTCTTTTGAGTTGCGCAATTTAGGCACAGCTGTTATAGAATAGTAACTAGGGCAGATGTTCGCAGAAATCCAAATTGGTTCTAATTAATTACAATGAACCCCAATAATTGATTCTTAGCACCCAGGTGCATAGCCAGACCTCGACAGGAGGGGGGCCAGAGCCCAAGGTGGGGGTCACATTTTGGCCCATCTCCCAGCTGCTACTTCTGCCCCCCCCCCCACGGCCACTGCCCTCCTGCCGCCGCTTCCGCCCCCCCCCCCCCGCCGCCACTCCCCCACCACCACCACTGGTGGCTCTGGGGCCCCCCGATTTGGCTGGCAGGGGTCCCCAATCCCCACCAGCTAAAGCATTTGTCCTGCGCTGGTCTCACATTGCCTGGTGCCCTGTCCTGTTTTCAGTCACTGTGCACGTCCATACTCAGTTTCATTAAAACGAGAATGCACAACGACTGAAAACAGGACAGGGCACCAGGCAATGTGAGACCAGCGCAGGTTTAGCTGGCGTGGGGGTTGGGGACCCCCACCAGCCAAATCGGGGGGGGGGGGCCGGGCCCCCTTGGCTCCCATTGCTAAGCCACTGTTAGCACCTAATTGACTAATTAGTTTGCACTCACATCTGGGATTGACACCCAACTTTGGGTGACCTATACAGAATCCAGGGGATAACAGAGTTATGCGCTGTGCATGGCACACTTAGGTGCACTCATTTACATCTGCCATACATCTGACAAATGAGTGCGCCTAAATTGTGACACAACACTTTGGGTTTATGCTAGTATTGGATTGGAGGAGTAGTCTAGTGGTTAGTCCAGTGGGCTGAGAACCAGGGGAACCAGGTTTGATTCATACTGCAGCTTTTTGTGACTGTACGCAAGTCACTTAACTCACCATTGCCCCAGGTACAAAATAAGTACCTGTATATAATATGTAAACTGCTTTGATTATAACCACTGAAAGGCGGTATATCAAATTCCATCCTCTTATCCTTTCCCTTCCTTCTAATCTAATCTCTTCAACAGAGCCTACAAAAGTCACCCTCAATGAAACAAATCATTCCTTAAACTACCCAAGTACACCAAAACACCTCTCACACAACCTTACCTAACACCTTTCCATCTGAATTCCTCTTTCACCTCAGCTTATGATCGACTGTTTTCCTAAATCATGTAACGACATTCTCATTTCCATACTCTGTAAGCCACATTGAGCCTGCAAAAAGGTGGGAAAATGTGGGGTACAAATACAATAAATAAATAAATCTAAACTAAGCTGAAATTTATAGACCGCACTAGTCCCAGCATGAAGTTCAATGCGGTTTACAACAAAGAAGACTCAGAATAGCAAGAGGGACTACAAAATCAAAAACAGAACAATCAGAATTTATCAAATAAAAATGTCGTCAGTTTTTTAGGCAATTGAATATAATTAAACCCAGATCGAATACTGAAAGAGAGCGCATTCCAAATCCTAATAGCCCGAAAAGAGAACATAGCCTCAAAATGACATTTCCATATAACACCAGTAAATGAAGGAAGTTTTAATATAAAATTATCCCGCAACCTGGAAGAAAAGATAAATAAATCTATAATGGCATCTTGGTGCACAGATGCCACTATAGAACTGACACTCTCCTTGTGACACTGGCATGCCAAGTTAGAGAACTGTCTCTGTTCTCTATATACGTTCCCTTTTACAACTGGAGTAATTTAGGAACCCACTTGTCACAATAGTTAGGTGGCCTGTATTAAAGCTGCCATAATAAGAAATGTGTGCACATTAAATACGGTTCTTGCAGTAAAACAAATGAATGTGCTTTAACTGGAAATAACATATGAAATTTATGAATATTGTAAAGTTTTGCAATTATCTCCAAAGTCATAATGCCGGCACAAGTCAGCCATGCTAATGAGCAGCATCACAGGCAAATGCATTCAACTCAGTTCATTAGTATGACAATGAGTACTGCAGTGAACATTGCTGGCAGCTATCTTTTCAGGGCCTCAAGGCCTGTAAAAACCCCTCCTCCACCGTTTTCTATAAATGTCCCAGGTGACCTGTGTGGCACCATTAAGTCCATAGAATCCCCTTTCACCCCCACCTGACACATATAAACATTAAAAAAAAGAACTTTTTTCATTAAGCCCCACTTCACCCATGAAGCATCATCCCCTTGCTTAAAGAAAGTTAATACCCCTTTGAAGTTTGCACTCCTCCTGCCTTATCCCATTCGTGGGAGAGGGGTGTTTTTAGGGGGCAGGAGTGATCTCCACATGCTCTTGCTTTGCCAGCATCATTTTTTATAATACTTATCACTGACCTGTGCTTCATTATATCCTACATGTTCAGGGCCAAAGTAGCACCAGAAATTCTGCTTTAATGTTACGTTAAAGAACATAAAAATAGCCATACTGGGTCAGACCAATGCTTCATCTAGACCAGTATCCTTCTTCCAACAGTGGCCAATCCAGCTCACAATTACCTGGCAGAAACCTAAATAGTAGCAACACTCCATGCTCCACTCCATCAATCTCAGGGTAAGCAGTGGCATCCCCATGTCTGTCTCAATAGCAGACTATGGACTTTTCCTCCAGGAACTTGACCAAACTTTTATTAAATCCAGATACACTAACCACTGTTACTACATCCTCTGGCAACAAGTTCCAGAGCTTAAATATTCCTCGAGTGAAAAAATATTTCCTTCTGTTTGTTTTAAAAGTATTTCCATGTAACTTCATTGCATGTCCCATAGTCTTTCTACTTAAAGAGTAAAAAATAAATTCATTTGCATCCATTCTACACCACTGAGGATTTTGTAGAACTCAATCATGTCTCCACTCAGCCATCTCTCTTCCAAGCTGAAAAGCCCAAGGGGCTCATTTTCAAAGCACTTAGATTTGCAAAGTTATATGGTTACTGTGTAACTTTAAGTCTAAGTGCATTGAAAATACTCCTATTTACCTCATTAGCCTTTCCTCATATGACAGGAGTTCCATCTCCTTTATCATTTTGCTCCTCTGTTGACACATATCAGTCATTCAGCACCAAGACTGGGGACCATCCTGCAACACTGACTTCACCCATATTTAATAAGTCTTGCTCCAAGTTATCAAAAACATTGAACAATGCCCCTCAGTCATAGTCATGAGGGAGCAGAGAGAAGGCTTCAGATAGGTGACCTGAAGATGAAGCTACAGAACTCATCTTCCATAGTGCCATATCCCCCCCACCCCCCACCCCCGGGCTCAGGTTCTGAATGGGTTGGTAGAGCAAGGGCTAGGAGGAAGACTGCCTGATCCCCTCTATAAATATGTACAGTAAATGACAAAACACTCTATTGCTTAAAGAGGGATTCCTAATTACTGTTTCTTCAATAGTAACTTCTAGAGTTAGCAAGAGAAATTCCAGGCAGAATGAAAATAAACACTGGTCTGTGTATGTGACCCCTCAAAGTCATTTCAGTAGGAAGGTAAGTGAAATGCACAAATTCCTTCAAGGCTGAGTTCACCGAGCTAGATGTTAGTATCTCAACATTTTCTATAGACAAAGGCAAACCCCCCCCCCCCCCCCCCCAAAACATCTGGTTTTCAAATAAACCCTCATTTTGTTCAGCTTATTCCATAAATGACAGATAAAACATCTCTTAGGTAGAGTGAAACAATGGAATAATGAAGAAAACAAATGCAAAATTATATAAGTAGATTACAATACACATTGTGAAATGAATTGAGAAGTATAAATTAGGAGCTCCAGCAAGCTGTCTCACAATTCTGTGGTACTCGGAAGCTTAATGCTGTACATTGAACAAAGCTGCTAGTTTCAAACACAGATTTCTGACATTTGCAATATTTGAAGGAAAGCACTCTGACTTGGTCTCCTATAGTTCCTGTTTTCATGAAGATATGCACTTTTCCACAGGGGGGCAGCATAACTGATCAGCCCAGCATTGCTGTGAAAGTGCAGACTGGCTAACATGGAATAATGGATTTGATTTTACAGGTGTAGTCAGCTTTACAAATGATTTAATCCTATTTTATTTTTCTCAGCCTTCTAAATGAGATATATCTTCCTTTTTGTCACATTCATATTTATAGCAAATCCAAAAGCTTCAAACTCATCCTACCCTGGATGAAACGTAAACTGGAAATGTCAGCTGTGTGCTTGTTACTTCTCTGCTTCCCCTTCAGCATATACGACCTTTTGGCTGGAGTCGTCTCAATCCCTTAGCTGATTATATTTGTGTACATTCATGAACTATGCATGTCAGCACTTTCTGTGACAAATAAGAAACGACAGCAGCTGACGCATGATGGTCCCTGAGCCAGGTTGTGCTCGCTTGCAGGCCCTCATCCTGCCTATACGGATTTTCTAGTACCATGGGTTCAGGCCCCTGGATTGACTTTTTTCTTCAGTTCTTGCTAGAGGCACTCCCTGGATATCTTAGCCAGCAGCAGGCCTAGATGGGGCACGGTGAGGCGATGCCATCAGGATTTGGTATTGGAGGCATTTATCTACATTACTTATTCAAAAATCCAGGCCCTTTGCAGCCTTTTTGCCTTTCAGGTAACCTAGTAAATAACTGCAGATAAAGATCTGAACAGCCCATACAGTCTGCCCAACAGTCACACTCATTATTAATCCATGATTAAACCAGCAATGAATGTGATATAAAATATATGATCATTGTCTTTTTTGGCATTTCTGGGACATAGACCTTTAAAGTCCACTAGACCTTGTGCTTAGTTTCCAACTACTGAAGTTGCCATCGAGGCCCACTGTAGCCTATCCAAATCTGTCTTGTCTGCAGCTGTTCAATCTCTTTCTCCTCCCCCTCCCTTGGGCTCTCTCCCAATTAATGAAATTGTCTAGTGTTTAAAACAATTTAACTATGAGTCAGGGAAATCCAGAGACGTAACATTTAAGTCTCTTTTCTATCACTATTTCTGTGTATGATCTTTAACAATTCACTGTCTCTCATGGTATTAACACAGCTCTAAGCAAAAATAACAGCACAAAGGGTCTTTAAAAACGAAAGGGACACAAAACTTATATTGAAAAACCTTTTAATGATTAAATTTGATTGGAGGAAGACCCGACACCACACCTGCGTCAGGGGTCACAGAACATCTGTTGAATTTCAAAGTTGTCTGTAAATGTATTCCTCCATATATCATGAAATATTGAGCGCACACACTCTTAAGGTGTGTGCGCTCAATATTTCATGATATATGGAGGAATGCATTCAACAAGGCCTACCACAAGAACTCATAACCTAACTTTATCACTCCTCCACTCTGCCTTTACTCTGAATGTCTCTTTCTTTTACCACTTGAATAATTCTTCTTGTCATCCCTTGATCTCATTGTAACTCCAGTTGTATCATGTACCCTGTATGGCGACGCCATAACAGATCTCTGTAAGCCACATTGAGCCTGCAAATAGGTGGGAAAATGTGGGATACAAGTGCAATAAATAAATAAATTTGTCTGTATAAGCCTCCCCGTCATTGGTGTGACCCCTGACGCAGGTGCGGTAGCACCGAAACACGGACCGTGTCGGGTCTTCCTCCAATCAAATTTGATCATTAAAAGGTTTTCAATATAAGTTTTGTGTCCCTTTCATTTTTAAAGGCCCTTTGTGCTGTTTTTTTTGCTTGGACTTTGTTTTGTGCTTAGTTCCCTCTCTTTGTTACACTATATTAACACAGCCCTACCATATTTGAGTTCTAACAGCATAGTTCCATCTACCTTATTCTGCTTGGCAATATTTTGATCAGTTATTACCCATGAGGAAAATAATTTACCAATATCAACCATAACATATAAAATCCTAAAATGAAAATGAAAATTGGGAAATAATTGAAGATTTAGGATAATTTCAACAAAGCAATATTAATGCATTATCGTCATTGTTCTTTGGAAGAAGGTACAGAAAAGAAGCTATTATTGGTGAAATATGGGTACATGTTGAAAATTTCTTGTGAGAACTTTAATAACTGAAAAAATAATTTTTGCAAATTTTTGGCTACACAGTTTCAGAAAATGTATTCGGATTAAATGGAGTGTACCATACACAGATAAAGTTGGAACACGTCACCTTATTCTCTTACTCCTCTTACGCGCCCTTACTCTCTTACCTATCTATAAGCCATCTCTCTGACCTCATGTGCAACTTTCTTTTAATTAGTCACCTTATTTTCTAACTCCTCTTACTCTCTTACCTATCTATATATGTTCCATCTTTGCTTATACCCTATACTGTCAATTAAAATGTTCTATTATGTATTGTGTTGACATTGTAAGTAGTGTACTATGCCATGCTTTGTATTGTTATTTGAATATTTTTTCTGCTGTAATTGTGTATTGCTTAATAGACTCGTGAATTTGGAACTATATGACAAGTAATTTCACTTTGTAAAGTATCTGTTTTTGCTACATTTTTACAAAACTAGAAGTGCAGTGATGAGTTTTTGAGCTATTGAAAGTAGTTTCAAAGTAACTTCTATCAGTACATGTTTTTCTCTTATAAATATTGTAAGAATATAATCATTAAATTAAAAAAAATTGGAATCAGAGAAAAAGAGCATTTATCTTTAACCAGGGGGATCACCGTTACACCAACTGTTGGCTTCCTCAAGGGTTTCTTTAACATAAATCTTGCTTGTTCTGACTTGTATTAATCCAGTGTTACTTATTATGCTACACAATTACTGGCTGTAAAAATATAGAAAATCAGTGTGGAATTCAGCTAGGCCCCGATGCTCAGAAGCAAACGCAGGTGCTAGAGGCCATTAGCAGTGGACTACCACCCACATTTACTACTGCAAAATGTGAGAGGGCTCGAGTACAGGTATCAACGAGTACACCAGCTCACAGTGCAAATAGTATGCAAACGAATGATGATGAGTTATTCCTCCCAAATGCTCAGTGGTGAGTGTACCAAACTAGGGTGCTCCTCCCACTGTAAATCCTATGCCAGTTTAGAGCTGGTGTTAGGGTGTCTGGGCGTTGGGGCCACTTATTTGAGAGTAGAAAGTGTTATTCTATTTGGATGCTTATTCTGTTCAGATGCTGCAGTCATAAAACCAGCCCTGCCTGCACTTCTGGCACAAAAGTTAAGCAATAAAAATCACTCATCAGCTATGTAACAGCCTAATAATCACACTCTAGCAAGGACACCACTAACCACTGCATGCAGAATGCCAGCCGACTGTGTGGAGGGTGCTGCAGGCTCGGCTGGGGGTGAAGGTAGCAGCAAGTAGCTCTCAGTGCCTCTTCTTCCTCATGCCTCCCCCCCCCCCCCCCCCAGTGCTTTAGGCATGTGCTCAAGAGCTGTGCTTAACACATAACTCTTGAGCGCATGCGCCAGGCACCATCCTCCCGCAGAAGTCCTTAATGCTCAATGCTATGAGCATGCCTACATTTGCATATCATTAGTGTTGAGCTTTAGGGAGTACCTGCACTGCGCTGATCCAGCAGTATTTTTCTGACGCTGTTCAGAAAAGCACGGGAGTTTTACTTATCTGCACGTTAATCTAAAATTAAAACCTTACAATTTACTTGATCTGGAGACCACTTACAGACATAAGTTCACATTTGGATTTCAAAAATGGCGCTCAGTCTCAAAAACACCACAGACAGCTGATATAGACAAGGCGGATTACACTTCTGCCCTGCTGTTTAATAAGAAACTCACCGCCACAGACTTCTGCCCTACAAAAATGTCAAATTCAATATAGTCCAATTTATGGCGCTTCTTTGCTCAGAACATTGACCAGATATCAAGTGGGCTATATGATACATCAGACATTTGAATTGTTGAATTATTTGTGATCAGTGTTGGACAGTGGATTTTGTTAATAATTTTCAAGAGTTTTAAATAGGCTGCACATTAATCACGATTAATGCTATGATTAACATGTTCATTATCAATTGCAATTAAATCATTTAATTGCAATTAATTTACCTGCCTCCCTCCCTCCCCTATCCACTTGAATTGTCAGTCTGGCATCTCTCCCTCCCTTCCTGGACCACTGGCAGCGCTCTCTTCCCTCCCAACCGGGTTTACATTTTCAGTAAGTCTTCGCCTTGCAGTGCTAGCAGTAGCCATATTGAAAGGCTACCTGCGGCTTGCAATAGGCCTTTCCCTGTGAACCATCCCGTCATTTATGAAAACAGGAAGTTGTGTCAGAAGGGGAAGAGATGGATCAGAGGGAAAGGCCTATTGCAGGCCACAGGCAGCCTTTCACTATGGCTGCCACAGTTGCTACAGGGCCAAAGACTTACTGAAAAGGTAAACCTGGTTGAGACAGAAGGGGAAGGGAGAGAGAGCCACCGGCAGTTGGGGAGGGAGAAATCCCAGACTGACCATGCGTGTGTGCGTGCGGGCAGGGGAAAGAGGGAATTGAGAGAGAATCTCGGGCAGGGGTGGGAGGGAATTGAGAGAGAACCTCGGGCAGGCAGGTGGGTAGGGAATTGAGAGAGAACCTTGGGTGGCGGGGAGTGTAGGGAGAGAGAACCACAGGCATGTCCAAAAGGGGAGGGAGAGGTGCTGGACTGTGTACAGGGTTGGTGGTGGGGGAATACACCACTATGACAATTTTATTTTCCTTAGCGGTTTATCAAATAAAGTTAACCTGAACCTGATAGAGGGAGAGAAGGATGAAGGAAAGGAAGTGGAGGGAGAAAGAGAGATAATGAACCTGGGGTAGAGAGGGTGGAGGGAAGGAAGAAAAAGACAGAGGTATAGGACTTGGGAGGGGGCATTGGAAGAGAGAAAGATAATGGACATGGGGCTAGGGAAGGGACAGAGAGTTGGACCTGCAGGCAGGAGAAAGGAAGATATTGGGCCTTTAATCAGTGGCATAACCACAGGGAAGAGAGGGCCTTGGAGATCTAGGCCTCCCACTTTGGGCTCAGGCCCCCTCAAAAGCTGCAGTACCTGTTCAATGGCTGTTGGGATAGTTGAAGCCCCGCCAACTGAAGAAATCCACTACCTGAGTCACCCCCTTCCTTCTCATACTGCCTCAGGAGCGAGGAAGTCAGCGGGGTGCCTCCAGCTACCGATGCCAGTACTCACCAAGCATGCTCAGTTCGTGCATGAACTGAACGTGCTTAGGGAGTGCTGGCATCAGCAGCCTGAGGCACCCCGCTGACGTCTTCGCTCCTGAGGTAGCACAAGGAGGAAAGGAGCCACTTTGGCATGGGATTTCTTCGACTGGCGGGGCTTCAACTTCTCCACCAACAAAGGTATGATATCAAATGTGGAGGGGGGAGGCAGAGGAAATGCATGCCTCCCTAGTCCATTCCTGTGCCCCCCCCCCAATGGACTGCTGCCTTTAATCAAGCGATTAATCAAGATTAAAATTTTTAATCAAAATGCAGCCCTAGTTTTAAAGCAGAATTCCACTTTTGCAGCACAAAAAAAAATGAAAGAAAGAAAGAAAAGAAAAGTGAGAGGTTTTTAAGGACCAATGAATGAGAATTGCACCCACAGTGGAAAGAAAATATGTCTTCCTGAGAGGTGTCCGAGGTCCTTTTTTCCTCTTTAAAAATATATTAATAATACTTAAAATGTGCAGTAGCGGCTAAGAAAGCAAATAGAATGTTAGGAATTATTAGGAAAGAAATGGAAAACAAAACTGAGAATGTTATATTGCCTTTGTATTACTCCATGTTGCGACCACATCTTGAATACTGTATGGTTCAGGTCACCGCATCTCAAAAAAGATATAGTGGAATTAGAAAAGGTACAGAAAAGGGCGAAGTCTTTCCCTATGAGGAAAGGTTAAAGTGGCTAGGGCTCTTCAGCTTGGAGAAGGGGAGATATGATAGAGGTTTTTAAAATACTGAGTGGAGTGGAACAGGTAGATGTGAATCACTTGTTTACTCTTTCCAAAAATATTAGGACTAGGGGGCATACAAAGAAGTTAATAAATAGTAAATTTAAAACAAATCTAAGAAAATATTTATTCACTCAACGAGTAATTAAACTCTAGAATTCATTGTCAGAGATTATGATAAAAGCAGTTAGCAGGGTTTCAAAAAGGTTTGGATAAGTCTATAAGCCATTATTAAGATGGATTTAGGAAAATCCACTGCATATTCTAGGATAAGCAGCATAAAATCTGTTTTGCTGTTCTGAGATCTTACCAGGTATTTGCGACCTGGATTGGTCACTGTTGTAAGCAGGATACTGGGCTTGATGGACCTTCGGTTTGCCCCAGTATGGCAATGCTTATGTTCTTAATCTTATACAACTTGATTTACAGTTGCCTTTTTGGTTGTGTATTCTACACATTGTGGCACTTACAGTCTTATTGCCTTTGGTTGAGTTACCGCATGTTACCCAATGATAAAAAAATTGCCATTTTGTTTTAAAGGTTATAACAAAAAAGGGGGATCTGAAATGGGAAAATTACTGTTTCAAATCATCGCCACAGATGTTTGGAGATGTATTCGTTTTACAGCCCCCTTTTTAGGTCTCTCTCTCTTGGAAAAGGAGCACATCTTTGGGCCTAGTGATTTTTCAGATTAAGGGGGATGCAAACTGCTTCTAGATGCAGATGAGTCAATCGCAGAGTCACTCCTAAAAGCACTATTCATACAGCTTGGCATTGTTTATTCGACTGAAGCAACAATGTAAAGCCATAGGAAATCATGAAACTCCTTTTCTTGAAGAACAGTCTGGTAATAATGCTCGCTAGCCTGCTTGCATCCAAGACTTTTTCTCTTTTACAATACAAATTTCTCCATTTTGCAGTAAATACCTCAGCCCCCTTCCCCCGCCCCCCTGGAATGATTCATCTCTCTTTCTCTTTACCTTGGGTGCACTCATTGATTTCATCTGTATAAATATACATTGCAGGGGGCAACTGCAACTAGAGATCCTTACTCTGGATCTAATTTTCTTTCTCCCTCTGGAAACATAGTAACATAATAACATAGTAAATAATGGTCCATCCAGTCTGCCAAACTCATTTTACATGGTATGTGATACTTATATATATATACACGAGTTTGATTTGTCCTTCCATTCCAGACCGTAGAAGTCTGCCCAGCACTGTTCTTGTACTAAAAGTTCGGAAGCTAACGCCGAAGCCCTTTAAAATTTACACTCCACTGGGGGGCGGAGCAAGATGGTGGCAGCAACATCACCTCGCGAGTAACATCGAGTAGTCAGCAGGAGCACAAACCCTTTCTCTATTACCTAAAAAAATTGTTTTACCTCTAAAGAAATATGCCGCACACAAAGAGAAAGGCGTTTGTTAGAGCTGCGGCCCAGGCAGCTCTAACTTCTACACCTACCCAGCAGACGCTCGACAGTTTTCTCGCGAGAACCGCGACAACGGCGTTTGGAGGTCCCGCTGAGTTTACAGCGCCAGGAGAGGCTGACCTCTTGGGACAGGATATTTCGTTGTCCCCTCCAACGCGATCTCAACCGCCACAACCGATTGGGGCCAATTATGGAGGCGACCCGCAAAACCGCGATGATGGCGAAGCGGCGAGTCAACTGGGCCCCATAGCGATTTCCCCAGTCGATGCCTGTGTTTCATCTAAGGCCCAGAAAGTGCCGGTATCACTCGAGGCTATATGGGAGACACTTCAGACGGTCTTAACCTCAACTAGCAAGATCGACTCTCTTGTGAGTAACGTTCAGACTTTGTCTAAAGACCTTACAGCAATGAAAAATGAAGTCTCAGAAAGAATGAATCATCTATCTGATGAAAATGTAAAAATGAAAGAAATTTCAGCAAAGCTTATACAAGATAATACATTGATTCATACCAGATTGGAGTATTTTGAAAACTACAACAGGAGGCTCAATTTGCGTTTGTTGAATTTTCCAAGAACTTTAGTTTATTCTCCTTTGGATATTTTCAAACGATATTTGATGGAAAATTTGAAATTTACAGAAGATAAAATACCTCCACTCAATAAAGTATATTATTTGCCAGCAAGAAAATTGAAAGATGGCCCCCAAGAACTACTACAAACAGAACCTGATTTAAATGTTTCGGAATTATTAGAATCATCCTTGACTGAAATAACTGAAAGACAAACTCTTTTAGTATCCTTTATTTTTCAACAGGACCTGGAACTGGTAGAAAAACTGCATTAAAGCATTTACAAACCCCATTTTATGGGAAAAAAGTACTAGTCTTTCCAGATGTCACTAAACAGACTCAGGCTAGAAGGAAAGAGTTTTTGGCATTAAGATCTGCAACATTAGCCTTGGGAGCCTCTTTTAATCTTAATTATCCATGTAAATGCAATGTGAAATATTTAGGGGTTAAATATGTATTTTTTTGTTTCTGAGCACTTGAAACAGTTTATTACACAGAAAAAGGTTTTATAATTTATGTTGGAGTTTAGTAGGTCTGATTAGCCTTGGAAAAAGAGACTAATGAAAAAGTAAAATGCGCGGTATATACTGTTAAGCCTTTACCTCTTATTTTTGAAAGATATTTGAAACTAATCTCCTGAGTAGTACTAAGGTCCAGCCCCTTCAATTCGGGGTCTAATACAAGTTGATAATCTATATTTTCCTTATTTAATTTTTTCTTTAGAGAAAATTGCCTGTAACCTGTTAAACTGCTTTACTTGTTCAAGATATATTCTTGTAAATTAATGAAAATGATAAATAAAGAATAAAAAAAAAAAAATTTACACTCCAGCTCATCCATATCTATTCATTTACGATCAGGGCGTAGACCGTAGAAGTCTTCCCAGCATAGGTTTTGCTTCCCAATTATTGGCGTTGCCACCCAATCTCCGCTAAGATTCCATAGATCCAATCATTCTAAACAGGATTCCTTGTGCAGGGCCGGTCTTAGCAAGTGCGGGGCCTATGCAGACCAATCTGATGGGGCCCCATCCTAGCCCTGCCCCCACCCTAGCTCCAGGGCTGGCCACCCCTCCCTCTGAGCTCCAGGGCGGCCACCCCTCCCTCCGAGCCATCCCCAGGGCTCCCCCAGCTCCAGGGCTGGGCTCCCCAGCTCCCTCCCTCCCAGCTCCAAGGCCGGCTGGCCAGTCTCTCTCTCTCTCCCTCCCACCCACCAGCTCCAAGACTCCCCACCTAGCTCCAAGGCCCCCCTCCCTCCCAGCTCCAAGGCCGGCTGGCCAGTCTCTCTCTCTCTTCCTCCCACCCACCAGCTCCAAGGCCCCCCTCCGTCCCACCTGCTCTAAGGCCTGTTTCTCTCTCTCTCTCTCTCTCCCTCCCACCCAGCTCCCACCCAGCTCCAAGGCCCCCCTCCCTCTGAAACTAAAGTCTGTAATGACCTGTTCATTGCCAAATCCAAAGGTCACTACTCCATCCTCATCCTATCCGCCGCTTTTGACACTGTCAATCATGATCTACTTCTTGCCACACTGTCCTCATTTGGGTTCCAGGGCTCTGTCCTCTCCTGGTTCTCCTCCAATCTCTCCCACCGTACCTTCAAAGTACATTCTCATGAATCTTCCTCCACCCCCATCCCGCTCTCTGTTGGAGTTCCTCAGGGATCTGTCCTTGGACCCCTTCTTTTTTCAATCTACACCTCTTCCCTGGGCTCGCTGATCTCATCGCATGGTTTCCAATATCATCTTTATGCTGACGACACCCAGCTTTATCTCTCCACATCAGACATCACTGCGGAAACCCAGGCCAAGATATCAGCCTGCTTGTCCAACATTGCTGCTTGGGTGTCCAACCGCCACCTGAAACTGAACATGACCAAGGCAGATCTTATTGTCTTTCCACCCAAACCCACTTCTCTTCTCCCCCCACTCTCTATCTCAGTCGATGGCACCCTCATCCTCCCTGTCTCATCTGCTCGCAACCTCGGAGTCATCTTCGACTCCTCCCTCTCCTTCTCTGCACATATCCAGCAGATAGCCAAGACCTGTCGCTTCTTTCTTTATAACATCAGCAAAATTCGCCCTTTCCTCTCTGAGCCCACCACCCGAACTCTCGTCCACTCTCTCATCACCTCTCACCTTGACTACTGCAACCTACTCCTCACTTGGCTCCCACTTAGCCATCTATCCCCCCTTCAATCCGTTCAGAACTCTGCTGCACGTCTTATCTTCCGCCTAGACCGATATACTCATATCACCCCTCTCCTCAAGTCACTTCACTGGCTTCCGATCAGGTACCGCATTCAGTTCAAGCTTCTCCTACTAACCTACAAATGCACTCAATCTGCAGCCCCTCATTACCTCTCTACCCTTATCTCCCCCTACACTCCTACCCGAAACCTCTGCTCACAGGACAAATCCCTCCTGTCTGTACGCTTCTCCACCACCGCCAATTCCAGGCTCCGCCCTTTCTGCCTCACCTTTCCCTATGCTTGGAATAAACTTCCTGAGCCCATACGCCAAGCACCCTCCCTGCCCGTCTTCAAATCCTTGCTCAAAGCCCACCTCTTCAATGTCGCCTTCGGCACCTAACCATTATACCTCTATTCAGGGAAACTCTAGACTGCCCCAATTTGATTGTCTGCACATGTTGTCCATTAGATTGTAAGCTCCTTTGAGCAGGGACTGTCCTTCTTTGTTAAACTGTACAGCGCTGCGTAACCCTAGTAGCGCTTTAGAAGTGTTAAGTAGTAGAATTTTAAAAGTTACCTTGTCGTTGATGTCAGAGCGGCCGGCAGGTAGCAGCAGCCGTGAAAAGCATGCGAGCTGCTGGGCGGTGCTTCGGGAGCCTTCCTTTCCCTCGCTCAGCTCTGGTCCCGCCCTCAAAACGAGGGCAGGACCAGAGCTGAACGAGGGAAGGGAAAGGAAGGCTCCCGAAGCGCCACCCAGCAGCTCGCACGCTTTTCACGGCTGCTGCTACCTGCCGGCCGCTCCGATGTCGACGATGAGGTAACTTAAAATTCAGAGGGCGGGGGGACTGGAGCTTGGGCAGTCGGGGCGGGGCAACTTCAGGCACGCCACGCAGGGCCCCCTTTAGCACGAGGCCCTATGCGGTCGCCTCGGTTGCCTCGCCCTAAGACTGGCCCTGCCTTTGTGTTTATCCCATGCATGCTTGAATTCCATTACCGTTTTCATCTCCACCACCTCCTGTGGGAGGGCATTCCACGTATGTACCATCCTTTCCATGAAAAAATATTTCCTGACATTACTCCTGAGTCTGCCTCCCTTCAACCTCAATTCATGTCCTCTAGTTCTACCACCTTCCCATCTCCAGAAAAGGTTTGTTTGCAGATTAATACCTTTCAAATACAGTGCAATCCGCTTAAGTGCAAGGGTCTGGGACCAAAGAAATACATGCAGTTAACCGGAGCATGCACTTAACCGTTGTGACCCAAAGAAGCTTGACATCTGATAAACATATGTACAGTACTGTTTATATGTACAGTATACAGACTCCGTTAACTGACGTTAGGCTTACTTGAAGTAATCAGTCATAGTCCTCTGTACACTCTTGTGTCTGAGTTCCATAGACTATGTCTGCCAGACTGTAAAAACTGTCATAGCACTGACATCCAGTGGCCTCCAGATAGGCCCGCATGGTGTTGAGACTCTCCAGCGCTCTTGCAAAAGTGACAGGAGGTTGTTGAATTTTGTCAGCATGTGCCTCGCTGCTCATTTCATCATCTGTTTCATCATCAGCCGTTGCCTGCGTGTAGGCGCATATCTGGACATCAGTGCTGTGGTCAGCTGTTTGTATATCGTAATCAACAGCTACGTAGTGATGAAACTCCTCTTCAGAAACACCGGCTGGGATGTCAATAGCCTGTTCATCTGACGTGTTTACAACAGCTGCATCTGTTTCGTCCCTCTCCACATCCCTAACAAAGCTTGCCCGCTTGTAGCCATTCAAAATGGTTGCCTGTGTAACATGATTCCAGGCTTCTTTCTGCAAATGTAGGGAATCCAACAGTGTTAGATTACGAGCCAGTTCAACAGCACGTTTATCCTTGCCAGTCTGGTCATCCATAACGCTCATCAGACGACGTAGCACAAGAGCCCGATAATGTTGTTTGAAATTGGCTATTATGCGCTGATCCATAGGTTGGATCAGAGAGGTAGTGTTTGGTGGCAGGAAGACCACCTTGACATTAGACAGCCTGACATCATCACTGTGTGCAGCACAATTATCACAAAGCAGCAAAATCTGACACTTTTGTGCCGCATTCTAGTGCCTAACTTCTTTAGCCACTGCTTCCAAATTTCCCCAGTCATCCATGAATTGCATTAGCCTCGTATGACACAGGAAGTCGTTTAACATTCTTGAAGCAACAGGGCTGTTTGCTCTTTACAACTTCTCACTCCCATCCATATTGTAGCAAAGGAGGATCGTCAGTCGGTCCTTCGACGTTTTACTTCCTGTAGTTTCGGCTGTTTGAATGCAAGTGTTCCATCAGGAATTGCTCGCCAGTAGAGACCGTTTTCATCAGCATTGAAAATGTCATGAGGTGCAAACTCATTCAAGATGGTAGGAAGAACTGAAACAACCCAATTTTCAGCACCGAAGTCATCAGCGTCTTGTTTCTCACCATGCTGTTTCTTGAATTTTACGTTGTTCCTCTCCTTCCATCTTTCTAACCATCTGACAGTGGCTTTGAATTCAGTTAGTCCAAGACTTTCAGCTAGCTGATTAGCTTTCTCAATAAGCAGTGGACCACTGACAGGAAACTGTCTGCTCCTGCCTTGAGAAAACCACTAAAGAAGAGCATCTTCTACCTCCTCAGCTTTTCCCGCCCGTTTTCGTTGTGGATTTGTATTGTTTTGCCAGTCTTCCAGAAGCTGGTCTTTCTGCTTCAAGATACGTGAAATTTGACTGGGATTGACACCATATTCTTTAGCAACAGAGGCTTGACTTTGTTTGTTTTTTAATTTTTTAAGAACTTCTATTCGTTCAGCCAGTGTTAGTCTTACAGTTGTGTGACGATGACGACGACTCAGTGTACACTCTAACAACATTCTTTCGCTTCTTCTGCCTGTAGCTGTTAACCGTGAGATTTCAAATTTACCACCCCTTTGTCACGTGCCAATTGGCTTCCATATTCCGCGCGTGCGCTTATGCGGAGTCTTTCCTGCAGAGGAGTGGTCTTAAACCATGCATATAATCGAATCTTGCACATCAGTGGTGCGCTAACTGTCCCCATAGAAATTGATGGCGCCAAAAACGGGACTGAAGTACGGCATGCAGAGCATGCGCTTATCCAACGTGCACTTAAATGGAGTGTTTCTCCTTTCCTCCAAGGTACATATGTTCAGGTCAGCAAGTCTGTTAGCTACAGTTGGGGCAAACGTCACCCCCATGGCTATCCCTGACTTCTGTTGCCATGGGGGCGATGTTTGTCCCCCACTGTAGCTAACTTGTTTATGGGTATATCCATCTATATATGTTCAGCATAGTCAGTGCTGGAATCCTTTTATAGATGATATCTTCAGTATCTGGACAGGTACGGTAGATATGCTGCAACAATTTGTGGACTTATCTGATTCTAAATCAATGTCATTCACAGATTAAATTTGAGACAACAAGCAGCACACAGCAAATCTCATTTCTGGATGTATGGGTTAAGAAGATGGGAGATGGTTTTTCCACCACAGTCTTTCCAAAACCCTGAGATAGGAATTCCTTGTTGCATTTTTCAAGCATGTATCTCCCGCACATGAAAAGGAATATCCCGTTTGCACAATTTTTGCGCTGTCATAGGATCTGTTCTTCTGAGGAGGAGTTTAAAAGGTGCACTAGAATGCTGAGTAATAAACTACTTCAACGAGGATATCCTCAACATCTGGTTAAAAAAGCGGCTAAATGAGCTTGGTATAATCCCAGAGAATCACTTTTACAATATAAAGCGTTTCAACAATGTGATGATATATTGCCTTTTGTTATTAAATACAATGTGAACATCCCTAGGTTGAGCAAAGCGGTGAGGAGACACTTTGAATTATTGAAAACACACTCCACATTCAAGGAGTCCACTATATCATTTTCATATCAGAGGGGCTGCAATTTGGGAGATTTATTAAGCTCTAATGACGTGTGGTCTCCGAGGAGAGCGCACACAGATGTGGGCAGTCACAAGAAATGTGGCCACTGTTCGGTGTGTCACATTATGAAGGAGGGCAGTGAGGTCATCCATCTGAAATCAGGCAAGAAATGTTTCCTAAAATCCAATACGACTTGCAAATCAGCAGGGGTAGTCTATTTAATTAGGTGCCCCAGTGACTTACTATATATTGGCCAGACAACAAGGAGTCTGAAAACGAGACTGATGGAGCATTGATCGTGCCTGAAGCATCAGAAACGGGAGGCCCCCCTAGTCATACATTGTGAAACAAAACACCACCAGTTTGACATGTTATAATGCATTGCATTAGAACAATTACAGCAATCACAGAGGAGAGGCGATAGGGGTCACGCTCTATTGCAACTTGAACAAAAGTGGATCTTTTATTTTAATTCAGTAGAACTGGATGGACTAAATGTCCGGGTGGAATGGTCGGCATTTTTTAAAATTGGTTGAAGTGATGTCACTGCTAAAGATCAGCGTTGATTGATTGTTCTGATTGGAAGTGGGTGGTACCTCATTTAAGTAGCTGAGATGGTGTCCTTTTGTCAGTTGCCTGCTTAGGTTTGCAATTCAGCAGATTGGACACAGGATTGGAACCCCTGATGCAGCTTGTGCGAAACGGGGACTCCCTGTTGGGTCGTTTTGGATGAATAGACTGGATGGTGAAGTGATTTATTTATTTTATTTATTTATTAGGATTTATTTACCACCTTTTTGAAGGAATTCACTCAAGGCGGTGTACAGCAATAGGCAATTAGAGCAGTAAAAATATTTGAACAACAATACAAAGTATGGCATAGTATACTACTTGCAATGGCAACACAATCAGGCTTATTTTCAAAAGGGATCGCCGGTGATCTTCCGACACAAATCGGGAGATCGCCGGCAATCTCCTGATCCCGGCCAAATCGGTATTATCGAAAGCCGATTTTGGCCGGCTTCAACTGCTGTTTCGTCGTGGCGCCGGCCAACCTTCAAGGGGGCGTGTTGGTAGGGTAGTGAAGGTGGGACGAGGGGCGGGGTGGGGGCGTGGGTACGAGATGGCCAGATTCAGCTAATAATGGAAAAAAAGAGGCCGGCTCGAACGAGCATTTCGCCGGACGGACTTGGTCCATTTATTTTTAGGACCAAGTCTGGAAAAAGTGCCCCAACTGACCAGATGACCACCAGAGGGAAGCGGGGATCACCCCCCCTTACTCCCCCAGTGGTCACCAACCCCCTCCCACCCAAAAAAACAAAAACTAAAACTTTTTTTGCCAGCCTGTATGCCAGCCTGAAATGTCATACCCAGCTCCTTGACAGCAGTATGCAGGTCCCTGGAGCAGTTTTTAGTGGGTGCAGTGCACTTGAGGCAGGTGGACCTAGGCCCATCCCCCCCACCTGTTACACTTGTGGTGGTTAATGTAGAGCCCTCCAAAACCCACTGTACCCACATGTAGATGCCCCCTTCACCCTTTAGTGCTATGGTAATGCTGTAAAGTTGTGGCGAGTGGGTTTTAGGGGGGATTTGGGGGGCTCAGCACACAAGGTAAGGGTGCTATGCACCTGGAAGCTATTTGTTTTGTTTTTTTTAATTTTTTAAGTGCCCCCTAGGGTGCCCGGTTGGTGTCCTGGCATGTCAGGGGGGCCAGTGCACTACAAATGCTGGCTCCTCCCACGCCCAAATGCCTTGCATTTCACCGGGTTTGAGATGGCCAGGTCTGGTTTCCATTATGGCTGAAAACCGAAGGCGGCCATCTCATATACACCCCTTGTAAACCTGGCGAGTGATTTGGCCAGCGCCAAGCGTATTTCAAAAATATGCCTGGCTCCGCCCGCTTACGGCGCCAGCCCCGAAGATGGCCGGCCATCAATTTGGCTGGTGCCATTCAATTATGCCCCTCAATATGTACTAGAACATTATAATTGGTAGTGAAGGGTAAGGCAAAGTTGTAACATATAGATGAGTAAGAAAGTAGGAAGAATTAGAAAGTAAGGTGATTGATTTGAAGAAAGTTGCATGTGAGGTCAGAGAGATGGTTAAATATTATCTCAGCTAGGGTAAGAGTGGATAAACATGTCCCGCTGCAGTATGTGCAGCCCGAGTCAATCCTTGTGTGTGTGAGTGAGACTAACAAGTTAGTTACTTCTTCCATTAAAGGCTTGGTTGAAGAGCCAAGCTTTCACCTGCTTCCTGAAGTAGAGGTAGTCTTGTGTTAAGCGGAGCCTTTCAGGCAATGCATTCCAGAGTGTGGGGGCTACTCCGGAGAAAGCTCGCTTGCAGGTATCACATCGTGTAATGTCTTTTGGAAAGGGTGTAGTTAGTGAAAGTCCTTGGGAGGACCTTAGTGTCCTTGGCGGTATGTGGAGAATCATCCTATTCTTCAGATACTCGGGGCCATTTCCTTTCAGGGCCTTGAAGATCAGATATAGAGTTTTAAATTTAGCCCTGTATTGTACTGGTAGCCAATGATGTTTTTGCAAAAATGGTGTGATGTGGTCACGTCACTTGCAACCTTCTATGAGTCTTGCTGCTGCATTCTGAATCAACTGGAGCTGGTGCAGGCCCTTTGTAGTCAGACCATTGTATAGTGCATTGCAGTAATCCAGTCTTGATGTTACCATGGCATGCACAACTGGGATAAGATTTACCTTCTTGATGTAAGGAGAGAGGCAGCGTAGCTTTCGCAAATAGTAGAAGCAGCTCTTGAAGGTTGCTTGGATTTGGGGAATCAGAGTAAGTGTTGAATCTAACTGTATTCCAAGGTTCCTGACTTGTGATTTGAGGGGGAGTTCATACTTCCCAAAAGGGATTTTGATGTCACATATGTATCCACTTGTGTTAGGGACCCAGAGAAGCTTGATTTTACTTGGGTTCAGGCAAAGTTTGTTGTGTTTAGCCCATTCTTGAATTGATGTTAGACAAGTAATCAGTTTATTCAAGGCTGTAGGTAAGTCAGGTTCAATGGGTATGAGTGGCTGCACATCATCCGAATAGATGTAGAACTGAGTGTTCATTGACCGAATCAGCTCAGCTAGTGACTTGAGGTAGATATTGAACAGAATAGGTGACAGTATCCAGTGCTTTTTTTGTGCCGGTACGCAACGGTACGGCGTACCGGCACCTTTTTTTTTTGCTCCCCCCGCCCCGTGAGTCCATGTCCCGCACGCAGTGCCAGCCCCCATTTCCGGCCGCTGCTGCTCTGCTGCTTCTCCTGTTGAACAGCAGCGGCCGCTACACAAAGAAAAAGATTTTTAAAAAAATTGAAACCTGGCTGAAACGCGGCACCCCGGCACTGTAAACAGCCATTAGGCATTGGCTGTTGCCCCGCAGCCGCTCCTCCTCTTGCCTCTACGTCACTGCGCTCCTCCGGGGTCTTCCTCCAGGGGCAGTGACGTAGGGGCAAGAGGAGGAGCGGTTGCGGGGCAACAGCCAATGCCTAATGGCTGTCTACAGTGCCGGGGTGCCGCGTTTCAGCCAGGTTTCAAATTTTTTTTAATCTTCTTTTTCTTTGTGTAGCGGCCGCTGCTGCTCAACAACAGGAGAAGCAGCAGCGGCCGGAAATAGGGGCTGGTGCCGCGTGCGTCGCGTCTTCGCGCCGTTCGCGCCAAACTTGGCAGGGAGAGGGAAGGATTGGGGAGAGAGAGAAAGAGGGAAACCAACAGGGAAGGATTGGGGAGAGAGAGGGAAAAACAGATGGAAGGATGGGGAGAGAGAGGGAAAAACAGATGGAAGGATGGGGAGAGAGAGAGAGAGGGAAAAACAGATGGAAGGATGGGGAGAGAGAGGGAAAAACAGATGGAAGGATGGGGAGAGAGAGGGAAAAACAGATGGAAGGATGGGGAGAGAGAGAGAGAGGGAAAAACAGATGGAAGGATGGGGAGAGAGAGGGAAAAACAGATGGAAGGATGGGGAGAGAGAGAGAGGGAAAAACAGATGGAAGGATGGGGAGAGAGAGGGAAAAACAGATGGAAGGATTGGGGAGAGAGAGAGAGGGAAAACAACAGGGAAGGATTGGGGAGAGAGAGGGAAAAACAGATGGAAGGATGGTGAGAGAGAGGGAAAAACAGATGGAAGGATTGGGGAGAGAGGGGAAAACAACAGGGAAGGATTGGGGAGAGAGGGGAAAACAACAGGGAAGGATTGGGGAGAGAGAGGGAAAAACAGATGGAAGGATGGGGAGAGAGAGGGAAAAACAGATGGAAGGATGGGGAGAGAGAGAGGGAAAACAACAGGGAAGGATTGGGGAGAGAGAGGGAAAAACAGATGGAAGGATGGTGAGAGAGAGGGAAAAACAGATGGAAGGATTGGGGAGAGAGGGGAAAACAACAGGGAAGGATTGGGGAGAGAGAGGGAAAAACAGATGGAAGGATGGGGAGAGAGAGGGAAAACAACAGGGAAGGATTGGGGAGAGAGAGGGAAAAACAGATGGAAGGATGGTGAGAGAGAGGGAAAACAGATGGAAGGATTGGGGAGAGAGGGGAAAACAACAGGGAAGGATTGGGGAGAGAGAGGGAAAAACAGATGGAAGGATGGGGAGAGAGAGGGAAAAACAGATGGAAGGATTGGGGAGAGAGGGGAAAACAGATGGAAGGATGGGGAGAGAGAGAGGGAAAAACAGATGGAAGGATGGGGAGAGAGGGAAAAACAGATGGAAGGATGGGGAGAGAGAGAGGGAAAAACAGATGGAAGGATGGGGAGAGAGAGGGAAAAACAGATGGAAGGATTGGGGAGAGAGGGGAAAACAGATGGAAGGATGGGGAGAGAGAGAAAGGGAAAACAACAGAGGGAAGGATTGGGGAGAGAGGGGAAAACAGATGGAAGGATGGGGAGAGAGAGGGAAAAACAGATGGAAGGATTGGGAGAGAGAGGGAAAACAGATGGAAGGATGGGGAGAGAGAGAGGGGGAAAACAGATGGAAGGATGGGGAGAGAGAGAGGGAAGATGCTGGATGGAAGAATGCAGAAAGAAATAGGGGAGAGAAAGCAGAGCTGCTGGATGGAAAAGGGGAATAGAGAAAGACTGGAGAATAAGAGGAAGGGGCGTGGGGAGAACAAGGGTGAGGAAAAGATGAAAAGCCACAGGTAGATGAAGGAAATTAAAGAATGGATAGTAAGAATGAATTAAATCTGGACAGAGAGAGAGCCTGAAAAATATTGAAGAAAGCAAAGAAAAAGGAGACAAAAATGACAAATGGCACAGAAGAGTTAAGCGAAAAGAAAAGAAAGCAGAATCACAGAATTGGACCAATATGGAAAGAAAAACAGTCACCAGACAACAAAGGTAGAAAAAAATCATTTTATTTTCATTTTAGTGTTTGTAATTATGTCCAATTTGAGAATTTACATTGGCTGTCTTATTTTGCACTGGGTATACTGGAGCTGTAAGAGCTTACAGAGATTATTTATAATGAAAAAAATCACGTTATTTTTTCTCCTATAGTACTATAATATTTTCAATGATGTCTGTTTATATGCGCCATGGCTGGTATAGGGGGTGTGGTTAATGTGGGTGTGGCTATCATAGGGGTGGAGCCATATGTGGTGACCCCGCCCATAATGAGTACCGGCACCTTTTTTTCTACAAAAAAAGCACTGACAGTATCAATCCTTGTGGTACCCCGCAGGTCAGTGTCCATGGTGGTGATGAGTTGCTGCCAAACATTATGGATTGTTGCCTGTCTGATAGATAGAATCTGAACCAGGCAAGTACTGTTCCATTTGATACCTGTTTCTGTCAGTCGTGCTAGCAAGATCCACAGTGTCAAAAGCTGCTGAGAAATCTAGCAGTACTAACATCGAGGCAAATCCCTTGTCTCGGTTTCTGTGAAGATCATCTAGCAGGGATACGAGGACCGTTTCTGCTCCATAACCAGGTCTGAGTCCAGATTGACATGGATCTAGCCAGTTACTCTTTTCTAGCCATTCATTAAGTTGAAGACAGACTGTTCTATGAGTTTCCCTAGAAGAGGGATGTTGGATACTGGCCTGTAACTTTCAAGTTTGTCCTGGCAGCGGATTGGCAGCAGAGCGCTATGAGAACAGGAGACAATAGAAGAATCCTCAGATAAGTGCTGTGGGGCTGTCTCACCATGATCATCAATTTATACTGAATTGATTTGGAATGATATTGAGTTGAACTGAAAGGATTTGAATCTGTATTCTGTGTTGTACATATATACACACGCTTGTCACCTTATTAGTTCTGTTTGAAACATTTCAGCAAACACTTCAGCACAATAAGTAGTGGAGATGTTTTTGAGCCTTATGATGGTGTACTGGGCCCACGCCGGTATCCACTCTATTGGTTATCTTCATGTCATCCACAAAAAGGCAAACCTTTCCTTCCAACCCTTCAGCAATATCTCTCACAAATATATTAAACAGAATTGGCCCCAGCACTGACCCCTGAGGAACTCCACTGCTCACCTTCCTTTCCTCCGAGCGGATTCCATTTACCACCACCCTCTGCCACCTGTCGATCAACCAGTTTCCTATCCAGTTTACCACTTTTGGTCCTAAGTTCAGCCCTTTCAGCTTATTCACGAGTCTTCTGTGGGGGACCGTATCAAAGCCTTTGCTGAAATCCAGGTAGATTACATCTAGCGCACATCTGTTATCCAGTTCTTTGGTCACCCAGTCAAAGAAGTCAATAAGATTTGTTTGGCAGGATTTTCCTTTGGTAAACCATGTTGCCTCGGGTCCTGTAACCCGCTGGCTTCTAGAAAGTTAACTATCTTTTCTTTCAGCAGCGACTCCATTATTTTTCCTACCACTGACGTGAGACTTATCAGTCTGTAGTTTCCCACTTCTTCCCTGTTTCCACTTTTGTTTAGAAGGACCACATCCGCTTGTCTCCAATCTCGCAGAACCTCTCCCGTCTCTAAAGATCTATTAAATAAATCTTTAAGAGGTCCCGCCAGGACCTCATTGAGCACTCTCAGTATCACGGTATGTAGCTATGTCCACCTTCAGATTCTCCAGCTGTTTATAAACTCTTTCTTCTGTAAATGGCGCAGTATCCACTCCATTCCCAGATATTCCTTCGGCAGCCAACCGTGGTCCTTCACTAGGATTTTCCTCTGTGAACATCGAAGAGAAGTAATTGTTTAGCACGTTCACTTTATCCTCCTCACTCTCCACATAGCCGTTCTCATTATTTTTCAGTCTTGCAATTCCATTCCTATCTTTTCTCCTTTCTCCAATATATCTAAAAAAGGTTTTATCACCTCTCTTTACATCTTTAGCCATTTTTTCTTCTGCTTGCGCTTTCGCTAGCTGTATTTCCCTCTTTACTCCTTTTAGTTTAATTTGATGATCTTTTCCGTGATCTTTTTGTTGCATTCTTTTGTATTTCTTGAATAAAGCCTCTTTTGCTCATATTTTTTCAGCTACTTGTTTGGAGAATCATATAGGCTTCTTGTTTCTCTTGTTTTTGTTTACTTTCCTTGCGTAAAGATCAGTTGCCATACTTATAGCACCCTTTACCTTTGACCACTAATTTTCCACTTCTTCTACGCCTTCCCATGCCAACAGCTCATTTTTCAGGTATTCCCCCATTTTATCAAAATCAGTACGTCTGAAATCCGGTACTTTGAGTTTTGTGCATCCACACTCCACCTTTGCCCTTATATCAAACCGTATCATGTGATGATCACTATTACATTGGTGGGCACCCACCCGGATATTGGAAACACTTCCTCCATTCGTGTGCACTAGATCCAGCATTGACCCTTCCTTCATGGGTTCTGTCACCATTTGTCTGAGCAAGGCACTTTGGCAGGTGTCCACAATCTCCCTACTTCTTTCCAATTCTGCAGACGGGACGTTCCAATCCACATCAGACAAGTTGAAATCTCCCAACAGTAGCACCTGTCACGGTCTCAGGCTCTCGGACACTGGAGCTATGTGAACCCTTGGACCACTGCCAACAAGCGGCAGCAGTAGGCAAGACCCCAACCAGGACTGGGTAACAAGCAAGGCAGGAGAAGCTGTAGACTGGCAAAGCTGGAACAACCAAACTGGAACCACAGGACTGGAACTACAGCAGTAGGCAAGCAGGGAATAAACAGGACAGAGAAGCTGGTCTTCACCTGCGCTTGACCACCGTTCCCTAGGGGTTGAGCCCCCAGGTGCAGGCGGCCGGCAGGACTTTCTGGACTGAGCCTGCAGACAGACTGGACCAACAGGGTTCTCACACCGGACACAGGACGCTAAAGAAGCTTGACTAAAACAGGGTTCTGGACTTCTGGATTCAGGAGACTCAGACAGGGTATCGGATACAGAAACAAGCTTGACTGAAACAGGGTTCAGGATTAGGGTACTCAGACAGGAGGGAAAGGAAGCCAAAAGCAGACAGGGTTGGAATCAAGACAGAGGTGCCCACAGGCACCCAGTCAAGAACAAGGTTGCAGTGCTCAGCACAAAGGACTCAGGGTTCTCAGGTAGGAGGGAAAGGAGGCCAAAAGCAGACAGGGTTGGAATTAAAACAGAGGTGCCCACAGACACGCAGACAAGACAAGGCTGAAGTGCAAGTAGCTGACCAAAACAGACAGAGAGCAGAGCAATGGCTGAAGCTCCAGTAGCTGACCAACACAGACAGAGAGCAGAGCAATGGCTGAAGCTCCAGTAGCTGACCAACACAGACAGAGAGCAGAGCAATGGCTGAAGCTCCAGTAGCTGACAAACACAGAGAGAACAGAGCAATGGCTGAAGCTCCAGTAGCTGACAAACACAGACAGAGAGCAGAGCAATGGCTGAAGCTCCAGTAGCTGACAAACACAGAGAGAACAGAGCAATGGCTGAAGCTCCAGTAGCTGACAAACACAGACAGAGAGCACAGCAATGGCTGAAGCTCCAGTAACTAACAAACACCGACAAAGAACAGAGCAATGGCTGAAGCTCCAGTAACTAACAAACACCGACAAAGAACAGAACTCGAGACAAGAACAAACAGAAGTGCTACAGGCACACAAACTAGAAGCAAGGCAGAAATGCAAACTGCATTCAAACTAACCTCGACCTTTGGAGATGCAAAGGCCCTGAATGCAAGTACACCACTTCCTTATAAACACTCTCACTGATGATGTCACCTACTGCAGGACAGGAGCAGGGAACACACTGACACCAAAGAGAGGCTTGGAACACACAGGAAGTGAGCACACAGGAAAGACAGGCAGGAGCCATCTTGGAGGCAGAACAGGCAGGAGCCATCTTGGAAGCTGAAATCGGGAAATAAGGTGAGTAAAAGAGGAGTCACGACCACAGTCGTGACAGCACCTCCTCTTTCATACCAATCTTTTTAATATCTTTTATCAGATCCTTGTCTAGCTTCTCCATTTGTGCCGGAGGTCTGTATATAACCCCCATGTGGATACAGGTTCCATCTTCTCTTTCCAGGATGATCCGTAAAGCTTCTTCCTTTCCCCAGGTTCCTTGCATTTGAGCCGCTCTGATATTGTCTCTCACATATAGTGCCACTCCTCCACCTCTTTGGCCATCTCAATCCTTCCTAAAAAGATTATAGCCTGGTATAGTCACATCCTATTCATGAGAATCATTGAACCACGTCTCTGTAATAGCAAAAATATCCAAATTTTCTTCAAACATCAGGGCTTGCAAGTCTTGAACCTTTTTACCTAGACTACGAGCATTTGTGCTCATTGCTTTTCATGTGCTTAGTGAGTTTAGGTGCTTTTCTCTATTTAGATGACCTTTCCCTCTGCCATCATGTTTATTCTAGGGGTGACTTTCTGATTTCCCTTGTTTCCTTTTGTCACCCCACCTTCTAGTTTAAATGTCTAGAAACATACTGTCTGAATTTCTCCCCAAGGATCCTTTTTCCCATCACAGAAAGATGTAAACCATCATTACAGTACAGCCTTTTATTTTTCCACGTTATTACCCCATTCTCCTATGTATCTAAAACCTTCTTTTTTACATCAAGACTCAAGCCACTTATTTAAATCTACTGTTTTGTGTAACCATTCCTCTCCCTTTCCCCATGTGGGAATTACTTCAGGAAAGGCCACAGTCCGAATCAAAGATTTCAGTCCCTCCCCAAGCTTCTGGGACACTCTCTGTGCTGTAAACTTGCAATTTTTGGCCAGGTCATTTGTCTCCAGGTGAATTACAACATCAGTATTTGAAGCCTTGTTCTCTTCTTGGATCACTTTCAGTATTTGGTCGGTACATCTGGTAGCCGAAGATCCTGGAAGGCATTTCACTAGGTTGGCACGCTTGAACTGTGTTCCTAAGTTAATGCCTCTGATAATGCAGTCTCCAAGCAGTAAAAGTTTTCTGCTTTTCACCAATCTGTCATTGTTTGGGGGATGTTTCTTTGGTTATAAGTACATAAGTAATGCCATACTGGGAAAAGACCAAGGGTCCATCGAGCCCAGCATCCTGTCCACGACAGCGGCCAATCCAGGCCAAGGGCACCTGGTTGTCCTACTTTCATTGCCTCTGGTTCCACCACAGTACTCCTGAGAGCAGGCCTTTGTGGCCGAAACACGATTCGTGTCGAGTCCACTGGATGTTTGAATAAAATCTGTATATGATCTACACATCATCTAGTTCCTTTTTTTTGGTGTCACCTTTCCTGTGCTTATGCTCTGTTCTCTGGCAGGCTGGATTAGTTCTAGAGAATTAATTAAATGTACAGCGATGTGGCTATCATGTAAACACAATGTTTTAAGGGTTCTTCCTGAGATTGGTGGCCATCCTTTTTCACTCTCTCAGAATATAGTTACTTTGGGTGTTCGCTGTGACAGCGACTTGCCCTCCCATCTACAGATAAGTCATGTAGAGAAATCATGCTTCTATTATCTATGTATGCTAAGGCAGTTGAAACCAATTCTCATTATGGATAACCTGACAAAATTGGTTCATGTTTTATTACTAGTTGGCTAAACTATTGTAATTCTTTACAGATTGGTTCCAGTAAAGCTAGTCTACAATGCTTACAGTTTGTACAAAATACTGCAGCAAGGCTGTTAACAGGAGCAAAAAAATCATATCACATCACACCAATATTGTATGAACTCCTCTGGTTGCCTGTTAAGAAAAAGATGGGATTTAAGATGCTGTGTCTGAATTTTAAAGCTTTAAATTTGAGAAATCCTCAATATTTGTCAAAAATACTAATTAAGTATTCTTCTTCGTGCGAGTTACAGTCTTCTCAGAAAGGACTCCGTAAACTGCCAGATTTGGATACTGTCAGATTGACTTCAACCCTGAACCAGGCGTTCTGTTATAGTGGACCATCCCTTTGGAACTCATGGTTGCAAAGCTTTTCTGGCTGCTTCTCGTATCATGATTTTCAGAGACTTTTGAATACTCTTGTTTCAACAGTACTATGTTTGATTGTATGATGATGTAGGTGCTGTATCACTGATATCTTATATAACATGCTTTAAATTTTATAGTTTTAGTATGATTATGATATATGCTATGTGTTTACTTTGGTATAGAGTGGTATATTAAATCAATAAATCCAATTAAAAAATAATACTTTATTGAATTAACTTAATATGTATCTTTGACTAGCTTTTGGGAACATTAATTCTTTCCCTCTGGTCCAAACAGAATGAGCTGGTCAGAACAAGAAAAGGCACTGGCAGAAAATTCTAGTGAACCCTAAAATACATTGGTAGGGGAAAGCATTGTGGGGATGGTGGATGGAATTTGATATGTTTACAGTGAGAAAGGAGGATTATATCTGGCAGTGTGTTAAAACAAATATTAATCTAGTTTCCCCAATGTAGCATCCTTTTTCACATTTTCTGCATTCAGTAGTATATTCTGTATTACAGTATAAGACCATGGTCAAGATATGGTTATGTCCCCTGTTTATAAAGCTGCCGGTGCTGTAATGCTGACACAGCCCATTTTTCAAAAGGGCTATGTCAGCATTGCAGCGTGGCTTTGTAAACAGGGGGGATAGTTTGCAGTGTGGTATTTTCTTCTTTCTGAATTTATTAGAATCTCACTTATTATTTTGCTTTAGATTTGGTGGTTGTTGGTGGAGTACGGACTATGTCTTTTCAGTATGTATTGGCTGTAGTCTTAAGATTTTTCAGTTTTTCCAGCCCTGGGGTGAATGTTACTAAATTACAACCCCCCCCCCCCCCCCTTTTTTTGTCTTTATATTGCAGTGGGTTTACCCTGTGTGTGTTAATTGAAGAAACATTTTTCCTCAAAATGATTTTATGGTTGTAGCCTTTTTTTGTTTAGAAGATTCAGTTAGGGGACAGTGATCTCTGCTAGATGGGAGGTTAGGGATGGGAAGGGGGATCCATGACCCTTATTGCTCAGGGGCCCAGATCACTGCCTTCCCTCCCTTCCTGCATCACTCATAAGGGATCTTTAGACCCCTTTGCATCCAAGCTGTTGCTAAAGAATTGAGCTTTCTTTCCTTTTGGGAAAGGGGGAGACTCTCCTGCTCACAAAATTCAGCAAAACAAAGGACCAGGACCCCTATGTTTGGAAAGGCAGGTGGCATTCCCATTGGAAAAAAAGAGAACCTCCTCAAGGTGCAGGCCAGGCTCTGTAAAACTCCACACTATCTCTGAATAGAGCCAGTCTGTGCTAATTTATTTCCTGCATACTAATTGTGGATATCCTGAAAAACAGACTGATGATGGAATTTGCAGGACAGACTTGGGAAGATCTTGCCAAATGTAAGGGGTTATGGATCTGATGGATTGATCTATAGTATTAAATTATTTTCTTACATTATAGTTCAGATACAGGCTTATTTTCAAAAGAGATCGCCGGCGATTTCCCGACACAAATCAGGAGATCGCCGACAATCTCTCAAAAGCGACGAAATTGGTATAATCGAAAGCTGCTTTTTTGACACCATTGCCGCTTTCCCGTCGCCGAGCAGGCAAAAGTTCATGGGGGCGTGTTGGCGGCGTAGCGAAGGCGGGCATGGGCGTTAATACCAGATGGCCGGCTTCCACGGATAATGGGAAAAAAAAGCAGCATTAATCAGTATTTTGCCGGTTTTACTTGGTCCTTTTATTTTCACAACCAAGCCTCAAAAAGGTGCCCCAACTCACCAGATGACCACCGGAGGGAATGGGGGATGACCTCCCCGTACTCCCCCGTACCAACCCCCTCCCTCACTAAAAAAATAAAAATAAAAACCTTTTTTGCCAGCCTGTATGCCAGCCTCAAATGTCATACCCAGCTCCCTGACAGCAGTATGCAGGTCCCTGGAACAGTTTTTGTTGGTTGCAGTGGACTTCAGGCAGGCGGACCCAGGCCCATCCCCCCCTACCTTGTGGTGGTAAGTGTTGAGCCCTCCACCCTCCCCCCCAAAGCCCACTATACCCACATGTAGGTGCCCACCTTCACCCATAAGGGCTATGATAGTGGTGTACAGTTGTGGGGAGTGGGTTTTGGGGGGGATTTGGGGGGTTCAGCACCCAAGGTAAGGAAGCTATGCACCTGGGAGCTATTTGTATATATTTTTTAATTTTTAGAAGTGCCCCCTGGGGTGCCCGGTTGGTGTCCTGGCATGTCAGGGGGGCCAGTGCTGTACAAATGCTGGCTCCTCCCATGACCAAATGTCTTGGATTTCGCCGGGTTTGAGATCGCCGGCAATGTTTTCCATTATCGCTGAAAAACAAAACTGACCATCTCAAACCCAGCGAACTCTGGCATTTGGCCGGGCCAAACCGTATTATCGAAAGAAAAGATGGCCGGCCATCTATTTCAGCGGCGCCGTTCGATTATTCCCTTCATAGTGACCAGATTATTTTTTCTTGGGCCTGCTCCTTTTGTCTTTGAAAATGAATGGCTGGAATGCAGCACCATGAGCTTTTATTTGTAATCATTTTGGGATTTTTATCCCTAGTTTTATACCCGTTCCAATTTGTCTAATCCAGTCATTGCAGCAGAGCCCTCAGCTGGAGACCTTGTAAACACAGGCCCTAAATCTGGCCACTAGGTGTCACTGTTGCATGATGACTCTGCCTCTTCTACTTTCCCAGCTCCGGTCCACCCAGGCTCACATGAGGATCAAACTTAGGTCCCATGTGTGTGCCAGTCCCCACTATCCCCCAGATTTTATATAGCACGCCTAGAGATCTGAGCCATAATCATCACGGATTCTTTAACAATGCGCATAACTTAATTGACAAGCAATAATGATCACTAATTGGCACTGATTAGACTTTACATGAACAACTCGCTATGCATTTTCTGTAACAAAGTGTGTCGAACTTTTAACATGTGCAGGCAAAAAGGGGCATGGTTATTTATGGGTGGGAAAATGGGCGTTTCGTGGGCATTCTGAAATTTATGCATGTAGTTATAGAATATGGTCCAATGTGCCAAAATTTACATGCCAGGATTTACACCACATTTTCGTTGGTGTAAATGGATGGGTGTAGTTTTAGGTGCTGAGATATCAACTAAGCCATATTCTATAATCGATATCTAAATAAGTGTATTCACTCTGCTGCTCCCTAGTACCTCTCCACTCTCGTTTCTCCCTACGCCCCCCTCTCGTGTACTCCGTTCTGTAGATAAATCTCTCTTATCCGTCCCCTTCTCCTCTACTGCTAATTCTAGACTCCGTTCCTTTCGTCTTGCTGCACCCCACGCTTGGAATAGATTTACCGAGCCTGTGTGTCCGGCCCCGTCTTTGGCCGTTTTCAAGTCGAAACTTAAAGCCCACCTCTCTACCACTGCTTTTGACTCCTAACCACTTCTCACTTGCCCTGTCCTTAACCTCACCTATTATTCCCTTGCCCTTAATTGTTCTGTCTGTTTACCTGTCTTATCTAGATGTAAGCTCTTTGAGCAGGGACTGTCTTTTTGTGTTTGGTGTACAGTGCTGCGTATGCCTTGTAGCGCTATAGAAATGATAAATAGTAGTAGTAGTAAATCTAAGCACTGATTATAGAGTATGCTTAGTTGGCACTGATTTCAGCGCCGATTTTTTAGGTGCCATATATAGAATCTCCTATAATTTAGGACTATCACCTTTCACTTTACTTTTAAAGAAAGAAGGAAACACCACTGAGAAATTTATCTACTTAATTTAAAGACAGATACACCAGTCTTAACAGTGGAACAATTCTTTAATGGTTGAGAGTTGACAATTTAAGCACTTGTGGCAGCCATAAAAGGCTCAAATGATATTGTATTAGACTAGGATTAAGTCTAGAATATAATGTCTTTTTGGAGCCAAGCATAAGAAAAACCACTAAGGCAGACAACATTCCACAACTATTTCTGGGACTGAAATGTTGAGGCTTTTTCTATGCTTTAATAAAGAGGTTTTTTTAATTATATAGTGCCTGGCTTCCTGTATCCCGCTATAGCTAAGGAGTTTCTTCTTGGGTTCTTTTTATCTATTGCTGGTTGTATCCAGAGCTCTTCTGTGCTTGAAGGTATTGAAAGTATCTATAGATTCAGCTGTTGGACAAACCAATACCTGGGTTGCATGTTGCTTTTGATGTTCCCTTCTTTTTCAGGCTCATATACTCACAAAGTGACTCTACTGATGTGATGTAGCTAACCACACACACTCCCACCAGGCTAGTATCCAGAGCCTCTTCTTTCCCACTCCTTGTGTTAACCTTGAATTAGTACTCTCAAATTAGACTTTTCAAAGCTTTTTTTTTTTAAAGTGTTTTTTGTCATATCAGATACATTAGAGGCCGTAATATCTTTTTCGGATAGCAATAAAGGAGGATCACAGAGAAGGTAGGTTTCTTATGCAAAGAAAACATGATTGAGGGTAACAATTAGCAGGTGACTGGCACTGCAGAGGGGTTTTAAGGAGATTAAAGGGAGAAAAGTTGTGAGTAATCAAAGATGAGTCAGGAAAATTAGCACTGGGAAGGTAGAGGCATCTTGAGTACAGTGCATGCATGCAGCAATGTCCTCTGGAACACTAAGAATTTGTTTGATAAGTTACTGATCCAAAGCCAGTGCAAAAATATCAGCCACTCTAGGTAAACCCCCAGTGTACCCCCACTCCCCCCATTAATATCTACGCCTCTTGGCCCTTCTAACTCATCCCACCCCTGAATAACCTGAGTAAATTGGCCATTTCTGCCCATTGTCCCTACTAGTAAAAGTACCTGCTGTCTGAGTTTGTGTGGTTGTCAGGACCAGTTGTTTTGCGGCTGCTCTTTGATGCCCCCAGAACTGCTGCCTTGTCTTGCCTAATGGTCGGACCAGCCCTATATTGATTCTTACATTTTATTTTTACAGTAACTTTTTGTTCCCATAAGTTTTGGAGGTGTTAGGTAATCTGCTATGATTATGCATATTGCACCATTTGCCTTTCTTTTCAAAGGCCTGAATAGAAAGTGATCAGCATACAGTATACATTTCCTCAAAAATGAGTTGGGATGCACAGAGATGATACTTGTTTTGCAAGGAAGGCACATGCCTCAAAGCATAGTCCTAGCTATAGCATCTGACCTCAGTGTGAGAATGCCAGCTGGAATTCCCTAGGGACTTTCCATCATGTTATTAAAGTGGAATCTGCCAGCATTCTGTGGCATCTGGGACATGTCTAATCCCTGGCACTGCCATACCAGTGTTTGTCTTTTTAACCACTACTAATTGCCAATCCAGTAATCCCAAATTCCTGCGCAAAGTCTGCCAGTGAAACTAAGGACTGGTGGTGGAGTGAGAGAGGCAGTCACTAGCTAATGGTAAATGTGCAAATCAGCAAGTGTTAACTTTCACCTGCAGAAAATCCTGCATTTCTTTTTTTATAAACAGAGATCTATGATGCTGTGGTTTTACAGTGTTTTGTACATGGAGGGTGGCAGATAACCAGTTCACCAATACACTAAATGACAGTGCCTGTGGTTACAGACTTCCGACAGCCTGTGGCAACTTGCTCTGATTCTGCTGACTTTAATCCGATTGATTGTAGGTTACCACAACAATACACAGGTTGTTTCTTAGCCCTGTTGATCAATTCCAGAGGTTGTTAACTATGGTGTGTCATAGGCTGTCAGGGAGTACACAGCCAGATCACTGCTACTGCACAGGAGAGCGGAGCCCACATGGCAAGACAACCACTTGCCAGTGCTGCAGGAAAAACTAACACTGTTTCTTTGGTGATCCATTAGCAGCACTCTCAAATTTCCCATGTGGCATCTCTGATCTCACAGAACTGATGAGCAGTATGAGAGAAGCAGAGAGCCAGCAAAGGTACATAAGAAAATTAAAATAGCCGTACTAAGTCAGACCAATGATATTAATCTAGCCCAGTGGCCAATTCAGGTCACAAGTATCTGACTGAATCCCAAATAGTAGCAGGATTCATGCTACTGATCCCAGGGACAAGCAGTGGCTTTCCCCATATCTATCTCAACAGTACACTATGGGCATTTCCTCCAGGAACTTGTCCAAACCTTTTCTAAACCCAAATACACTAACTGCTGATATCACATCCTCAGGCAATGAGTTACAGACCTTAACTATTCTTTGAGTGAAAGAATATTTTCTCCTGCTCAATCTAAAAGTAGTACCATGTATCCTTGAGGATAGTTTTTATACTTTCTGAAAGAGTAAAAAAAAATCAATTTACATGTACCCGTTCTACACCACTCAGTATTTTGTAGATCTCTATCACATCCCCTCTCAGCTGTCTCTTTTCCAAGCTGAAGACTCTTAACCTCTTAAGCCTTTCCTCATATGAGAGGAGTTCCATCCCCTTAATCATTTTGGTCACCCTTCTTTGAACCTTATCTAATTCTGCTATAACTTTTTTTAAGATACAGCGACCAGAACTGCACACAATTCTCAAGTTGTGATCGCATAATGGAGTGATAAAGAGGAATTATAATATTCTTTGTCTTATTTTCTATCCCTTTCCTAATAATTCCTAGCATTCTGTTTGCTTTTTTGGCCTCCACCATACACGGGGCATAACATTTCAGCATATTATCCACAAAGACATGTAGATCCTTTTCTTGAGTGCTGATTCCTACGGGGGAACCTAGCATCAAATAACTATGATTTGGATTATTCTTCCCAATATGCATCACTTTGCACTTGCCCACATTAAATCTCATCTGCCATTTGGATGCCCAGTCTTCCAACCTTCCTAAGATCTTTCTGAAAATTTTCACAATCTGCATGCGTTTTAACAACTTTGAATAGTTTTGAGTCATCTGCAAATTTAATCACCTCACTCGTCGTTCCTATTTCCAGATCATTTATAAATATGTTAAATAACACCAGTCCCAGTACAGATCACTGGGGCACTCCACTGTTCACCCACCTCCACTGAAAGCGGCCATATAACCCTACCCTATGTTTTCTATCAACCAGTTCCTAATCCACAACAGAACATTGCCTCCTATCCCATGGGTTTTTAATTTTCGCAGAAATCTCTTATGAGGGACTTTGTCAAACACTTTCTGAAAATCTAGATACACTACTACATCAACCAGCTCACCTTTATCCACATGTTTATTCAAAGAAATGAAGCACATTGGTGAGGTAAGATTTGTTTTAGCTGAATCCATGTCAACTCTGTCCCATTAAACCACATTTGTGTATGTGTTCTGTAATTTTATTCTTTAAGATAGTTTCCATGTTTTGCCTGGTACTGATGTCAAGCTTTCTGGTCTGTAATTTCCCAGATCACCCCTGGATCCCTTTTTAAAAATTGACGTTACATTAGCCACCCTCCAATCGTCAGGTACTATGGACAATTTTAATGACAGGTTACAAGCAGATCTGTAATTTCATATTTGAGTTGTTTCACTACCCTGGAGTGTATACCATCTGGTCAGGTGATTTATTACTCTTTAATTGGTCAGTTTGGCTCAGTACATCTTCCAGGTTCAGAGATTTCTTTCAGTTCCTCTGCATCATCACCCTTGAAAACCATCTCTGGTACAGGTAGATCTCTAAAGAGAATCCACGTGCGTGGAGAACTCAATAGATCCCACGGAGCGTAAAATGAAAAATAAAAAGGTGGGAATATGAGCCAGGCTATCCAAAAACTGGATCCAAAGCGAAATTTTAAAATAAACAGCGTTTATTAATTTCCAAAACAATGATAATAAAACAGTTACATATTAAAAGTGACTCGACACAACGTTGTGTTCGGCCAGAAGGCCTACATCAGGAGTCTATAAATAAAAACAATAAATGAATACATAAATATAATATCCAAAAAAGAGGAACATGTATAAGATATCAACATCAACATAATTTCCATGTTAATATGAATGCTGAAAGACATATTTTGTAAAAAGAATTTGTAAACAAAAATATAAGATATAAAATATAACACATATACCAGACAAATGTCATAATAGTCATAAACCGCACCACAGGCCTTTAAAAATGGAACACAGTTCTTTAATGAATGAGCCTTGACAAAAAATGAAAGTGCCTTGGTGCTTTGTAGCTTTTACTATATGAGACGTGGGGTAAGGAATAATATATTGTAGAGGAATATATTCGAGTTATTCCCCAAGTTTTCCACATCATCACTGTGACCCCTGACGCAGGTGCTAGTCACCGAAACACGGCCCGTGTCGGGTTTTTTTGTCAAGGCGCATTCATTAAAGAACTGTATTCCATTTTTAAAGGCCCATGGTGCTGTTTTTTTTGTTTGGACTTTAGTTTGTACTTCGTTCCCTCTCTTTTGTTATATAATAGTCATAAACATCATAAAACATAAATACAGAAAAAAAATTTTGTATGTACATACATGGATATTTGTAAAATATAAGCACATCACGTTGTTTCCTTATATGCTGTTTTTTCTGCTAGGCTCCAGTTTAAACTTGAGGTGGATCATGATCTAAGCACTACTCAGTGCTGCCTAATGACCAAATATATATTATTTATAGGTAGATCATTATCTAAGTACTTATCGGCTTTATTTGGCTTCAACTGTATGCGTGACCTTTTTAATATCCATAGGCATATCACGTTGTTTCCTTATACGCAGTTTCTTCTGCTGGGCTCCTGTTTAAACTTGAGGTGGATCGTGATCTAAGTACTTGTTAGCGCTACCTAATGACCAAATACATATCACTTATAGGTGGATCGTTTATTCAGCTGCATTTCTTATGTTTCTTTTCAGACCATTTTTAAGTCCTTGTCTGCAGATTTTTCATTTTGTGATTTGAGGTTAGTCTGTCTTTATTTTATTTTTTTATCTGTATCTTTTTCTTTTTACTTTTATGTTTTATTTCTTTTTTATTTTTATTTTTTAGATTTCTTTATTACACAAATTGATGATCTCATTTCATTATTTGATCTGTTACAAAGTTAGTCCTTCTCATATTTTACAAATATCCATGTATGTACATAGAAAATGTTTTTTCTGTATTTATGTTTTATGATTTATGATGTTTATGACTATTATGACATTTGTCTGGTGTATGTGCTATATTTTATATCTTATATTTTTGTTTACAAATCCTTTTTACAAAATATGTCTTTCAGCATTCATATTAACATGGAAATTATGTTGATGTTGATATCTTATACATGTTCCTCTTTTTTGGATATTATATTTATGTATTCATTTATTGTTTTTATTTATAGACTCCTGATGTAGGCCTTCTGGCCGAAACACAACGTTGTGTCGAGTCACTTTTAATGTGTAACTTTTATTATCATTGTTTTGGAAATTAATAAACACTGTTTATTTTAAAATTTCGCTTTGGATCCAGTTTTTGGATAGCTTGGCTCGTATTCCAACCTTTTTATTTTTCACAGGTAGATCTCTTACATCTTCTTCAGTAAAGACCGAGGCAAAGAATTCATTCAGCCTCTCTGCTATGGCCCTATCTTCTCTGAGTGCCCCTTTTACTCCTTGATGATCTAACGGTGCCATGGATTCCCTCACAGGCTTTCTGCTTCTGATGTACCTGACAAAGTTACTACTATGGGTTTTTGCCACCGAGGCATTTCTCTTCATATTCTCTTTTGGCCTTTATTTTGGTTTTATTAGGGAAAAAAACTATTTTGAAATCTTGGACTGAGTCAGAAGCGCCTTCTTATTGGGGCTGGCGCAAATTACTTCAACATATGCTTCTAGAGAAGTTTCATGTGAGTACATCCCTTAAACGAAAAAAACAAAAATGATTCTTGTCCATATGAGATTCATACCTGCATCCTTAAATCCTAGAGCATGGAGTTTTGTTTTAAACTCGCTTTAGGTTAGTTTGTTTTTTTCCTTCTTTCTCTTTCAGGAGATTGACTGCCGTTAGGTAGAGGTACATTTCCTTTGGGGAGTAAGCCAAAAGGTCACAGGCTGTCTCCTAACTTGGATAGTAGAAGACTGGCATTTAATCTGCTAGGACTGTACTCTCACTCTTAAGTTGTCCGACTCTTATTGTATGTTGGAATTTATGTTATTTTATTTTTTTGTAAATGATCTGGGGAAGGAATTGAAGGGATAGATGGGGAAGATAATATGTTATTTGAACAATTTATTCATGATTGGTACAGGGTTAATTTGTTAGTTGAACTATGTTATTGTTGTCTTCCAAGACATATGAGTAATATTTTGGATTAGAAGAGGGTTTCGGAAGGAGAAGGGGGAAAACTGCTAAAAATTGATAACATAGTAACATAGTAGATGACGGCAGAAAAAGACCTGCATGGTCCACCCAGTCTGCCCAACAAGATAAACTCACGTGTCATTTTTTGTGTATACCTTACCTTGATTTGTACCTGTCTTTTTCAGGGCACAGACCGTATAAGTCTGCCCAGCACTATCCCCACCTCCCAACCACCCGCCCCGCCTCCCACCACCAGCTCTGGCACAGACCGTATAAGTCTGCCCAGCACTATCCCCACCTCCCAACCACCAGCCCTGCCTCCCACCGCCGGCTAAGCTTCTGGGGCTCCCTTCCTTCTGAGGAGGATTCCTTTATGTTTATCCCACGCATGTTTGAATTGCGTTACCGTTTTCCTCTCCACCACCTCCCGCGGGAGGGCATTCCAAGCATCCACCACTCTCTCCGTGAAAAAATACTTCCTGACATTTTTCTTGAGTCTGCCCCCCTTCAATCTCATTTCATGCCCTCTCGTTCTACCGCCTTCCCCTCTCCGGAAAAGGTTCGTTTGCAGATTAATACCTTTCAAATATTTGAACGTCTGTATCATATCACCCTGTTTCTCCTTTCCTCCAGGGTATACATGTTCAGGTCCGCAAGTCTCTCCTCATACGTCTTGTAACGCAAATCCCATACCATTCTCGTAGCTTTTCTTTGCACCCCTTCCATTTTTTTCACATCCTTCACAAGATACGGCCTCCAAAACTGAACACAATACTCCAAGTGGGGCCTCACCAACGTCTTATAAAGGGGTATTAAAACCTCTTTTCTTCTGCTGGTCACACCTCTCTCTATACAGCCTAGCAATCTTCTAGCTACGGCCACTGCCTTGTCACACTGTTTCGTCGCCTTCAGGTTCTCAGATACTATCACCCCAAGATCCCTCTCCCTGTCCGTACCTATCAGACTCTCCCCGCCTAACACATACGTCTCCCGTGGATTTCTACTCCCTAAGTGCATCACTTTGCATTTCTTCGCATTGAATTTTAATTGCCAAACGTTAGACCATTCTTCTAGCTTCCGCAGATCTTTTTTCATGCTTTCCACTTCCTCCGGGGTGTCCACTCTGTTGCAAATTTTAGTGTCATCCGCAAAAAGGAAAACTTTACCTTGTAAGCTACAATATTGGCTAAAAATGGATGACGGGCTTTCTCTCTTTGACTTTCTTGTATAAGATATGTTATTTCACTTCTGTATGCCTAAACTTTTGGCTGTATTTTTTTTTCTTTTTGTAAGGTCATCAATAAAAAATGTTGAACATTAATTTACTCATGCTTACTTTTTTATCTATCCTCCCTTACTATCTCCTACTCATTAACCCGCACCCTTCGCTTCTTGAATGACCACTGGCTCGTTCTTCCCAGCCGCAAAAATGAATCTCTTGATTCCACTAGGTGCTGAGCTGAGCTTTCTTCTTTGCTTCCCCAGCTCTATGGAATTCTCTGCTCCTTCATATTTGATCTGAACTATCTCTAAAAAAATTTAAATCATTGGTTAAGGCCTGGCTATTTCAAGAAGCCTTCCCCTCTCCCTCTGGCTAAATACTTTTGACTTTTTGTGGCTGGCCCTGATTTTATTTTTCCATCCTTTTTGTTTCCCCCTTTTCCTTCTACAAGTAATTATTTTCTTTTCACTTTTCTATTGTTGTGTGCATGATTATTATTATCCAATATTGTAGCTTAATTCTTCTCTGATTTACATATTTATGTTTATTGTACACCACTTTGAACTGATAGTTTGATTAGGCAGTATAGCAAATTCAAATAAATAAATAAAATAACCACAAAGTTCGTGTTATTTGATATTTCAATTATGCATTTTTTTTCTTATATATTGTGGTGCACTGTTTAAACATGAATTATTTTTTAAATGATTTATTTGGGTTGTCTATTAAATGGTCATTATAAAGAAATTTAAATGTAAATGATATCAATGCATTTGTATTAAAATTTTTTATTCTACTTATCCATCATCATTCCAATTTTCTTTGTTTGGCTTTTCTTCACCTTGCTAATGTGCTATTCCGTCCTCTATACACAACAGTGATACAGTAATCCTGTCAAATCACAACTAATAATTGTAGATTTACTTCATTCCTATCAGTCTGCAAGGCATTAACATGGTCTGGTCTAGAGTAAATTTAATTGAAAATAATCTTTTTCAGATAACAGAACCTTTTTCCTAACGTACCGCTGTTTTAGAAATTTCAATCAGAGCTAATTACAGAATAACAAATGGAAAACATGAGAGCTATGTTCAATTCAGACAAACAGAACAATAGTTTACGGTGGTTCGGGGGGGGGGGGGTAAATTAAACGATTGATGACTTTCTGGCTGACCTTGGGAACAACATTCCTTTTGCTTCACTGTTGCCCTTGGGGAGCATTTTTTTAAAGTCTGCTTTTACACTCATAGATTAAGTAAAACCTGGCTAAACAAATTACTAAATAAATAAACCAGACAAGTGAGCATGACTCACATAACATGGCATGAAAAACTAAGTGTAGAAATATACTGAGGCAGTCATGCAACAGAAAAGATGCTCTTCACTATTAGAGTGTTATATAGTAACACAGTAAATGCAGACAATAAAGACCAACATGTCTGCCCAGTAAAGTGGCTCAAGCTGCACATGCCACTCTGTGCAGGTTACCTACTCTATGCTTTTGGTTTGGTTTGTATCTACTGTAATATGCAGGTTTTGCTTTGATTTCTAGCCTCTTGTTGTATAGAGAGCCTTTGAATATATCCCACATGTTTCTATTTATGCAACTTGATAATACTGCCCTTCTAAAAAAAAAAAAAAAAATCAGAGCAGTGTACAAAATGCTGCCACAATACAAAACTAAGGGGCCCTTTTACTAAGCTGCTCTAGTAAATAGGCTTAGCACAGTGTTTCCCAAGTCTAGTCCTGGAGTTCCCCTTGCCAGTCAGGTTTTTAGGATATCCACAATGAATATGGATGAACTTGATTTGCATACACTGCCATTCATGTTCCACATGAACCTTAACCTACCAGAACATCACTTTGTATTTGTTCACACCGGAGTTGGCGATCGCCTCTCCGGTACTATGTAAGCCACATTGAGCCTGCAAATAGGTGGGAAAATGTGGGATACAAATGTAAGAAATAAATAAATATATGCAAATCTTTCATGTATATTCATTGTGGATATCTGACAAGGAGGGGCATAATCGAAAGGGACGCCCACGTTTTGTTGAGGACATCCTCACAAAACGTCCTGATGGGAGGGGCGGGGAAACCCGTATTATCGAAACAAGATGGACATCCGTCTTTCGTTTTGATAATACGGTCGGGGACGCCCAAATCTTGAAACTTTGGTCGTCCTTAAAGATGGTCGTCCCTAGACTTGGTCGTTTCTGATTTTCGGCGATAAAGGAAACCAAGGATCCCCATCTCAGAAACGACCAAATGCAAGCCCTTTGGTTGTGGGAGGAGCCAGCATTTGTAGTGCACCGGTCCCCCTGACATGCCAGGACACCAACCAGGCACCCTAGTGGCCACTGCAGTGGACTTCATAAAATGCTCCCAGAAACATAGCTCCCTTACCTTGTCTGCTGAGCCTCCCAACACCCCCCCTAAAACCCACTACCCTCAACTGTACACCACTACCATAGCCCTTATGGGTGAAGGGGGGCACCTAGATGTGGGTACAGTGGGTTTCTGGTGGGTTTTGGAGGGCTTGCTGTTTACTCCACAAACGTAACAGGTAGAGAGGGGGATGGGCCTGGGTCCGCCTGCCTGAAGTGCACTGCACCCACTAAAGCTGCTCCAGGGACCTGCATACTGCTGTGATGGACCTGAGTATGACATCTGAGGCTGGCACAAAATATTCTGAAAGATAGTTTTTGAGGGTGGGAGGGGGTTAGTGACCACTGGGGGAGTAAGGGGAGGTCATTCCCGATTCTCTCCGGTGGCCATCTGATCATTTTGGCCACCTTTTTGTGCCTTGGTCATAAGAAAAACACGACCAGGTAAAGTTGTCCAAGTGCTCGTCAGGAACACCCTTTTTTTTCCATTATGGGTCGAGGACGTCCATGGGACTGCTGCTTTTTAACATATTTATAAATGACCTCGAGATGGGAGTAACTAGTGAGGTAATTAAATTCACAGATGACATAAAATTATCCAGGGTCGTCTCGTCGCGGGAGGAGTGTGAAAAATTACAAGAAGACCTCGTGAGACTGGGGGATTGGGCGTCCAAATGGCAGATGAAGTTCAACGTTGACAAGTGCAAAGTGATGCATGTGGGAAGGAGGAACCCGAATTACAGCTATGTTATGCAAGGTTCCACGTTAGGAGTTACGGACCGAGAAAGGGATCTGGGAGTCATCGTGGATAGGACGTTGAAATCTTCAGCTCAATGTGCTGCAGCGGCTAAGAAGGCAAACAGAATGTTGAGTATTATTAGAAATGGGATGGAAACCAAGCATGAGGATGTTATAATGCCGTTATATCGCTCCATGGTGCGACCGTACCTGGAGTATTGTGTTCAGTTTTGGTCGCCTCATCTCAAAAAAGATATAAAGGAATTGGAGAAGGTGCAGAGAAGGGCGACAAAAATGATAAAAGGGATGGGACGACTACCCTATGAGCAGTGGCGTAGGAAGGGGGGGCGGGGGGGGGGCGGGGGGGGGCGGTCCGCCCCGGGTGCAAGCCCCGCGCTGGTGCACTGCCCTTTCTGCCCCGGAACAGTGAACCAGTTTTTGTCCCCATCCCTTCCACTAGGAGGACATTCCAGGAACCTACCACCCTTTCTGTGAAAATGTCCTTTCCTGATGTTGCTGTTAAGCTTACCTTCTTGCAGTTTCATTTCATTTAATGTCCACTAGTTTGTTCTACAACTTTCCCATCTTCAAAAAAATATTTATTAATAGCTTTCACATATTTAAACATTTGTATAAGATCTGCCCTATCACGCCTTTCCTCTAAAACAGAGGTCTCAACCCAGTCCTTGGGACAAACTCGCCAAGTCAGGTTTTCAGGATAATGCATGTAAATGTTTCTCATGCATACCCATGGTGGACATCCTGCAACCCTGACTGGGTGGGTGAGTGCCAAAGACTGAGGAGAACCATTGCTCTAGTGTATACATATTCCGTTCTTCAAGTCTCTTATACATCTTCTGATGGAGTCCCCATACCATTTTGGTTACTTTCTTCTAAACCACTTCAAGTCCTTTTATAATATTAGCAAGATAGTGCCTCTAAAACTGAACACAGTACTCCAAATGCAGCTTCACAAATGAACTGTACAAGGGAATAATCACCTACTCCTTCCTACTGGTTATACTCCTCTCTCTGCAACCAAGCATCCTTCTGGCTTTGGTCTCTACCTTGTCATATTGTTTTGCCACCTCGAGATCCTTGGGCACTATTGCTTTGAGATTCCTCTTCTGGTTCATGCACATCAGCTCCTTTGTATTTCTTCACCTTAACTAAGCATTAACCCATGTTTCTACTTGTAATTTTTAGAAATCACTTCTTATGTTGTCCATTCCCTCTGAGGTGTCCGTTCTGTTGCAAATCATCCACAAAATGGAAAAAAACATTGAACAAAATCAGTTCCAGGACCAATCTCTGTGGCACATCACCACTCAACTTTCTTCCAAGTGAACTCGGTTTACCATCTGTCAATCAACCAGTTTCTAATCCAGTTCACTACCTTGGGACCCAGCCCCAGGCTTTCTCAGTTTATTCATGAGGAACAGTATCAAAGATATTACTGCAGTCTTTGACTTTGGCTAGCAGAGATTATGGTTTTATGTACCAGGGTTTGGGGCCCTGGAGATCCAGCAAGTTCTTGTCCTTTTTGGTTTATTTACTGCATTTTACTTTTCTTTTCTTTCAACCTCTTTCTTTGTCAATTGGTTGGTGTTCCCTTTTCAGTTTATTTTGATGACATTGCTATTATATTTTTATATATCTCGCTTAAATGGCTGTCCTTAAGTGGATTATCAAATAAAGGAACCTTGATTACATCTAGTTCTCTGTCAAATAAATCAATCAGCTTTTTTTAACATGATCTTCCTTTGGTAAACAACCAAAACAAAAAACAAGGAAGGCACGCTCTACAGTGCAGCAGAAATGAATGAAAACAGCAAAGTGGATGATGAATGGGAATTGGGACTTGATATGCTGCCTTTCTGAGGTTTTTGCAACTACATTCAAAGCGGTTTACATATATTCAGGTACTTATTTTGTACCAGGGGCAATGGAGAGTTAAGTGACTTGCCCAGAGTCACAAGGACCTGCAGTGGGAATTGAACTCAGTTCCCCAGGATCAAAGTCCACTGCACTAACCACTAGGCTACTCCTCCACTCCAAAATAAAAATGGCCCAAAAGCCTGCCTCAGGAGTCAAATGTTATCTGATAAAATAGCATATGTCGTCACTGTAAGCACAAGGATAACATGAATATCCAAACACAAATCAAAGTGTGTATCTTCAGCCTCACAGCACGTTGTGAAAATCTCATCTAGCAGAGTATCACACAATGATTCTCCTGCCAATCTGGCTCTCAATAGTGACTCAAAGCAAGTTACATTCAGATACAGTAGGTATTTCCTGTCCATGGAGGGCTTACAGTCTAAATTTGTACCTGGGGCAATGAAGGGCTAAATGAACAGTCCAAGATCTCAAGGAGTGGCAGTGGGACTTGAACCCTGGCTTCCCTGGTTCTCAGCCTGCTGCTCCATATGCCTATCTATTGCAGAAGTCTGGTAGGGGAACTGTTAGTTCTTTTTTAGTTCAGCCTTTGGAGATTTGTGGCTTGTTCCCTGTGTTAGTATCTACTGATGGACCCTGCCCCGAACAGGGGATGTTTACTGTCCAGCTCAACAGTAGGGTCCATTGCTCCCCTGTCTTCCTCTATTTGGAGGGAGTCTTTTCAGGGCAGTCCCTTTCTGCACAGAGGCAGCAAGAATCACCTTGGATGGAAAGCCATGTTTGCCTAAGTGGGTATTTGAGGGCAATAGACCTGACTGTCTGTTGTGAGTTAAGATTTTCTTATACTTCCTGCATTGGCTAAAGGCTGTTCCTGGAGTGGTACACAGTGAACAGCATCAGAGCAGGGCTCCTTGTGTGTTGGGCCTCTGAAAGGGCCTATTTAGTATTTTTATTTACAGACTTTTCTGTCCCCTCTGTATTTTTCTCTGAGGGCAGTTGCTTAAACAGCTTGAAGTTTCCCTTACTTCCTTTGTGGAACTCTTTTTATACTGGCAGTACAGGTATTGTCTATGAGCACACCACCCTGAGTGTGCCTGATCTCTGATCTTGGAAGCTCAGCAGGGTTGGGCCTGGCTGGTTTCTACTTGGATGGGAGACTACCTGGGAATACCAGTGCCCAGATGATCAAAAGCCTTGTGCTGTTCCAAACAGCACTCTAAAATAGCGCTGGAACAGCACGGGGCTTTACCGCACAGATGATCAGAGATAATGCATGCAAATTTAAGCAGCACAATTATCTCTGATCATGGGGTAGAAGTGCAGGCGAATTGTGCCTGAGCATGCGCTCAGCACAATCCTCCCGCACTTGTTTGACAGGTCTGGGCTGTCAAAAGCCCAAACCTGTCAAACACAGGGGCTGGAGGTCCATGGGACCACCAGGCCCTGACTACCCCTGCCCCGAGTAAGGAAAAACGGGGGCTGGAGGTCCGACAGACCTCCGGTCCCCCCAACGATCCCCCCCCCCCCCCAGGTTCAGGGAGGGCTGGAGATCCAGTGGGTCTCCAGCCCCCCCAAACCCTCCGAAAAAATGGTCCCTGGTGGTCTAGTGGCCGCCGGCCAAATCCCCTCCCACCCTCCCTCCCAACGAGCGACGGGGGGGGGGGGGCTGGAGGTCCGGCAGATCTCCAGCCCACCCCAACTCCCCCCCCTTCAGCGTTGTCTGCAGTGGTGGTCCAGCCACCAGAGACCATTTTTTCAGGGGGTTTGGGGGGCTGGAGACCCACCGGATCTCCAGCCCTCCCTGAACCTGGGAGGGTGGGATCGTCGGGGGGACCGGAGGTCCACCGGACCTCCAGCCCCCTGTTTGCAGGTTTGCTTTGGGGGGGAACGGGGGTCTGCCAGCATGCAAGTGCATGCTGGACAGGGCTCACCATTCCTCCCCAATGATCTGCAAACCCTAATGCCAGCTCGGAGGTGGCGTAAGGTTTGCCGCGGCCAGCAACCCAAATTTTGGCGCGCTGGCCGCTGATCATTGGTGATGAATGCGCTAAGCCCTGTTTAGCATGAAACAACGCGCTCGAGGGCTCTAATCATGGGGTGGTAGCAAACTCCGGCGCTAGTATGGCGCTAACAGCCTCTAGCGCCGGCGTTTGCTTTTGATCATAGGCTTAGTGCCTTTGGCTCCAGGTTTCTGTGGGAAATGTTACATATTGTTATTTTCTGGGGCTAGTGCTCTGGTCTTAATGGTAACCATAGAACCTCAGTGCTGCCATGGGGGCTTTATCTCCAGGTGCAGTAGTTTCAGCAAAATAGTTTTATTTTTCTGGAACATGGTTGGCTTTCAACCGAAGTTCACAGGATTAGGCTGGTTTGTGCATCATATTAGAAGATGTGGCCCTTGGCTCCTTTTCATTTGGGGCATATTTTTTTCACTCTCCCATATTGCTTTCCCTGACAAGCAGTTCTTTGCATAGCTGGGACAGCTAACACTACACTATAGTGCCAAGGTTGGCTGTGTTGGTTTCCCACAGCAGCTCTGCTCTTCCAGTTTGCACTTGACACTGGTCAAACTATTGCATACTAGCTCCAGCTTCCACTGTATCAGCGGCACCTCTAGCTAGCTGTATATTGCAGTGTCTCTAAGGCTTTTATTGCACTTTTACACTTTTCTTTGTATTGGACAGCTAGCTATATTCCGAGCTACTTCAATTTAGCATTCTTCCCTGCACTTCTCCTCTAGGAAGCGTTTCTACTCTTTCCCCTTTGGCCCCCTCATCTGCAGTTTCTCTGTTTGGCCGTTCTGGGCCCATATATTCAGTTCCAGGCTTTGCCTTTCGGAATGGCTCTGGCTCCATTCAACTTTTCCTAGTATTGGGAGTATTGCGGCATTCTCCACAAGGATGGCATCAGAGTGCACCCTCTCTAGACGAGATCTGAGAGTCAATCTTCCCGGGACTTCTCGCTGTTGGAATCCTTGGGCTGGGTGGTTACCTTCAAATAAGCCACCTTGTCCCGTCCCAGATAGCTCTGGTACGATTTTTTCTTACAGAGGACTGGAGGATCTAGCTTCAGACTCGGGTGCACAATCTGCTCAGGGCGCTGGTAATGCTTTCATGTCTTGGGCTCTGAGGCGGCCACTTTGTAGGTAGTGCCGTGGACTGTGCTCCTATGCGACATCTACAGCTCTTGCTTCTCGGCAGGTGGTGTCCTGTGTCCCAGGAGTGTCAGCGGTGTCTTCCATGGCTGTTCTCAGCACAGCTGCGTATGAACTGGTGGCTCCGCAATTCCTCCCTGTGGAAAGGATGCCTTGGCGCCTCTGCAGTGGATGGTGGTGGTCATGGATGCGAGTCTCTCAGACTGGAGAGCCATTTGCCTTCTTCTTCCACCTCCGAGGCGGTGGATGGCACAGGGGACGGTGTGGACGATCTCCCGCCTGGACCTACTTTTGGTGCTGTTCATTTTCTAGCCTTTTAGGACACATTGCGGGTCAGACAATATTTGTGCCATCTCTCCCACCTGAACCTGCTTTTGGTGCTGTTTGTCTTCCAGCTCTTCAGATACGTTTGCGGGCCAAACGATGCTTTTCCTTCAGAGAACATGACAGAGAAGGCTGCTTCTTCAACAGAGTGGGCCTCAGTTGGGCCGTGACCATCAGGGCATGTCGCCCCCATGGAGTGGGCAGAGGACCTTGTGTTCTGTTTCTCCGTGGCCCACTTCACGGGCTTTTCCTACGGTGAGTTCTATTTTTCTGCCATCTTCTGGTCTCAGCAGAATGGTTATTCCACACCAGTGCTTCCCCAGTTTGGCCTCGGGTAGAGAGCTGCAGAGGTAGATCTGATGGTGTCCCAGCTGGACGCCGAGATGTCTTCTTTCTTCTGTCGGAGAGAGGGCGATTTGGCAGGGCTGGTTGTTCAGCTGCTTCCTTCTTCAATAGTGTTTCCTCCTTGGCCTCTCTGCGGCCAAGTTCTTTTTGGATCGATCGCCACCGGGGTTGAGCCATTCTGGTAGCTCCGGATTGGCCACGGCATCCTTGGTATGTGGATATGATGCAGCTCATGGTGGCACCTTCATTTTGAATCCCACTTGACTCAGGGCTCTTTCTTCAGGGTCCTTGAGTGGTCTTACGGCCTGGGTTTTTGAGAGGCTGACTCTGAGGAACAGAGTTCTTCGGACACAGTGATTTCTGCTCTATTACGATTTTGTATGCGGTCTACTTTGACCGCGTATTTTCGGGTGTAGTATTTTTCAGGCATGGTTGTGGCCCATGTTTGGTCTTCATTGCAGACATCTGTTCCTTCTGCAACCCATCCTGCAGAAAGGAATCAATTGCTGAGGGTCTGGCCTTGCACTCGGATGTAGTGCATTTCTTGCAGACTGCTTTTGCTCCTCCGCTGCTGCGACCTTATTCACCCTGAAACCTCGTTATCCACAGCTTAGGGCTCCTTGTCTATCGAGCATTGCTTTGGACTCTTTATGATCCTTTATAGAAGGCTTTGCTTAGGAGCTTACTCACGAGCGGTGTTCTTGGTTGCCAATTCTTCGGCATGTAGTGTGTCTGAATTTTTAGCGCAGCCATGCCGAGCTGTTTTTCTGCAATTCCTGAGTCTGGAGTGACCTTGCATTCCGTTCCTCCTTTTCTTTCTAGCTGTGGTTTGGCTTTTATTCTTTATCAGCCTCTCTTTCATCACTCCTTTTGGGAGGGGGATTTTCACGGAGAGTACATGGCGGTTTATCTTCTGGATTTTAGGAAGGTTCGTCAGAATTTGCAGATGTTGCATATTTTTCAGCGTTCAGATCTTCTCTTTGTCCTTCTCGCTAGTTCTTGCCATAGGATGATGGCCTCTGATTGATTTTATTTTATTTTTCCTTGTTGGATTGCAGATCCTGTGTTTCCGCGGATTTTTTTGAAATGTTGTGTCCTGCCGGTGGCGTTGCAGGCTTGTTCCACGAGGTTGCTATCTACCTCTTGGGTGGAACGGGTGTGCTTTCACTATTCAGATGCTGCCTTTGCAGCGGCAGTTCTGTCTTGGGGATCGGCAACTTCCCACCCTAATTAAGGATTTCTTTGGTACATCCCACCAGTTCCTGCTGCATACACTAAGGAAGGTAAAATTATGCCTTACCTGGTGATAATTTTCTTTCCTTTGGTAGCAGCAGATGAATCCAGGATCCCGCAGCCACAATTGTTTTGCCTGTCTGTTCTTGTCCTGGTCTTTAGTTTAAAAAAAAAATAAAAAAGAGAGAGAAAACAGAAACCACGGAAGAGGAGTCCATCACAGTTGTGGTTTCTCTAAGTCAGACAGACAAGTTTCTGTTGTATATGGTTGGTGAGGAAGGTTTCCTGGTTTCTTGTCTGATTCTGCTTGGTGATGAAACATATACTGAAGTGAAGAAGTAGCTGACCGTTTGGTATCACTGCCTTCAGCTTTGTAATCTCTATCTCCACCTGCTGGTAGATGGACATAACCCACCAGTGCCTGGATTCTTCTGCTGCTACTAAAGGAAAGAAAATTATTAGCAGGTAAGGCATAATCCCGTCCCTGCAAGAGAATTCATGGGACCGTTAGATCACGAAGGAACAAAAGGGGAACTCAGGGAGGACAAGGTCATAGCAGAGAAACTGAATGAATTCTTTGCTTCTGTCTTAATGGAAGAAGATGTAAGAGATCTGCCTATACCGGAAATGGTTTTCAAGGCTGATGATGCGGAGGAACTGAAATAAATCTTGGTGAACCTGGAAGATGTACTGAGCCAAATTGACAAATTAATTAAAGAGTAGTAAATCACCGGGACCAGATGGCATACATCCAAGGGTACTCAAGCATGAAATTGCTGATCTGCTGTTAGTAATATGTAACCTGTTGTTAAAATTGTCTGTAGTGACTGGTTTAGAGACACCCAAGACTACACAAATACGTCCTTGGAGCTGCAGATATACCCTGGAACTCATTTCAGTAGCTACCTGCACACAAAGGGTTCCCAGATACCTTACATATTGAGAAGAACTGGAATAATGGGAGCAGCAAAAGCAGTATGGAAATGGATTTGCAAGCTTCATAAGTTCTCGGCAAAAACCACTCCGTATTTATCAATATGTGGAAACCCAGACTTCAGGCCTGGCCTACTCTACCCAGCGTTCCAGCGATGGAGGCGGAAAGGGATGGTGTTTTTATCCCATGTTATCACCTCGGAGGGAAAGCTCAAGTCGTTTCAAGAACTGCAGAAAGAATTTGCATTACTTCCAACAGATAAATTCCATTACCTCCAGCTGAGACACTATGTACAGTCCCTGCCATGGGAGGACCTGGCAGAGGATGTTCAGGAGGAGTTGGCATCGGCCTTTTCTCTGGCGGCACAACAAAGGGTCCCACTTAAATTTCACCACAGACATATCAGAGATACTGCTGAAGAATTAGATTATGCTAAATTGTTGGACATGTGGCAACAGGACATACAAATAGATCTGACGGTCTCACAATTTAAAGCACACATCCTAGCGATATGCAAGCAGTCTATTTTAACTTCGCATTGGGAAACCCAATATAAAGTTGCGCTCCGTTTATACATTTCCCCGAGAAGAGCCTTCCACATGGGACTTTCCCCCTGGGGGGAGTGCCCTAAGTGTGGGGGAGATGGAGCCACACTGGGACACATGCTCTGGACTTGTGGGGGCTTGGTTCGTTTTTGGACAAACTTGACTCAATACATTTCAAAAATCTGGAAGACAGACTGGAAGTATGACTCTGCCCTACTACTGGGGCGTCCAAAACTTATACATCCTGTCCCGACGGGGTTTGTAGCTTTCGTCCAGAAATCCATCATAGTAGCTAAACAAGTGATACTAGCAGAATGGATGTCCCGACAAGATCCCACTTACTCCCAGTGGCGGACACGTATGATAACATTGTTGAGAATTGAAAGATTGGGAGTAGCAGACTTCAAATCCAAAGCTGGACAACAATTTCAGAACATCTGGAGCCCTTTCCTCAATACAATGACCCCGGTTGCCAGGAGCAGACTTGTTAATTATTAAGGGTACCTTAGTGTTTGCATAAGTAGGGCGGGAGGGATAAAGGGAGGGAGGGGGATATAAGATAAGATGGGGGGATAGGGAGGGGAAGGGGAAGGAAAGGGAGGGTGTCGGTAGGGGGGGATGTTGATAAAAACAAGTCTGTGATAATTGCGTTATTGTAATGTCATATATTTTTCTGCAATAAAAACGATTAAACATAAAAAAAAATTGTCTGTAGTACCTGAAGATTGGAGGATGGCCAATGTGACGCTGATTTTTAAAAAGTGTTCTAGGTGTGATCCGGGAAATTATAGACCGGTAAGCCTGATGTCAGTGCTGGGCAAAATAGTGGAAATTATTATAAAGTATAAAATTACAGAAAACGTAGACAAACTTGGTTTAATGGGATGGAGTCAGCATGGGTTCAGCCGAGGGAATTCTTGCCTCACCAATTTGCTTCATTTCTTTGAAGGCATGAATAAACATGTGGATAAAGGTAAGTCCATTGATGTAGTATATCTAGATTTTCAGAGAGCTTTAGATAAAGTTTCTTATGAGAGACTCCTGAGAAAATTAAAGAGTCATGGGACAGGAGGCAAGGCTCTGGTGTGGATTAGGAATTTGTTATTGAACAGAAAACAGAGGGTAGGGTTAAATGGGTCATCTCTCTCAACGGAGGAGGGTGAACAGTAGAGTGCCACAGGGATCTGTACTGGGACCGGTGCTATTTAACATATTTATAAGTGATATGGAAATTGGAACGACGAGTGAGGTGATTAAATTTGCAGATAATACAAAACTATTCAAGGTTGTTAAAACACAAGCAGACTGTGAAATATTGCAGGAAGACCTAAGGAAATTGGAAGACTGGGCATCCAGATGGCAAATGAGATTTAATGTGGACAAATGCAAGGTGGTGCACATTGGAAAGAATAATCTGAATCATAGTTACCTGATGCTAGGGTCTATCTTTGGGGTCAGCACTCAAGAAAAGATCTAGGTGGTTTTGTAGATAATACGCTGAAATCTTCTGCTCAGTGTGCGGCAGTGGCCAAAAAAGCAAACAGAATGCTAGGAATTATTAGGAAAGGGATAGTGAATAAGACCAAAAATACTATAATGCCTTTGTACTGCTCCATGGTGTGTCTACACTTTGAGTACTACGTTCAGTTTTGGTCACTGTATCTCAAAAAAGATATATCGGAATTAGAAAAGGTTCAAAGAAGAGCAACCAAAATGATAAAGGGGATGGAACTCCTCTTATATGAGGAAAGGCTAAAGAGGTTAGGGCTCATCCGCTTGGAAAAGAGACGGATGAGGGAAGATATGATTGAGGTTTACAAAATCCTGAGTGGTGTAGAACAAATAGAAGTAAATCGATTTTTTACTCATTCCAAAAGTACAAAGACTAGGGGACACTTGAGAAAGTTACATGGAAATACTTTTAAAACAAATAGGAGGAAATATTTTTTTTCACTCAAAGAATAAACCTCTGGAACTCGTTTCGGAGGATGTGGTAACAGCAGTTAGTGTATCTGGGTTTAAAAAAGGTTTGGACAAATTCCTGGACGAAAAGTCCATTGTCTGCTATTGAGACAGATGTGGGAAGCAACTGCTTGCCCTGGGATTTGTAGTATGGAGTGTTTTAAATGTTGATGCCAGCAGCCTCGTCCCACCCTGGTTAAGGTGGAGCCCACCCTTATGGAATAGGCTCCCCCCTCCCCAGAATGTTGCCCAGTTCTCTATAAATCTAAAACTCTCTTCCCTGCACCATCACCTTATCCACGTATTCAGACTCCGGATACAGTCACTCCCGTCCCGCTCTTCTTTCATACACAGAAGTACTTCACCCCCTATACTGTACCATTCCCTTGGATTTTTGTAACCCGAGTGATTGATCCTGCATTTTTTAGCATTAAATCTTAGATGCCAATTACTGGACCATTCTTCAAGCTTTGCTAGATCCTTCCTCATGCTATCCACACCCTCCAAGGTGTCCATCCAATTACAGAGTTTGGTATCGTCCACAAAGAGACAAACCTTACCAGACAGTCCTTCCACAATATCACTCACAAAGATGTTAAAAAGAGCCGGCCCAGGGACTGATCCCTGCGGTAGACCACTGTTAACACCCTGTTCCTTGGTGCATACTCCATTTACCACTACCCTCTGTCTCCTTCTATTTAAACCAGTTTTTAACTATGCCCATACCGATGGCACTCAGTTTATTTATCAGTCACCTGTGTGGAACCATATCAAAGGCTTTGATAAAATCCAAGTACACCACATCTAACGCCCCTCCCATGTCAAACTGTTTTGGTCACCCAGTCAAAGAAATCAATCAGATTTATCTGACAAGACCTGCCTCTAGTTGAAACCATGCTGCCTCTGGTCCTGCAGTCCATTCGATTCGAGAAACCTCAAAATTCTCTGCTTTAGAAGTGTTTCCATTAGTTTACTCACTACTGAGGTCAGACTAACTGGTCTGTAATTCCCAACCTCCTCCTTACTTCTGCCCTCGTGCAGATGAACCACACCCACCCTTCTCCAGTCCTCCGATATCACTGCAGACTCTAAAGCATTGAAGAGGTCAGATAACGGCGCCGCCAGAACGTCTCCGATTTCCTTGAGTACCCTCGGATGCATCCCATCAGACCCCATTGCTTGTATGGCTTATGGTTTAGTTCCATTTAAAACCATGTGGGAAGTTTCCTCATTATCCCCCTCCTCGTGCAGGTTTTAAATAAGGGTAGCATGCAGACAGCCAAGCTTGTTAGTCTTTCAGGGTAAAAACCCATTCCAGAAGGATGCTGCTTAGTGAACACTGGAACTATCAAACATTGATCCAATGAAATCACAAGGGACAAGGAGACAGCAAGAAAATCTTAATGGCATGATTCAAACCACAATAGCCTCTTCCGTACATCTGTTTCCTGTATTTGTTGGTTGATGAGAAATATGGTTTTGAAAATAGCAAGTCTTTAATTAGCTGAACTGCACAGAGCAGTGTAATATTAGATATTTTCCATATTGCTTAAGAATTCAATGAGAGGCAAAGTCTACTTCCCCAATTTGAAAAATCAGATGTCATCTTAGTCATATGTACTTCCAAGTTGTTGTTTTCCTTGCGAAATCTGTTCTAGCTTCAGTGTAATCTTCTTGTAATAGATCTACCCTGAACTGTACACAGCTCAAGAAAAACTGTGGATTTGCTGTTACACACTAGATGTTTGGTCACTGTTTGGAGTCTTAACCACTTTGGTGTGCTTTTCTGATACTCTGCAAAAGAAGAGTGGGACCTGTTCATAAATCCATTTTATTCCTGGGGAATTTTTGCAAAATCAATTAAAAATTTTGTAGAAACATTTTTAAACATTTCAAAACTGGTTGAAGGATAGGAAACAGAGAGTGGGGTTAAATGGGCAGTATTCACAATGGAGAAGGGTAGTTAGTGGGGTTCCTCAGGGGTCAGTGCTAGGACCACTGCTTTTTAATATATTTATAAATGATTTAGAGATGGGAGTAACCGGCGAGGTAATTAAATTTGCTGATGACACAAAGTTATTCAAAGTCGTTAACTCGTGAGAGGATTGTGAAAAATTACAGAAGGATCTTACGAGACTGGGAGACTGGGCGGCTAAATGGCAGATGACGTTTAATGTGAACAAGTGCAAAGTGATGCATTTGAGAAAAAAGAGCCCGAATTATAGCTACGTCATGCAAGGTTCCACGTTAGGAGTTACGGACCAAGAAAGGGACTTGGGTGTCATCATTGATAATACACTGAAACCTTCTGCTCAGTGTGCTGTTACGGCTAGGAAAGCGAATAGAATGTTGGGTATTATTAGGAAAGGTATGGAAAACAGGTGTGAGGATGTTATAATGCCATTGTATCGCTCCATGGTGCGACCGCACCTTGAGTATTGTGTTCAATTCTGGTCGCTGCATCTCAAGAAAGATATAGTAGAACTGGAAAAGGTGCAGCGAAGGGCGACAAAAATGATAGCGGGGGAGTTCTATAGGGGGGCGGAGCAAGATGGCGGCAGTAACATCATTCCATGAGAGAGCCTTTGGATAGTGCTGTATTAAACCCATACCTCCTGGTTGAATTTACTTCTAAAAAATTTTACCTTATCCTTTTTCGCTGATGCCGCATACCAAGAGGAAAGGGGTTTTGAGAACCGGAACCCTGCCGGTTCGAACTTCGACTCCAACGCAGCTCTCTATCCAAGGATTCCTCGCGAGAACCCCTGCTACGACGCCGGGAAGCCCTGCTGAGCTCGATGCCCGAGGAGAGGCTGAGCTCCAGGGGCAGGACGTTTCTTTGTCCCCCCCGGTGCGCCCACCACCACCGCAACCAGCTGACGTCGATGATGGGCGAGTAGCCCCTAATCGTGGAAACGAGAGAGGAGAGCTACTACCGGGTCCCCACTTCGACGATACAGCTGAGGCCTGTATTATAGCAAAGGCTGAGAGTCAGATGGCACAGAGGCTAGGAAAATCTTTAGTCTCCTCGCCGGCGGTGACTCTTGAGGCGATATGGGAGACTCTACAGACGGTGATGGAATCAACTAGCAACATTGAACCGTTACTGGGTAAAGTAAATGAATTAACTACTGCATTTTCCTCTATGAAAGAAGAGGTAACTGAAAAGATTCAAAATCTGTCTAATGAAACTTCTAAATTGAAGGAAATTTCAGTTAAATTAATACAAGATAATATGCTGATACATAAAAAGTTGGAACATTTTGAAAACCACAATAGGAGGTTAAACTTACGATTTTTGAATTTTCCACGGACTTCTATATATTCCCCACTAGAAATTTTCAAAAGGTATTTGATGGAAAATTTGAAATTTACCTTAGAAAATATACCTCCAGTGAATAAAATTTATTATCTTCCTACTAAGAAACCAATACAAGAGTTGAAACAACCGGATTTAAATGTATCAGACTTACTAGAAACTTCGTTAACCGATATAACTGACCGGCAAACCTTGCTGGTTTCATTCATATTTCCTCAAGATTTAGAATCTGTTAGAAGGATGGCTTTGAAGAACTTGCAAACCCCATTTTATGGGGAGAAAATCTGGGTATTCCCGGACGTGACTAAACAAACTCAAAGCAGAAGGAAAGACTTCTTAGCACCTCGAGTTGAAACTTTGTCTCTAGGAGCCTCATTCCACTTGAACTATCCTTGTAAATGCAATATTAAATATTTAGGGGTAAAATATGTTTTCTTTGAACCCGAACACTTAAAACAATTTATTTTACAGAAAAAATTACTATAATGCTTTTTGAATCTAAACCGTTATGTTTTGCCTTAAGATTAGGATGTGGGGAGAGTAGTCATATATAAATTTGGGGTTTGTTTAATCTGCTATTGCTTTATTTCAATCTTGCCATGTGATCCACTAAATTTCTTTCTCCTAAGACAACGGCTCTTAGCCCCTCCAAATTTGGTGGTCTAATATAAGTTTGTAATATTTTCCTGTTTTATTTTGCCTAATTATGTGGTAATTTCTTAACTGTATTACCTATTCAAGTAGTAAATGCTTGTAAAAATGTGAAAATGATAAATAAAAATTAAAAAAAAAAAAAAAAAATGATAGCGGGGATGGGACGACTTCCCTATGAAGAAAGACTAAGGAGGCTAGGGCTTTTCAGCTTGGAGAAGAGACGACTGAGGGGAGACATGATAGAGGTATATAAAATGATGAGTGGAGTGGAACAGGTGGACGTGAAGCGTCTGTTCACGCTTTCCAAAAATACTAGGACTATGGGGCATGCGATGAAACTTCAGTGTAGTAAATTTAAAATAGGAGAAAAATTTTCTTCACCCAACGTGTAATTAAACTCTGGAATTCGTTGCCGGAGAACGTAGTGAAGGCGGTTAGCTTGGCAGAGTTTAAAAAGGGGTTGGACGGTTTCCTAAAGAACAAGTCCATAGACCACTACTAAATGGACTTGGGAAAAATCCATAATTTCGGGAATAACTTGTATAAAATGTTTGTACGTTTGGGTAGCTTGCCAGGTGTCCTTGACTTGGATTGGCCGCTGTCGGGGACGGGATGCTGGGCTCGATGGACCTTTGGTCTTTTCCCAGTATGGCATTACTTATGTACTTATGTAAGTCTGCAGCCTATCATTGTAATTTTTTCTCTAGAATTTTCCCACGATAAAGACCTGGTTCCTCCTGCCCCAAACATGACACCTTCACCTTTCTCACTGCTCAAGCTTGACCCCCAACCCTCAATCACTCTCACTCCTGAGCTGAGCTTAATCACCATCTGAGTGATCATGCACCCTTACAAACTCCTTATCAAAGTGGAAGAAAAAGCCTCAGATATGTAGGCGCTAGAGTGCAGGAATGTACTTCAGTGCCTTAAAAATTTTTGGTCCTTTTGCCCTGAAGCAGCTTTTTGTGAAATGCTGGCTACTGTCAGTGGTAGGACCATTTACATAAGTACATAAGCATTGCCATGCTGGGACAGACCAAGGGTCCATCGAGCCCAGCACCCTGTCACTGACAGCGGCCAAAAGAACAAGCAATTTGTCCCGTTCATCCTAGAAATACTGTATTCCCTCGTCCATTCAATAACATTCTATGGCTTTCTCCTCCAGGAAGCTGTCCAACCCTTTTTTGAAGTCCCCTAAGTTAACCGCCTTAACAACCCTTTCCGGCAGCGAATTCCAGAGTTAAACTACGCGTTGAGTGAAGAAAACTTTTCTCCAATTCATTTTAAATTTACCACACTGCAGCTTCATCGCATGCCCCCTTGTCCTAGTATTTTTGGAAAGCATAAACAGATGCTCCACATCAACCCGTTCCATTCCACTCATTATCTTATAGAGCTCTATCATATCTCTCCTCAGCTGCCTTTTCTCCAAGCTGAAGAGCCCCAGCCTCTTCAGCCTTTCCTGATAGGGAAGCCGTCCCATCCCCTGTATCATCTTTGTTGCCCTTCTCTGCACATTTTCCAATTCCACTATGTCTTTTTTGAGGTGCGGCGACCAGAATTGAACACAATACTCGAGGTGCGGTCACACAATGGAGCGATACAACGGCAGAATAATATCCTTATTTTTGTTTTCTATCCCTTTCCTAATGATACCCAACATTCTAATTGCTTTCCTAGCCGCAGCAGCACATTGAGCAGAAGTTTTCAACGTATCATGAACGACGACACCTAGATCACTTTCTCGGTCCGTGACTCCCAACGCTGAACCTTGCATGACGTAGTTATAATTTGGGTTCCTCTTTCCCACATGCATCGCTCTGCACTTGTTCACATTAAACGTCATCTGCCATTTAGACGCCCAGTCTCCCAGTCTCATAAGGTCCTCTTGTAGTTTTTCACAATCTTCCCGCGATTTGACTACTTTGAATAACTTTGTGTCATCGGCAAATTTGATTACCTCACTAGTTACCCCCATCTCTAGGTCATTTATGAATATGTTAAAAAGCAGAGGTCCCAGCACCGATCCCTGAGGGACCCCGCTAACTACCCTTCTCCATTGCGAATATTGACCTTTTATTCCTACTCTCTGTTTCCTATCTTTCAATCAGTTTTTAATCCACAGTAAGACACTACCTCCGATCCCATGTCCCTCTAATTTCCTCTGTAGTCTTTCATGAGGGACCTTATCAAACGCCTTCTGAAAATCTAGATACACAATATCAACCGGCTCACCTTTGTCCACATGTTTGTTTACCCCTTCAAAGAAATGCAGCAGATTGGTGAGGCAAGACTTCCCTTCACTAAATCCATGTTGACTTTGTCCCATTAGTCCATGCTTTTGAACGTGCTCTGTAATTTTGTTCCTGATTATAGTCTTTACCATTTTGCCCGGCACCGATGTCAGATTCACCGGTCTATAATTTCCCGGGTATCCTCTGGAACCTTTTTAAAATATCGGCGTTACATTGCCCACCCTCCAATCTTCTGGTACCACGCTCGATTTTAAGGAAAAATTAAGTAGAGGAGTGTGGTAGCCGTGTTAGTCCACTCTTAAGGTTATCAATAGAAATCAAACAAAATAAAACATGGAAAAGAAAATAAGATGATACCTTTTTTATTGGACATAACTTAATACATTTCTTGATTAGCTTTCGAAGGTTGCCCTTCTTCCTCAGATCGGAAATAAGCAAATGTGCTAGCTGACAGTGTATATAAGTGAAAACATTCAAGCATTACTATGACAGTCTGACAGGGTGGGAGGATGGGGGTGGGTAGGAGGTATGCATGGGGACATCAAAGCATATCATTGATATTCTAACAGGATGGGTGTGGATAGGTGAGGGGTGGGGTGATCAACAGAGACATACAGCTTTATGGTTTATAATGGGCTAGGAACCCCAGATCCTTGTTAAGTCCTTTCTGTTGGGTGTTAAAATATTCAATCATTCTGACTTCAAAGGTCTTACGTTCTTGTATGGTTTTAAAGTTACCTTTCAGGATTCTCACTGTGAAGTCACTGGTACAGTGTCCTGGTTCTGTAAAATGCTGACCAACAGGCGTGGGAGCCCTACTGGCACCAGTATTGTTCATGTGGTGTCTATGTAAATTGAATCTTGTCTTAAGCATCTGGCCTGTTTCTCCAATATAGCATCCTTCGTTACATTTTTTACACTGAATGATATATACCACATTGGAAGATGAGCAAGTGAAAGATCCCTTTATGTTGAATATCTTTCCTTTGTGGATGACTTTGAGGTCCTGTGAAATATTTTGGCATAGTTTGCAACTGGATAAATTACAGGGAAGTGTGCCCTTCTGTTCCTTTTCAGTCTGTGATGGAAGTTTACTTCTGATTAGCTTGTGTTTTAAGTTGGGTGGATGTCGGAAGGCCAGTACTGGTGGGGATGGGAATATCTCTTTCAGTAATTCATCCTCCTGGAGTATAGGTTGTAGATCTCTTATGATTTTCCTCAGTTTTTCCAGCTCTGGATTGTATGTCACTACAAGGGGGATTCTGTCTGTGGATTTTTTCTCCTTGTACTGTAGCAGATTCTCCCTGGGTGTTTTGAGGGAGGAGGCAATATTCTTGGAGATTATTTTGGGGTTGTAGCCTTTCTGTTTGAAGGATGCAGTCAGGCTTTTAAGGTGTCTGTCTCTGTCCCCTGGGTCAGAGCAGATACGGTGGTATCTTGTGGCTTGGCTGTAAATGATGGATCTTTTTGTATGTGAAGGATGGAAGCTGGAGTTGTGGAGGTAGCTGCATCTGTCTGTGGGTTTCTTGTATATAGATGTTTGTATACAGTCATCACTGATTGAGACCGTGGTGTCCAAAAAATTGACTTTTTCTGGGGAGTAGTCAATTTTGAATCTGATTGTAGGATGGTATGTATTGAAGGCAGAATAAAATTGTTTCACAGTTTCTTCACCCTCCGTCCAAATCATAAAAATGTCATCGATGTACCGGTAGTATTTTAGAGGTTTGGTCTGGTGTGTATTCAGAAATGTCTCTTCCAGCTCAGCCATAAAAAGGTTGGCATATTGGGGTGCTGTCCTGGTGCCCATCGCAGTGCCCATTATTTGTAGATAGATATCATTGTTAAAGCGGAAGTAGTTGTGAGTTAAAATGAATTTGATTAATTTTGTAATAGTTTCTGGTGAGTATTGATGGTCCAGTGTGGATTTTTTTAGGAGTCTTCCACATGCAGCTATGCCATCCGCATGTGGAATGTTGCTGTATAGTGATTCTACATCCATCGTGACCAGAAGGGTGTTAGGTGGTAGTTGCTTGATATTTTTCAATTTATTCAGAAAGTCTGTGGTGTCTTGTATGAAGCTGTTAGTTTTGTGTACGAGAGGTTTCAGAATTCCCTCTATGAATCCAGATATTTCTTCCGTGAGTGTGCCAATACCTGATATGATTGGTCTGCCAGGGTTTCTCGGTTTGTGGATCTTGGGTAGCATGTAGAATGTGCCCACAGCAGGCTGGTTTGGTATGAGTTTCTTCAGGTGAGGTTGCGCTTGTGTAGGAAATGTTTTGATAAGGTCTTTCAGCTGTTTTGTGTAATCCTGTGTGGGGTCCTCAGTTAGTTTCCTACACAAGCGCAAGTTATGTCCAATAAAAAAGGTATCATCTTATTTTCTTTTCCATGTTTTATTTTGTTTGATTTCTATTGATAACCTAAGGAAAAATAACAAATCAATAACAGTAGCTCCGCCAGCTCATTTTTTAGTTCTATCAGTACCCTACTCTTCAGTTTGCAGAACTGCTCCATTACGTCTTCCAGATTTACAGATATTTCAATAAGTTTTCCCGACTCTTCAGCTAGGAATACCCTGTCCAGCACCGGTATCCCACCCAAATCTTCCTCGGTGAAGACCGAAGCAAAGAGCTCATTTAGTTTTTCTGCTATTTCTTTGTCTTCCTTGATCACCCTTTTTACACCCCAGTCATCCAGTGGGCCAACCGATTCTTTTGCCGGTTTCCTATTTTAATGTATCTAAAAAAAATTTACTATCAGTTTTCGCCTCTAACGCTATCTTTCTTTCAAAAATCCTTCTTTGCCTTTCTTATCAGCGCTTTGCATCTGACTTGACATTCCTTATGCCGCTTCCTATTTTCCTCATTCGGTTCCTTCTTCCATTTTCTGAAGGATTCCTTTTTAGCCCCAATAGCCTCCTTTACCTCACTTTTTAACCACACCAGCTGTCGTTTGGTTTTCCGTCCTCCTTTTCTGATACGTGGAATATGTTTGGCCTGACGTAACTTTTGCGATGGCGGGACACAGGGAGGGAAGGAGGCCTGAACGGAGGCAATCTGCTGCTGCCTGCAGCGCTTTCACACGGTGGTGAGAGGTGCTGTGATTTCAATGCAGGGGGCCCTGCCCGGTGGCAGACAATCGACGACGGAGGGCGGGTGGGACTGTGGCGCCGGGTCCCCCTTGGAGGCCCGGGCCCTGGGAATTTTGTCCCCCTTGCCCCCCCCCTCTCGGCGGCCCTGCTTCTCTATATCCAAATTATAAACAGGAATCCAACTTTATCACTTCTAGGAAATTCAAGGGAAAATGACAGTTCTCACTTTTGTACTAGTTTTACCTTTTGTGGCTTGCCAGTGCATGAAATCTCTTTTCCTGGCCCTGATCTGCCACCACTCCTCTCATCCTCTTCTCTTGCTCCCACCATCCTTTGTCCCTCTCTCTCCAGCTAGTGCGCTTCAATGCAAAGCCCAGGGGTCATTTGCAGCCCCCATCATCACTGTTAAGATTTTTTTTTACCATTTTCTGCCTCTCTACCCAGGCTTATGACAGAAAGGGGGAAGTGGATGGGGGGAAAGAGCCACATGCTTAAAGGACAAGGCATTTCAAATTGAAAATACCCACTTCCTTGAGGATACCCTCAATGAAAAGTTTGAAGGTGGACTAGAAGGGATGGATGTCATTGGTGAGCTACATGACAGCCCCACATGGAAAGATATGGGGTTATAGTTGCAGACAGATTAATAAGTACTGCTATAAAGTCATGATCACCATAGCATGTGCTGTCGATCCTCCCTACGGTGCTGTTCAGCCCGGCGGCAGGGAGCTGGGGCTACAGAAGCTGAAAAAAACAGAGCCCTGGAAAAACCTGACCTGCTACTACCTGCCGGAGCCTATCATGCTGTACACGGGCTCCTTTCACATATGAGCAGGGGTCTTTGAACTGCAGTAGTAATCCTCAGATCCTCCTGTTGACTGCACCACCAAGAAGCAACTGTCATGCAATGACAGCTCCTGACCACCCATAAAACTTTCATCCTAGGGGTAGGCGGTCCTTTCTGTGAATTGCTCGGAAAACAGCTGTGTAGCATTCGGAATGCACATTTGAATAGTAATTAGCTCATTAAAATAACTTTGCATACAATTCTTGTTGGTTGCTACCGTGACAGGACGAGCCTGCAGAAGCCCTTTGTGCATGTCTCGCTGAACTCTGTGCCCGCTAAACCGGCTAGAACCAGTAAAAAAAAAAAAAAAAAGCACAATCCTGGCTCCTTAAGTTTTGTGCATCTGGGCCTCAGTTCCAGTGCATTGATCCTGATCAATGCTTTCAAGAGAGGCAAGCTTAAGAGAAGAAAAGCCAAGTGGTCCCACTGGTAGGCAGAAATCGAGCACTTATAAGTCAGGTGCTATGAAACCTTGGTGAATGCTTTTAGCCACCAGACAAGTTCCTTTAAAAATTGTCCTCATTTCCTCCATTTTGTCTATATCCTTACAGAGATACTAAAGAAACCAAAATATAATTTTGCACTTTGCCTTTCACATGCAAAGCAAAACACTTAAATCTTTCTAGAGCTATATCCTGAACACAGCATCTGAAAAATCTTACTCTGGGATGATCCACTCTTGGAATCTCGGCAACACACAGGCTTTGTGGCCATTGATGTAGAATTAATAAAGTACCGGTGCTTTACTTTATTAATGTATTAGTACCGGTGCTTTACTTTATTAATGTATTCAGCAGCTTTACACGTTTATGTGACATCCTGTGCTACCACTTATCCATTTGAGTTAGGCTACTGAAACAGCAGGCCTAACTTAAACAAGCCAGTTACCGGAGAGCTGCTGAATTTTGCCACTCTCTATACAATGTTTTGGTCAGTCCCTAGCTTCCACCTAACCTTGCCTCAGAGCATACAAATAATTTTTATCCATATAACTCAACACATAAGTTTTTACTCCATTTTATCCGTATAACTCACCACATAAGTTTTTACTCCATCCCTATGAAAAAAAAAGGCTGTTTCATCCATTCACCAACTTTTCAAAATGATATGGGTACTAAACACAGCACAAATCACCTCTCCAGGACACAATGAAGGGACTTGCTCAATACTGGGGGGCATCTATGATTCCAGGAGGAAATGCTTTCTTACCTTCCCCATGTGTCATTCTCACCCTCTCTCTTCCTGAATTCACAGTGCATGTTTCGTGAAGGGACAGGTACTTGCAATCTATATGTGTCCAAAACATTACTGGAAACAAAATGGGAAAATATATATTTTTAATTTATTAAAACCTTGTTCCCTTTTCAGTATTAATCTCTTTGCCGGAACCATTTTAGGTTACAATTGTGTATTTTTCCAAAATAAAAGATTCCAAAAAACCCCAGTTGATGAATTCAACCTAAACTTGGCCACATTTCTAATGTTTTGTTTGCCATGTATAGCATCATGGAGAGACGAGTCAGTCTAAAGTTTGAAACATTTTTCAAAGCCAAAATAATATGGGCCAAACACTCAAATTAGAAACAAAAGAGGTGTGTTAATAAAAGCTGACAACAATTTCGCAATCAGCAACAACAAAACAAACTATTGTGTTGCTACAACTTTTGCTGCTGATTGAGAAATCGTCAACTTTTATGAATGCACAGTTTTGTTCCTAATCCGAGTGTTTATTTCACCCAACTATTTTGGCTTTTGATGTTGATTTCTAAAACAAAATCTCAAACTTTCACCTGACTCTCTTTCCAATCTTGAGTCAGTTATTCTGCCTCTCTTTAACTGCACACAATAATCACATAATATCAAGATCCCTCTCTATGTAGAATATGTCTGAGTGATATAAGAAATAAAATGGAAATGTTCTCTCAGATTCTGCTCTTAAACCCTACTGACAGAAATATCTTTCATTGTACAAAAAGGAATAGGATATCAACTTTTTAACATGGGCAAACATAACCACTCCCGTCTCTTCTCCCTCCTTGCCTGTAATTATATCATTAACACGATAAAGACACTGTGGGGGGGGGGGGGGGGGGTAGTCACAGCTTTGGTGAACAAACATAGGAAACAGCATCCAAGCTAAGTCCTTTGATTGCACCTAACAGTCCACCATAAGTATCCAAACTAGGCCATCAGTACTTGAGGGCTTTCCAGTGCCCATGCAAGTGCCCAAGCTAGGTACTTGCATGTGGTATGCCAATGAACTGCATCTGGGAAAGCTAGGCCATCATTCCTTTATGGCTGTCACAAGGATCTGCCATATAACTGAGCTACAACTTCTAGTTAAAGTCCATTGTGCTCCCCAGAGGAGGGGAAGCTGGACTCCCATTTCTCTCTTTCAGTATACTTACACATGTTCATAAAAATATCAGGCTGAAAAGAATGCCTGCCACCTCCCCTACCTGAAGAAAGAAAATGAATTGCTTGGTTCAAGTACCTCACTACAGGCCCAGGATAAGCATGAATTTGTCCTTGGTCTCCCAAAGGATATGTAGCATGGTATTGTTGGCACAGTATGTACAGGGTGCCATGAGCCCACTGGAAAATCTCATGAACCTTACTCTTATCTATATAATCCCTTGATCTTCACTCCCAGTATTTGAAGGCTTCCAACAGATCAGTTTTTAAGGATGCCCCTAAAGAGTGTGCATGAGAGATTTGCATAAAATAGAGATAGTAGGCATACAAATCTCATAAGAACACTAGTAAAAAAAGGCCCATTTCTCACACAAATGAAATGGGCGCTAGCAAGGTTATCATGTAATGGCGATTATGTTTTTAAGGGAAGCGTTAGGAGAAATGTTTTGTCAGGATAAGGGTATACAATGAGTAATATGCTCCAGGGGTATGAGGTACAGATTGTTTTATCTATGTTTTTTTATGTTTTAATCTTTCTTTTTTGTGATTTTTATTTATAGTATTTTTTTAAAGATAAAGAGTACGCAGACTCCATCCATGTCCAGCATTTCTCCTCTCTTCCCTCCCCTCAATCCATGTCCAGCATTTCTCCTCTCTTCCCTCTCCTCTATCCATCCATGTCCAGCAACTCTCCATTCTCCCCTGGCCTCCCCTCCATCCACCCATCCATGTTCAGCAATTCTCCTCTCTCTCCTGCCCTCCATCCATGTCCAGGAACTCTCCATTCTCCCCTGCCCTCTCCTCCATCCACCCATATCCAGCAAATTTCCTCTCTCCCCTGCCCCCATTCATCCATCCATGCCCAGCAATTCTCCTTTCTCCCCTGCCATCCCATCCATCCATCCATGTCCAGCAACTCTCCATTCTCCCCTTCCCTCTCCTCCATCCATTCATGTCCATTCTCCCCAGCCCTCTCCAACCATCCATATCCAGCAAATTTGCTCTCTCTCCTGCCCCCTCTATCCATCCATGTCCAGCAATTCTCCTCTCTCCCCTGCCCTCCCGTCCTCTCCAGCGATCTCTTCTCTCCCCATGCCCTCCCCTCCTGTCCAGCGATCTCTTCTCCCCCTGCCCTCCTCTCCAATTCCAGCCATCTCTTCTCTCCCCCTGTCCTCCCATCAATGTCCACCGATTCTCCATGCCCTCCCTCAGCTCCCTGAGAGCCCTCCTCTCCCTTCCCTCACACAGTATCCCGCCCTCGCAGAAACAGGAAATGCATCATCGCAGAAGGCGGGACACTGTGTGAGGGAAGGGAGAAGCTGGAGGCGAGCCCGCTGTGTTGTCCTTTTCACTGCCATCGCTGCGCCTGAAAGTAAAAGGGTTAAACACGTGCAAAGGGGGGAGGAACGGAGAGGAGGGCTATTGATCGAGGAGCTGAGGGCGGGAAGGAACTGTCCGAGAACTGCCTGGCTGCAGCGCTGCTGCGCCAGGCAGCCCTGCGTTTCGGGGGGAAGCAGCCAGGGGAAGGTTACGGTTGGGCTGGGGAGGCTTAGCATTATAATGTCCTCATTATTGTTTTTGGAAGTTAGTGTTGGCATTGTAGGTTTGCTGTGGGTTCTGAGTGACTTTTGTTTTATAGATTTTTAAAAAATTAATTTATAATATGTCTGTTATTGAGATTACACTAGAAACCAAACTTTCTTTGTATGATGAGTTTTATGTGGAAATGTCCTTGCTGTGCTCTGTATCCAGTGTTGGTGGAGGGCCAGGAGGTTCTCTGGATACCAGGGGCGTAGCTACGGGTGGGCCTAGGCCCACCCACCCAGTTAGGCGCCGAAGTGTACAAAAGCCTTTCTGCCATGGCTCAGCCTCAGCCACCTCCCACCTGCTTTTAGGCAGCCGACAGCTCTCCCAGTCCTTCTGCTCTCAGGCTCCTACCTGCCTGTCAAATGCAGTGGCGTACCCAAAGTGGGGCGGACCGCCTCAGGTGCAATCAATGGGGAGGGGGGGGGTGTTCTGCTCCGTCGGTCCTCGCTCACTGTATCTCCTCCTAGCGCCGCGGCTCCTCTCTCTCACCATCGCGAGACTCCCAACTGTAACTCCCCTCCCTCAACACCTTCCTCCTGGCCTCGGCCCCTGAAGCACCCTGCACCAGTGCTCATGCGCCTTCCTGCCACTGCGCCTGCGTGAGTGACGTCTCCTCTCCTCCGGGTGGCTGGCTCCGCTCCTCCTCTCTCCATCCCGGCTCACGCAACGCCAGCCTGCTGTTTGTTTCAGCTTCTGGCTGCCGGCTGTGTCACAGGCGCAGCTCCTCTGCGCTGTGCTGGGTCATGGGTGCCTTCGCTGGATACGATCAGCCTCATCGATTTCCCCCCCCCCCCCCACCCCACCCCAACCCCACAGCAGCACTTTCCTGCAGCCCCACACAACAGGCACAGAAGTTAGCACAGTGCTCTGCACCACCTGCCATTATTCGCAAGCAGCTGTCCAGGTAAAATAAATATATTTTTAAATTTTATTTTTTAACGTGTACGGGGTGTAATCAAAATGCTGGTTGGTGGTGGGCTTCTGGGTGGGCGTGAGCTCCTCACTGCCTAGGGCAAAAAAAAAGTATATGTAATCATTAATTATGACGGGGCTGGTGGTAGGGAGGTGGGGATAGTACTGGGAAGACTTATACGGTCTGTGCCAGAGCCGGTGGTGGGAAGCGGGACTGGTGGTTGGGAGGCAGGGATAGTGCTGGGCAGACTTATACGGTCTGTGCCCTGAAGAGCTCAGGTACAAATCAAAGTAGGGTATACACAAAAAGTAGCACATATGAGTTATCTTGTTGGGCAGACTGGATGGACCGTGCAGGTCTTTTTCTGCCGTCATCTACTATGTTAGTATGACTTTTTTTTGCCCTAGGCAGTGAAGAGCCCACCCCCACCCAGAAACCCACCAACAATAAATTTTAATAGTGGCTAGGTTAAAATTTTTAAAAAAGGTCGTCTATTGCTCATGTTGGTGGGTTTTTGGGTGGGGATGGTCTCTGCAGTGCCCAGGTTAAAATAATAATTAAAAAAAGTGTAGGCAGTTTTCTGGGAGGAGGTGTGTCTGCAATGCCCAGGACATTAAAAAAAAGTCTTATATTTAATGGGGATGTGTAGGGGGTAGGACAGGGCAGATACCTAGCTATGGAATGGATGGTGGGGAAAGGAAGGGCTGATACCGGGCTACAGGGATAGATGGGGTAAGGTAGAGAAGGGAAGGCATTATGTTGTAGTATCCCAAGAAACACTACTCATACTTATATACATAGTGCCCACACAAAATGTCAGGTCTGGCTACGCCACTGCTGGATACAGAATGTGTTTGGCTTCAATACCATATGTGTGTTGGAGGACCATGGCTCAATGGGGCTGACGTGCAGTCTTTTGTACTGCCCTTAGCTCTCAATTGGCCTGCAGCCACTGAAGGCTGCACTGCTACCCTCATTGAAGTTATGGGGTGCATGGTAGGGACAGAGCATGGGTGCACCAGCTTGCTGGTTTTTCTTCTTCAAAAAAGTTGTAGTGCCCACCCATCCAACCTGTTGGCCCACCCAAAAATTGCCTTCTGGCTATGCCACTGGGTGACCCCATAGGTTAAGGCCCTCATGGAGGGAGGGGGGTTGCTGGTTGCAAAGTGGCCTCAGGATAACCGTTTCCTTTGGCCATCGAATGGGTCGTTTTCCTGTTGCTGCGGGAAATTGAACCCCCACTCTTCTGTATACACAGCAAACGCTTTTGCACTGAGCTATAGCCCTTCCTTTGAAAAGCCTCCATCCAGTTTTATACAGGGAACAAAGGAGCACACTTATACCAGTCCTACTGTGATGGGTAGTTTAGACAAGTAGGTTCTCTCTCCCTGTTCTTCCCGACCGAACACTTTAGTGATCATGCATGTTGGAGACTCTCGCTCCTCAGTAGGGAAACGAGCAACAACGGGAAAAAAAAACAGGCTCGCATTATTGCATAAAGCAATCTCTACGAAAAAAAAGTCTCAACTCCAGAGAGCACAGTGCCCGAGCCCTCCTCCCATGGATCCGGGTGCTTTCTCTGACTTTTTTGCCTGTAAAAAAAACCATAACTTCTGCACCTCTGAACACCTGCTCAAAGGCAACGGCGGACCCTTGAACCTGCTGCAAGTCACATTGAGCCAAGACCTCCCAGTCCCAACCCCCACAGCGCTAAAGCGTATTTTATTTATTTAAGCAGAATAACACCAATACCAGATTAGCAATAACTCTTCCCGGAAATTCGTTTGGCGTTGTTTGCAGAAAAAAAAATAACGACTGATCTGCCGCTTCTCTACTGTTAGCTGTGAATGAGGCTTTTGGGGGGGAAAGGGGGGGGGGGTGCTGGAGACACTGTGTGTTAGGCTCGGCTCCCAGACGCTTTGGCACGTAGCCTTTTATTAGCCTCACTCAAAGTGCGCCCCTTTCTGGGATGGAAGGGTCAGCCTTGCACTTGCCTTCTTTCCGCGCGGCTGCCTTCCACGTGTTCCCCCTTTACAAAGACTATACACAGTCACAGCACAGCCTCCTGAGGCGGCAGAACCTGTCATAATGGACGAAAGAACTGAGTGCAGTCTGCAAGAAGAACGCGCCTCGCGCCGCCGCGAACTGTGCCCAGAAGGTGGGTGGAGCCTCATTTCCGTGGCCCCGCCCCCAGAGGGCCTGCCGCTGTGGAAGGGGAGCTGACCGGTGTCTCCTGAACTTTTTCGAAAGATTAGATTTACAGAAAGAAGCAAAGAAAAGGGACAGACTCAATGCCGTGTTGCTTTTTTTTATGTCATTACTTTTTCTCGTTCTTCTGAAAACCTGGCGATCGCCCCGCCCCATCAGGTGGCCGAATTATCTTCTTTCTGTGGATTGTTTCGTCCATCCAGCCGTGACTTCCCCCCCACCTCCTTTATGTAGCTGATTATTAACGTGTTGAATGAAAGATCAGTGCAGCAACCTCGGGAGAAAGGTACAATGGAGAACTTTTTTTTTTTTTTTTTTACTTTTTTGTTGTAGAAACTAAGCCTTGGTGTACAGTAAACTTTTAGTTTTATGTTGCCATTCTATGCTGTCCATATCGGTGGTGGAAGGATGTTCTCTTTAAAAGAGAAATGCGTGCTTGTAATTTCTTGGTACTGAGGGTTTGAAAACAAAAGCGTTCCTTTTCTTTTGTACCCAAGAGTTTAATGATGTTTTGTAGTCGAGCAGCTGTTTCACGGTGCTTGAGTGTGCTGGCATCCTGTTCTCACGTGTACCACAAGAGTGGGCTTTAGTCTCTTTCTTTGGAGATCAAGATACAGATCTCCTTCTCTTCTTCCAAGCATTTAGCGATCTAGGGAAAATGGACAGGACCAGCTACGATCGTATCACACACTTTTGTTTTGCTTTATCTGCATCTATCTTATATGGATAGCATGGAGTAATTTCATTTTAATTAATCTAGTATTATTAGAATTGGACATAAGAAATTTGGCAACATGTCAGTGATGCTTGAATGCGGGAAAACCGACAGCTTTCTCTATAACGTTTGTTTGTTGTAGTTGTTTTTAAATGCAGCTAATGAAAATGCAGGACTGCTCTACTGTATTATGGAGAACTCTTACAGCTTGCTTTTACATTTTGAATGGAGTCCAATGGCTCTATGGCGGTGCTGTATGTTACCATTGAGAGCGTCTGGGTTCAGTGTTGTATAGTAACTAAGTAATTATAACTAATTACTGTGCTTAAATATAAGGGGTAATGAATTTGATATATCACCCTTCTGTGGGTACATCCAAAGCGGTTTACATATACTATAGTAGTAGTAGTATATGCAGGTACTTTTTCTGTCTCTAGTGGGCTCATAATATAAGTTTGTACCTGGGGCAATGGAGGATTAAGTGACTTCAGTGGAAATTGAACTCAGTTTCTCAGCCCACTGCACTAATCATTAGGCTACTCCTCCACTTTTAACTTGCAAAGAAGTACAGGAAATGTTTGTTAATTTTACCGAAGTAATTTCATCATTTTTTTACTACTTTTATTCAGTTACCTCTCTCATGCTTGTAGTTAAAAGTAAAAACAGAAGCAATATGTAAGTGATGATTCCTCAGTAAACCAAATGAAACAACAAAACCTGAAATAGGATTTTGCTATTGTAAATCTCTCATGCAAACAGTGGATCATCTCATCTTACATTTTGCTGTTCAGTGAATTTAGCCTGTGAGAACAGTGGAGTTGCCTGTGTTGTTGAACTGGTTACTGGTCTCAAGCCAAACAGTGATGTTGGGTCTCTTTTAAGTGGAGATGAACAAAAATTTCAAGTTTCCTTTATTTGATATACAACATAAGAATAGCCATACTAGGTCAAACCACTGGCCATCTAGCTCAGCATCTTGCTTTTAGCAGTGTCAGATCCAAGTTGCAAGTACTTGGCAGAATCCCAAGTACCTGACCTGAAGCAGAAGCTGGTTGCAATTCTCGGTGAACAGATCATATGTGGAGTAGCCTAATGGTTAGTGCAGCGGGTTTTGATCCTGGCAACCTGGGTTCAATTCCCACTGCAGCTCCTTGTGACCTTGGGAATGTCACTTAATCCTCCATTGCCCCAGGTACAAAAAAAGAAAACACATCTTACTACTACTACTATTTAGCATTTCTATAGCGCTACAAGGCGTACACAGCGCTGCACAAATATAGAAGAAAGACAGTCCCTGCTCAAACAGCTTACAATCTAATAGACAAAAAATAAAGTAATCAAATCAATTAATGTGTACAGGAAGGAGGAGAGGAGGGTAGGTGGAGGCGAGTGGTTACAAGTGGTTACGAGTCAAAAGCAATGTTAAAGAGGTGGGCTTTCAGTGTAGATTTAAAGATGGCCAAGGATGGGGCAAGACGTAGGGGCTCAGGAAGTTTATTCCAGGCGTAGGGTGCAGCGAGACAGAAGGCACGAAGTCTGGAGTTGGTAGTAGTGGAGAAGGGAACAGATGAGAAGGATTTATCCATGGAGCGGAGTGCACGGGAAGGGGTGTAGGGAAGGACGAGTGTGGAGAGATACTGGGGAGCAGCAGAGTGAGTACATTTATAGGTTAGTAGAAGAAGTTTGAACAGGATGCGAAAACGGATAGGGAGCCAGTGAAGCGACTTGAGGAGAGGGGTAGTATGAGTAAAGCGACCCTGGTGGAAGAAGAGATGGGCAGCAGAGTTTTGAACTGATTGGAGAGGTGACTAAGTGGGAGGCCAGCAAGAAGCAGATTGCAATAGTCTAAACCCTCTAGGGACAGAGAAAGTACCTGCATATAATGTGTACAGTGCTGTGCTCATCTAGTAGTGCTATAGAAATTAGTAGTAGTAGTACTACAACAGACTGCTGGTCATCCCATGGACAGTTTTACATCAGGGTGACTGTCCACTGGATTGATACAGCTCTCAAAGATATTCAAACAGAGTTTGCCATCAGATGACAAATTTTAGAACATACAATGCTTCTAACTTTGTGAAAGAATTCTTTGTAATTGGACAACATGACAATTTATTTATTTATTAAGACACTTCTATCCCGCATTTCCCAAGAAAGGTCAGGTTCAGTGCGGCTTACATAACAAATTAAGAAGAAGCATTACAAGACAATTAATATTAATACAAGAATACAACTATTTAAAAAATGTTCTTTTCATATTAGCTGAACATAGATCTAAAAAAGTGGGCTTTAAGTAAACTTCTAAACGATATATAATTGACTGAGTGTCCGATATACTTGGGTAATGAGTTCCAGAGTTTGGTACTTTGGTAAGAAAAATTAGCATTATGAATAGTTTTGTAGGTTAAGTTTTTACAACTTGGGAAATGTAATATAAGATATTCTCTAAATGATGAGGTGGCATTTTGTGGTGCTAAGTGAGGGGGTCTTTTACTAAGGCGCTCTGGCATTTTTAACGCATGTTAAAAATAGGCTTGTGCTAAATGCTAAAGATGCCCATAGGAATACATTGGCATCTGTAGCATTTAGCACGCACCTCTTTTTAATGTGTGCTAAAAACACCAGTGCGCTTTAGTAAAAGACCCCCTGAATGAGATTTGTCATATAACAGGGTAAGATACCATAAAGAATCTAATGAACAAAAACACAGAGCTTAAATGAAATTCTTTCACTGATAGGTAACCAGTGAATATCCTTAAGAAGAGGCGATGCTTTATCATAACATGGTAGTCTATATATAAGGCGCACAGCAGTATTTTGTAGTTTTCTTAAGAGACTCTGCTTCAGGGGTGTAGCCAGACCTTGGCAGGATGGGGGGTCCAGAGCCCAAGGTGGGGGGGGGGGCACATTTTGGCCTGCCTCCCCCTACCGCCGCCGACCCTCCCCCGCCACTTTCGGACCCCGTCACCGCCAGGTACCTTTGCTGATGGGGTCCCCAACCAGCAAAGGTACCTGGCGGCGGCAGAGGTAGTCGAAAGTGGCGGGGGGGCCAAGACTAAATCTGTGGGAGCCCATGCCCCCACCTATCTATGCCCCTGCTCTGCTTAATACCTGCATAAAATGAATTGCAATAGTCAAATTTGGTTAAGACTAACGACAACTAAAGTGTGAAAGACTGATGAAAAGAATAGTCTTAATCTTTTAAGTTTCCACAATGAATTAAAGACATTCGAGACTACTTTGGAAATTTGGCAATCAAAAGAAAGGAACTGATCAGTTAAGATCCCCAAGGTCTTCATTGTTGAATCCAAAGAATAAGTAACAGTATCAGTCTTAAAATTTGAGATGGTTATTGGGTGATAATGGCTAGTTACTATCATAAATTTTGTTTTATCAGTATTGAGTTAAGAGCCCAGGATTCCATTAAGGCGATGATTTTGTTTGCAATCTCATGTAATTCTTTGATGAATGAGATATAAATTGTAGCATCATCAGCATTTATGAATGCTAAAAACCCATTTGATTCTAACTAATGGCCTAAAGGGATCATCAAAATGTTAAACAAAATAGGTGACCGAGGAAAACCCTGTGGTACTGCACTACAAGAAACCCATGACAATGAGCTATTACCCAGTTGCTTAACTTGGTAAGACTTGGATTTTAAAAATCCAGAGAACTATTTCAAGACAGTTCCGCAGATTCCATAATAGTCAAGTATGTTTAACAGGATGTCATGATCTACTGTATTAATTGCACTAGACGTGTTGAATTGGTGAATTAAAATTAGGGCGCTGTTTACTAAGCCATGCTGTAGGTGCGCACACTTTTTAGCACGTGCTAAAATTTAGCACATGCTAATACTAGAGACACCCATAGGAATATAATTGGTGTCTCGATCTTTAGTGCGTGGTAATTTTTAGCGCACACTAAAAAGTGTTTACACCTACAGCATGGCTTAGTAAACAGGGCCCTTAGTTGAATGCCGGTTCTACATGCCGAACAATGCAAAGAGGACTTGTGCATGGATGTTAACTCGTGTGGAAGACATTGCTCCGAAGTTGTATTAAAATGTGCAATTGCAGCAGCTCAATTACTATGTCTTTTTTTTTTTTGGGTCGTTTTAAAGTATTACTACATGCAAGGACTCTAATATTTTCTAGGACCAAAATGGCTACTATAACTCTTCATTATGCACAAATATCGATTTACTAGTCCAAGGTGAAAAAGAAAGATGTCTGAGGTGATCTCTGCTCCAGAGCCACAAAGTGAGAGAAGGACAAGATTAGGGCTCTGTATGAAAAATTTTGATTTGATGTATGTTCCTTCTGATGCCCTGTCACATCACTGGGTGTCAATATTGGCTCTCCCTTCCACCAGGGGCTGTGAATGCTGCCTCCACAGCCTTCCAGCCACAGGGCTAGCCTATGACCCCATTCCAACCTCTGAAAATTCACAGGAAATCAGATGACAGCTACTCAGAGCTCACTCTGGAGTTATTTGACAGATATAGGATTAGGTGAGAATTACAACTATTTTATGCCATTTGAATATTTTTATTTTAATGTTGTTTGTGTAGTCCTTCTGTCTTTGAAGATACACACACACGTATACAAATGTGTGTGTGTTTATGTTGTTCGTATTGTATTATATAAGCTTTATAACTTTGGCGTTCTTTTGTAATGAAAGGGCTCTGTTCACTTTAAAGGGTGAATGCCAAGGGTGGATGCATTGAGGTCCATTTAAATGTAGTTTATATATTACTGCAGACACACACAGGGAGAACAACATTTGAGTACCACTTGGTATAACGTTATAGAATTATATAAGCTTTGCAATGGAAAGCAGAAATATAATTAGAAGTGCCTTGTAAAATTCTTCTCTTGTTTATACATTTTTCACATTCTGCTGTCTAAAAAGTACAATTCAAAAATGCATTAAAGTCGGAGTTTGTTTCCCTGATTTAGACAATATACACAATTTGTGGGCTAGAGGCTGCACAATTATAGAAGTATTCAAAAAGTAATTAAGAATAACAAATCATAAAGTTTTGATTGTATAAGTCTTCATACCTTTTGTCATAGGAAACCCAAATTAGTTCCATTTCCAAAAACTATTTTAGTGAATAAGGAGGAGTAGCTTAATGGTTAGAACACTACTCTGAGAACCAAGCAAGCCTGGTTCAAGTTCCGCTGCAGCAACCTGTGATTTTGGGCAAGTCAGTTAACCCTCCATTGCCTACATCCAAATTTAGGGCCTCTTTTATCAAGCCGCGCTAGTGGCTCCCAGTGGGGTAATGCAGACTAAAGCTCTTTTGGCATTGTCACGCGGGATGCACTAGTGCAGCTTGATAAGCCTACCTACTGTACCTTAGTATATTTCACCTTGATCTGCAACTGAAAAAGGCATGATTCAAATCCAAATAAATAGAGACCAGCTTTATTCAGGCACAGTAGTTGAGCTGATTTGAGTATTCCTGGATGACGAAGATTAAATCTAAGTGAGTTTTTAATTCTTTATTCCATAGCGTCCCACAGCTCAGTCCAGAGACCTGTGGGTTATGTCCCTCTACCAGCAGGTGGGGATAGAGAGGTTTGCTCTGTATGGTTATGTGCAGCCAGCTCAACCTCAGTATTCTCTGTCTAGCAAGTGGAGGGTCATAACTGTGCAGTTCTGGATTGATCTGGCTCCTGGCGCTTCATTTGGACCCAGTTGAGCCTGGATAGAGGTTGAGGGCCCTGTGCTGGGATTTTGGTGTACACCTGGTGGTGCCAGGTCCATCTCACCCTCCCCCAAATGTCCCCTCCATCCTCCTTGGGCTGGGTTTCCTGAGTTTTCTGATCCAGCAGTCTTTCTCCTGCCTCTTTTAAAAAAGAAAAAAAAAAGAAAAACTAACAAGCGGCCCAGCGAGGTAAGGCTACAGGGGAATGCAAAGTACTATATAGACCAGACGGAGGTTTGCCGAGCAGTAATTGCAGGTTGGCACAGGAGGGGACAGCTTACTCGGTCGGCACCGGTCCGCTTTATGTTTGCCCCTTCTGAAGCCACGAAACGCTGCTCCTGGTGTGGGAACCGGAGAGAAGTGTCAGGGGAATGTGAGTCCTGTGGGCGGCAGAGTGCTCCAGATAAACTGCGTGCTCCAGATTCTCCTCATTCAGGGAATGGTGGGGAAAGGCCAAGGGCATGTTTTTGGTGGAAGTCTTGGAGCCGCCTATGCCACGTGTGCGCCAATGGGCGCCATCTTTACTGTCCTGCCATGTTCGGCCCCAAATGTGGGGCTGGGACAGACACAGAACAGCCTGCTGCGTTTTCGGATCCCAGCTGGAGAAAAGATTCCTTGGGGAGGGGGGGGGGGATTCTGAAGCCGAGGCTGCTCCTTTCTCTCCAGAGTTTGTGCTACTAATGCACAAAGCCTTCCTCTTAAAACGTGCCGGGGGGGGGGCTTAGGATACTGATATTCTGTCCCCCCCCCCGGGACCTTCCTCCATGGCTCAGTCCCTACAGAAGAGTAGCCATACTGGGTCAGACCAATGGTCCATCTAGCCCAGTATCCTGTTTTCCAAACAGTGGCCAATCCAGGTCACAAGTACCTGGCATTAACCCAAATCGTGGCAACACTCCATTCTACAAATCCTAGGGCAAGCAGTTGCTTCACATTTCTGTCTCAATAGCAGACTATGCACTTTTCCTCCAGGAATTTGTCCAAACCTTTTTAAAACCCAAATATGCTAACTGCTGTTACCACCTCCGGCAAAGAGTTTCAGAGCTTAACTATTCGGTGAGTGAAAAACTATTTCCTCCTATTTGTTTTAAAAGTATTTCCATGTAACTTCCTCTAGTGTTCCCTAGTCTTTGTACGTTTGGAACGAGTAAAACAATTGATTTACTTCTACTCGTTCTACACCACTCAGGATTTTGTCTCTTTTCCAAGCTGAAGAGCCCTAACCTCTTTAGCCTTTCCTCATATGAGAGGAGTTCTATCCCCTTTATCATTTTAGTCGCTCTTCTTTGAACCTTTTCTAATTCCACTATATCTTTTTTGAGATATGGCAACCAGAACTGAATGCAGTACTCAAGGTGCGAACGCACCATGGAGCGATACAAAGGCATTATAGTATTTTTGGTCTTATTCACCATCGCTTTCCTAATAATTCCTAGCATCCTGTGTGCTTTTTTGGCCACAGTCGCACACTGAGCAGAAGATTTCAGCGTATTATCTACAACGATACCCAGATCTTTTTCTTGAGCGCCGAATCCCAAGATGGACCCTACCATCAGGTAACTATGATTCAGATTATTCTTTCCAATGTGTATCACCTTGCATTTGTCCACATTAAATTTCATCCGCCATTTGGATGCCCAGTCTTCCAGTTTCCAAAGGTCTTCCTGCAAGCATGTGTTTTAACAATCTTGAATAGTTTTGTATCATTTGCAAATTTGATCACCTCACTCGTTGTTCCAATTTCCACATCATTTATAAATATGTTAAATAGTACTGGTCCCAGTACAGATCCCTGTGCCACTCCACTGTTCACTTTCCTCCATTCAGAGAAATGACCATTTAACCCTACCCTCTGTTTTCCATCCAGTAGCCAATTCCTAATCCACACCAGAACCTAACTCTTATCCCATGACTCTTTAATTTTCTCAGGAGTCTCTCATGAGGAACTATATCAAAAGCTTTCTGAAAATCTAGATCCACTACATCAACTGGCTCACCTTTATGCACATATTTATTCACGCCTTCAAAGAAATGAAGCAAATTGGCGAGGCAAGACTTCCTTTGGCTGCACTCTTGCTGACTCTATCTCATTAAACCATGTTTGTCTATGTGTTTTATAACTTTATTCTTTATTCGGAGTGGAGGAGTGGCCTAGTGGTTAGGGTGGTGGACTCTGGTCCTGAGGAACTGAGTTCGATTCCCACTTCAGGCACAGGCAGCTCCTGGTGACTCTGGGCAAGTCACTTAACCCTCCATTGCCCCATGTAAGCCGCATTGAGCCTGCCATGAGTGGGAAAGCACGGGGTACAAATGTAACTAAAATAAAAAAAAAATAATAGTTTCCACTATTTTGCTCAGCACCGACATCAGGCTTACTGGTCTATAATTTCCTGGATCACCCCTAGAACCCTTTTTAAAAATCGGAGTCTCATTGGCCACCCTCCAATTTCCAGGTACTATGGATGATTTTAAACGACAGGTTACATATTACTAACAGCAGTCAGCAATTTCATGCGTGCGTTCTTTGAGTACCCTTGGATGTATGCTAGCCAGTCTAGGTGATTTACTACTCTTTAATTTGTCAGTTTGGCTCAGTATATTTTCCAAGTTCACTGAGATTTCTTTCAATTCCAGTCCCTCATGCCCAAACGCCCTAGAGTGGAATTTTTAGAGCTGGAAGACGCTTCAGATGTGGAGGAGACCCTCTTTCCTGGAGGCTCTTCATCGGGGTCCACGGACTTTGCTGAAGAGGGTGACATGCCACCCGAAGAAGGGGATGACCCCACCATGGAGCATCTGTTCCACAGGGAGGAGCTTCCCACCCTTATTGTCCGGGCGCATGAGATTTTGGATATTTCCTCGCCAGAATCCTCTTCCAGTCAGACTCCTTCGCGCTCTGTTATGTCTAGGACCAAATCCCCCTACAGATCCTTTCATATTCATGTAGCAATGAAAGTCCTCATTTCGGCCCAATGGAACTACGAGAGCACAATCAACTTCTCATGCTGAATTGTGCTTGGTTTCTTTGGAGGACATTTGCAGAGCCGCCATGTTGGCATCGGTCCATACATTTGCTAAGCATTATAGAGTGGATGTGGCGGCATGGCAAGATGCGGTGTTCTGTACGTTGGCTCATACTACGGGGTTGGGTTTGGCCCACCCTACTTGAGTGCAGGGCACAAGTCTCTGGATTGATCTGTGGGATGCTATGGAAGGAAAAATTAGTTCTTACCTGATAATTTTCTTTCCATTAGTCCCAACAGATCAATCCAGAGGCCCGCCCTTTGTATATTGCTACTGTTGTCAGTTTGTTCTTAAACTCTTGTAGTTTTGGTACTGTAGGTGTTCCTTTGTTTGGTTTATTAAAAAAGAAACAGTAAATACAGGAAAGTTACATTAGTACTGCTAAAGCTTCGTTGATGTTGCTCCCGCTGTGGCGGTTGAGATTTCTGTGATTCTTAGAGGCAGGAGAGTATTATTTGGAATTTCGTTTACTTCCACTTCTTGGGTATCGTTTATACTGAGGTTGAGCTTGCTGCACATGAGCATACAGAGCAAACCTCTGTTTCTTAGCGGCCCTGAGGAAGGCACAAAATTTTGCCTTGCCCTGCTACCGCTCTTTTTCCCCCCAATGACCCCCACATATCTGAGCTGGTGAGAGTTCCCAACCCTTCCAGTGGAAGTGCTCCTCCCACCTATGGCTACTGCCACCTCTGTGCTGGGCCTTTCTCCCGAGCACATGCTCATTTCTGAGAAAACTGAGCATGCACACGGTGGGAGGCCTTGCATGGCGACAGTGGTGGTTGTGAGTGAAGTAGAACTTCCGCTGGCAGGGCATGGGGACCCATGCCTGACAGGGCCTCCAACACAAATAGGGGAGCCCAGGCCCCCAAGGCTTCCTATGGCTGGAAGAGAACCTCCACTGAATATTGCTCATCCCCTCTGCAGGTAAGGGTACCCATGCTGTCTAATTTTTTACCGGGAGCCGTTTTCTCTTAATTGATGTTCTCTGAATGGATTAAATGGTGTTCCCTTTTTGGGGGCCGCTGCAGCACGTCAACCAGTAAATTAATGCCTTATGTTTCTTACTTTTATGTATTCCATTACCATTCAACCCAAACCCTTCTGTAACTCCAAATGTTTAACCTCTCCTCATTTCCACTATCCATGATGTATTGTAAGCCACATTGAGCCTGCAAAGAGGTGGGAAAATGTGGGATAGAAATGCAATAAATATAAATATATAAATATATCTGTGGTAAAAGGAACATTTCCAGAGTGGAGAGAGGTCAGAGGAGAGAGAGCCAATTAAGGGATTGTGAAAGCCTGGCATGGATTTTTCATGGGTACACTGGAACCCACTGTCTGCATTTGTTCATGGACTAGGCAGTCCCCCTGCTCCTTTCTACCTCCAGCTCCACCAGAAGCAGCACCGGGATCTGGCACCATAAGTCTTTATTTAGGAAGTTTTATATCCCCTTACAACCTATCTAGCCCAGTGTAATGATTCTGAGAAGGAATGTTTTTTTACATATGGGCAAAAGGCAGTGGGCTGTTGCATGATGAGCATATAGAAGCTGATGTAATAAAGTACACAATTTTCTGTGTTGTTATGAACACCCTATACACAAAGGAGTTTAGCACACACAAAAACACAGTGTTTATTTAAATCCTATATTAGTGAGGGCATTATCTGTTAAATCTGGATGTAAAGAAGTAGGTCCATGACCCCCAAGGCTTAATTTAGGGTTTTCTAATGCTTGGGATTTAGCATATAGTCTGATATGGAGTAGAAGGTTAGCTCACTTTTCTGTGTTTAGCATTAGTGAGGGTTTTGTGCCAGTTTCTTGTGCCAGCGAGAACTATCTTCAACCTTTTTTTGTGTGTTTTAAAGGGTTGGGTAGACAAATCTAGTGAATAAAATTAAAAACTGTCGGGGAATGAAGAACTGAGGTAACTGCTTTGTCAAATGTGGGGTTGAGGTGGGGGTGGAGATTATGAAATGGTGGGCAATGTGCTTGGCTGCAGAAATTTAGACGATAATAACCAATAATATTTATGTATTTATGTACATCTAATGAGCATAAGACTAGATTCTATATATCACGCTTAAAAATTTGACTTTGAAATGAAATTCACCTAAGCGCATTCTATGAAGTATGCCTTAATTTAGGTGCACTTTATAGAATAAGCCTTCATTTCTGTGCAATTTGTAGAATAGTTGAGTGACGGTCCGCACGATTAAATTTAGTCATGGGCAGTTACTCCAAACAAAACCAGCTGTAAATGCCAACGCCTAAATTAGGCGCAGACCGGGTGTATTCTATAATAACATGCATAGATTCTAGAAACACCCATGAGCTACCCATTCCACACCTATGGCCATGCTCACTTTCCAACTATGCGACTTAGAATTTATGCACAGCATGTTACAGAATACGCTTACAGTTCTGCGTGTAAATTATAATTAATGCCAATTAGTGTCAATAGTTGGTTGTTAAGTGGCAATTATCAGCACAGATTGGCTGGTTAACCAGTTTATGTGCATTGTTATGAAATACACTTCGATTTCCATGCGGAAATCTCTGTGCGATGTATAGAATCCGGGGGGGGGGGGGGGGGGGGGGGTAATGTATACACTGGCAACACCCCTTCAGGTGCCGGAACAGTCTTCGCACAGAATACTGGTTCTGCAGCTAACACATGGCAGACGCTCTAGGATGGATACATGTTTCTATGGCGATTGGCATGCTCTCCCGTGTTTGAACATATGTTTTGTGTGCACATTGTTTGAATATAATTTGTTTACATTATTGGGCATAAAAAAAAGTCTCTCGTGTGTGTGGGGAAACTGTGCACTGAGCTTCAACACACAGCTCTAATGCACAGCTTATTACATCGGCTCCATAGGGCTCTGACCTGAAGACTGTTGTTCAGGCAGTAGAGACCAGCTCTCTGCTTCCTTCTCCAGTCCCTCCCCTCTCAGGCCTGGGAAGGGGGGAGGCTGATGTAGATAGCGGATAGTGTGATCCAACCACCTTCTCTCCGCTTGATTCCCCCCCCCCCCCCCCCCCCCCCACACCATTCCAGATGCAGGGAGCTTGAATAGAATGGTTGAGAATGGAGTCCAACAGAGCAAAGAAGAGTTCAGCTTTTTTCTGCATCTCTGTATTTGGTGCGAGGGGCAGGGGGTCTGTTTTCTGTACTGTGCGACAGAGGTGAGGGATTCTGTTAGTGTACAAGTTTTGTACCAATCTAGATTATTCTGTTTACTCAATAGCATGTCATTTTAGTGTTTGCAGTATTGCCTTTTCAAACAGGGGTTGATGTTTCAGTTTTGGGAGTTGGTGCACTTTTGGTATGGCAAGTTTGCTGTAGAGGCTCTGACTTTTTTTTTTCTCCAGGATTTTATGTGCCCTTTACAGTGAAGGTAGTTTGTTGCCACTTCAGCAACAGTGACACAGAACTAGATTCTTTTTCCCTCCTGTGGTAAAAGGGAACATTCTAGATCAGGCCAGTCGGCCATTGTAGGGATTACTTTCAACCAATGTGAAATTCATTTCTTTTAAGTTAAAAAATCAATGCATAGATAAATTTCTTTTCAGTGTACTGTGAAAAATCACAGAAAATAGATTCATCAGATGCTGTGCTTCGATTTCTGAAACATTTAACATTCAGAGGTTTGGAGGCAACACTAAAGGACAAGGGCTACCACATAAAAATGCAGAGATTAATTATCCTTTTATCTTCACAACTGATATCAGTGGTCTAGTCTGTTTAGCTAAGCAGTACTAACTCTAAAAAAGATAAGTTATTTGTGTGGTCCCCCTAAACCCATACATTTAGGGCCTGCTCCGGGAAAGTTGCTGGTCTCTCCTTTTAATAAAAAGATACATTTTAGTTGGATATCAACTCATCCATCCAAGATTTATCCTTAGCCCTTCCTTTAAATATTGAGCCCATTATGTTGAACTATGCATGGTTACAAGATTGCTCTTGGAGCCTTGGTAATGGGTCATAACAGTATTTTAGTTTAATTTCAAAATCTCTGGTGGGTCCCATGGGCATGAAAGTTTAATTGGAGACTTGCAAGGCTTAAATTCACCGAATACCTTTGCACCGACCCTGCCCATAACATAAGAAAATTATACTATTGCGACACAAAATACCCACCAGTCCTATAGAATACGCCCCTCTTCTAGACTGTCTAGACCCAGAAGAAGGAACACACCCAGCAGACAGAACCTGGACCGAGTTCGAACCACTATCAGAAGACCTCATCTCTAAAACTCTCAAAAGATATGCCAAATCCAACTGCAAACTAGACGCATGCCCAAACAGCCTCATGAAATCAGCCCCTCAACAATTCATAATTGACCTAACGAACCATGTAAATTACATGCTACAAAATGGACTCTTCCCAATAGAAAAAGGAAAAATCTTACTCACCCCAATTCCTAAAGATACAAAGAAAAACTTGAGCGAAATAACCAACTACAGGCCAGTAGCATCCATACCACTAATAACCAAGATAACCGAAGGAATGGTAACCAAACAACTCACAAACTATCTAAACAAACACTCAATACTGTATGATGCCCAATCCGGATTCCGGTCGAACCATAGCACAGAAACAGTATTAGTCACCCTTATGACCAAATTTAAACAAATAATAGCAACCGGGAACAATATACTCCTCCTACAATTTGACATGTCAAGCGCCTTCGACATGGTCGACCACGAAATCCTACTACACATACTTGAATACTTTGGCATTGGAGGAAATGTCCTGAACTGGTTCAAGGGGTTCCTAACCCTGCGCTCGTATCAAGTCACATCACACTCAACCACGTCCAAGGCATGGACACCTGAATGTGGAGTTCCACAAGGATCACCTCTCGCACCAACTATTTTCAACCTAATGATGATCCCTTTAGCAAAACTCCTATCAAACCATAACCTCAATCCATATATATACGCCGATGATGTGACAATATACATCCCTTTCAAACAAGACATCAAAGAAATCTTCAACGAAATCAATCAAAGTCTACACATCATGAACACATGGACAGACACATTCCGTCTGAAATTAAATGCAGAAAAAACTCAATGCCTGGTACTCACCTCCCAATACAACACTAACGAATTCAACGCGATAAATACACCAAACCTAAACCTTCCAATCTCAGAAACGCTAAAAATCCTTGGAGTCACTATCGATCGCCACATAACACTTGAAACCCACGCAAACAGCACAACTAAGAAGATGTTCTACTGCATGTGGAAACTGAAAAGGATAAGACCATTCTTCCCAAGATTCGTCTTTCGTAACCTAGTGCAATCCCTCGTCCTCAGCCATCTGGATTACTGCAACTCATTATACGCAAGCTGCAAAGAGCAAACACTGAGGAAACTTCAAACAGCCCAGAACACAGCAGCCAGACTCATCTTCGGAAAACCAAAATATGAAAGGGCAACACCACTACGAGAGAAACTACACTGGCTTCCACTTAAGGAACGCATCACTTTTAAGGTATGCACACTAGTCCACAAGATCATTCACGGCGAAGCCCCAGCCTACATGTCCGAGTTGATTGACCTACCACCCAGAAATGCTAGGAGATCTTCCCGAACATACCTCAACCTCCATTTCCCTACTTGTAAGGGCGTGAAATACAAGACGCTACACGCGTCAATCTTTTCTCACACGAGCACGCAGCTTTGGAACACACTGCCGCGCAACTTAAGAGCGATCCACGAACAAGCATCCTTCCGCAGATTACTGAAGACCCATCTATTTGAGACAATTTACGGAAAGAACCAAAACACATAGAGTCCACACTCACTGTTCATCAATGCATCATACATCCACTTATGATCTCTCATCCCCCATAATTCCACATTACTCATACATTTACCCACAGAAATATGTACACCATGTGCCTTTGTGTCTTAACACTGCCCTTAAGCTTCCCATTGTCTCCTCCCAATGTCTCAATGTTGATGTCCCATTGTGATATTCCTAATGATAATTCGATTATCTTGCATAACTTGTACAATGTAACCCATAACCAAGTTGTAACAAATGTATTTTCATTATTCATATCTTATTGTAAGCCACACTGAGCCCGCAAAGAGGTGGGAAAATGTGGGATACAAATGCAAACAAACAAATAAATAAATAAATAAATAAGGCCCTTAATACCAGCTCACACCAGCCCTCTCAGGCTGGAAGGAGGAAGATGATTCTTGCTACACCTGTATTGGCCTGTGTGAACAGGAAGGAGGTACAGGGGTTTTTGTATTAACCTACATGGACCTGAAATGTAGCAGGGTGCTTGAGTCAACCTGCAAAGGTAACAGTGCAGGTTGCAGCTATCCTCTCCTGGTATTCACATCTGTAGAAACAGCCAGATTCTCCTGTCAGTGCTCTTCTGCTTTCAAGTATCTCTCCCAGCTTTCATCCTTCCCCACTTCTCACATATTGCTGTCCTCCTGCTCCAATCAGACTACCCTCACCTATCCACATCTGTCTTCTCCTTCATTCTCCCTCCTTTTCCACCCAAACTTATCTGTCTCCTTCCTCCACATCCTTGCTGCTCATCTCTTCCTTCTTTTGCCTCACATTCAGCAAACTCTTCAAGGGGGACCCCCAGCCTTCTCTGTAATTTGAAATGTTCAGTGTAGCTGTTCTCATCAAAGGTTTAAGGACCCCTTGTGATCAGTGAACCAGCATCTCCCTATCCCCCTATTTCTAGCATCTCCCCTCTGTTTCCTTTGCCACCTTCTATCTGGCAGCCCCCTCTGTCTCCTTGTTCCCTCCCCCATGTCCAGCATCTTCTCCGTGTTCCTATGTTCCTATTCCTGCCCCTCATGATTTAGCATCTCTCCTATTTGTCTCTATTCCCACTCCCCTATGGCCTCACCATATCCAGCATGTCTTCTCTAATCTCCATCATGGTCCAGCATCTCCCTTTCCCATTCATCAGCTGGTCAGCTGCATCCACATCATCCCAGGAGATGTGGTAGCAGCAGTCCAACAGAATGGAAGTACCGGGTCTTCAGATCATGCATGTGCTAAAGGCTCTGCTTTGTCTTGCCCCTCAGAAGCAGGAAGTCTGTATCAAAGAGGCAGGAGGCCTCATAACTTTCAGCGTGTGCATGGGTTGAAAGCCCTGCAGTTCTTTTCTGTTATTTTACTGCTGACACTGGGCAGACTGGGTATCTGCCTAGGGTAGCAGGCATTGCACAAGTTTGAGGGGGGATACAGCAGCACAGTGCCAGTACAGCTGGCAAAGACAGTAGCAGGGTAACTCTTTACAGCCACTATCATGCATATTCTTATGTTCAAGGCCTACTGTTTCCCATTCTCTCCAACAAGATGTCAGAGGGGGTGGGACATACTAGGCCTTCAGTGTGTTCATGTACAGGTGCTCAAAGGACTGCCTTTGCAGGCTGAGATCCTACGGTACAAGGGATGGGGAAGATGAAATGCTGGACAGTTTTGGGGGGACGGGACTAGAAAGATGCTGGACACCAGGAAGGAGGGAAGGGAAGTAGACAGATAACTGATACATCTGGATTATGGATTTGATATACTGCTTTTCTGTGGTACAACCAAAGTGGTTTATGTTTATTATATGCAGTTACTTTCTCCTTGGGGGGGGGGGTGTTTGGGGAGAGGAAAGAAGGAAGGGAAGTAGAGAGATTCTGGACACCTAGGGGTGGGTAGGGAAGGGGAGATGCTGGAGACCTGAGGTGAGGGAATCGAAGGAAAGGGGACATGCTGGACTATGGGTGGGTATGCATGGCTGATCATTCACCTAGGGCCCTGATGGCGAACCTATGACACGCGTGTCAGCACTGACACGCGTAGCCATTTTTTCGATGACACGCGGTCCGCCTTCCCTCCTCGCTCCCGGAAACTAACCTTAAAGCCTCCTTTCACGTCCTTCCTTCCGTGTCCTGATCTCGCCTGACGTAACGTCCGCGAGGGCGGAGCACAGAAGGAAGGAGGAGAGGTCTGCCCTGCTGCTGCTTGCTGCGACGTGAAAGGAGGCTTTAAGGTTAGTTCCGGGCCTGGTAGCGGGTGGAGGGGGGGCCCGGTGACCTCGGGTGGGCAGCGATCTCGGGTAGGGGGGGCCCGGGGGCGGTCCTAGTAGCAGTGATTTTTCTTGAAGTGACACACCACCCGAGTTATGCTCGGTTTTTTGGTGAATTTTGACACACCAAGCTCAAAAGGTTGCCCATCACTGACCTAGGGTATAAGATACCCTCAAACCGGCCCTGGCTGCTGCTGCAGGTCCCAAGGTGATGTGCTAGTAGCTAGCAAAGCCAGATGCTCACTGCTGGGCTGGGGGTTTTGCATATGGAGCCATGCTGAGCTGCCTTTCAGTTCTCTGGTTGTTAGTGGACAGCCTCTTCTGCATAAAACCAGTCAGGCCATCAGGCCAGCTAAATACTGGCTGGTTGGCAACTTACTGGTTTCTCAAATGTAGGAGCTTGATATTTTAGGGCTTCCAAAAGAAGGCTGAGTTTCCACAGAGGGACAAAAAAAAAAAACTGTCAATGTTCAATGTAATTTTTACACCCTTGGATTTAGGGCCCCCTCTGCTTTCCCTGAATGTATTCTTCTTCCCATCATGTCTCACCTTTCACTCCCAGCAGCACACACAAGCGTGGGGGAGCATAGGGGCACTAACTGAAACCATGTGTGGAACAGAGCTGTAGAGTTTATTTTTCTTTGTGGAGCTTCATCTGCCCCTGCTTTTGCAGCATAGTGACAAAGACCAGTACAATGTTCTGTAACTCACAGGCAGATGATAAAAAGCCCTGCGCTGTTCCAAATAGCGCCGGGACAGCGCAGGGCTTTTCTGCATTGATGATCAAAGATAATGTATGCAAATCTAAGCAGCGCTATTATCTTTGATTATCATGTTTAAAGTGCGGGAGAATTGTGCCGAGCATGCGCTCAGCACAATCCTCCCGCACTTGTTTGACAGGTCTGGGCTGTCAAAAGCCCGAACCTGTCAAACAGCCTGCCCCGAGACCCGAACAACGAGGCCCCCCCCCCCAAACCCCCAGAAAACGTCGTGGCCGCCGCCGGCCAAACCCTCTCCCACCCTCCCACCCACCGACGGGGGGGGGGGGGGGGCTGGAGGATCGGTGGGTCTCCAGCCTCTGAAACCCCCAGAAATCGTTGATTGGCCGCCTCCGGCCAAAGGATCTCCTACTGTGATCCATCGATGAGGGGGTGGGGTGGGGGCTGGAGCTCCGGTGGACCTCCAGCCCAACCCAAATCCCCCCCCAGCGTTGTCCTTAGATTCCCTGGTGGTCCGTGGTGTGCTGTAACGTCGTGCCGGCCCCCCTACCTTTTGTTGGAGGAGGGACGCAGCCTGCCTGCCTCCCTCCTCTTCCAGTCAGTCGAGGCCCAAAATGGCGGCGCCCAGCTCCGCCAATTACATCCTGGGATGCGCTGGGCGGGGCTACAGACCATGTAAGAGAATCGCTCCCTTACATGGTCTGTAGCCCCGCCCAGTGCATCCCAGGATGCAGTTGGTGGTGCTGGGCGCCGCCATTTTGGGCCTCGACTGACTGGAAGAGGAGGGAGGCAGGCAGGCTGCGTCCCTCCTCCAACAAAAGGTAGGGGGGCCGGGAGGGGGCCGGCACGACGTCACAGCACACCACGGACCACCAGGGAATCTAAGGACAACGCTGGGGGGAGGATTTGGGGTGGGCTGGAGGTCCACCGGACCTCCAGCCCCCACCCCCCCTCGTCGATGGATCACAGTAGGAGATCCTTTGGCCGGAGGCGGCCAATCAACGATTTCTGGGGGTTCCTCCGTGAACATGGGGGGGGATCGTCATGGGGACCGGAGGTCCACCGGACCTCCAGCCCCCCGTTCGCGTTTGCCTTGGGGGGGGAAGGGGGGCCTGCCAGCATGCAACTGCATGCTGGACAGAGCTCACCATTCCTCCCCAATGATCCGCAAAATCTAACGCCAGCTCGGAGCTGGCGTTGATTTTGCTGCGGCTAGCGACCCAATCTTTGGCGCGCTGGTCGCTGATCATTGGGGATGAATGCGTTAAGCGCCAGTTAGCATGCATTTGCAAGCTAATTGCGCTGGAAGCCCTGTTTAGCATGCATTTGCATGCTACTTGCGCTGAGAGCCCTCGAGTGCGCTGTTTCAGGCGCTCGAGGGCTCTGATCATGGATCGGCTGTAAACTCTGGCGCTAGTATGGCGTTAACAGCCTCTAGCGCCAGAGTTTGCTTTTGATCATGAGGGCCTCAGTGAATTACTGAGCAAAGGTTTGAGCTTTGTTTGTGCTACAGCTGTGTTGAAGTGCAAGTGACCACATTCATCATCATTTTGCTGTGCACTTCTCAGTGCCATTTTCTACCATTCTTGAAAACATGCAAAATAACAATCCCAAAATATTCATGACCTTCACCGCTTGCCTCAGTGGCGTAACTCACTGGTGTCCAAGACTTGCAACAGCAAGACTTTATAACGCCAGCCTCCTCATTGGCAATCGCCATCATAACTTAATCATGTATATAATCTTGGCGATTTTAACAAATTTAAATACTTTCATTTAATTTTTTAGATTGATACTTATCTGAATTAACATTCCACTGCTGGGTCAGGAACACAATCCAACATGACTCATGTTTCGCAGAACTAGCTGTTTCAAGGAGTGTCCCCTGTAACAAATTCAACACAAACTTAACTGGTCAGTGTTTTTGATCACTTTGTGTCCATGGAAGTTATTTTATATTTTTTCCTCCACTCTGATGGCTTCTGAGCTGTAGTGGAACTGGTCTCTGCTATGCCATGGCACCAACAGCCCTCATGTGTAATTATTTAGGATTGTTTCACCTATTTTTGTGGTCCCCTTCTTGTTGCTCAGCCCAACCATTTAAAAGATGGTGCAGCTCCCTCCACAACAAAACTAAAGTAGATCCTCAGGCCCTCATGATTAAAAGCAAACTCCAGCGCTAGAGGCTGTTAACGCCATACTAGCGCCGGAGTTTGCTGCCGACCCATGATCAGAGCCCTCGAGCGCGTGAAACAATGCACTCGAGGGCTCTTAGCGCAACTAGCATGCAAATGCATGCTAAACAGGGCTCTCAGCGCAAGTAGCTTGCAAATGCATGCTAATCAGCGCTTAATGCATTCATCCTCAATGCTCAGCGGCCAGCGCGCCAAAGATTGGGTCGCTGGCTGCGGCAAAATCTACACCAGCTCCGAGCTGGCGTTAGGGTTTGCGCTGATCATTGGGGAGGAATGGTGAGCCCTGTCCAGCATGCAGTTGCTTGCTGACAGGCCCCCGTTCCCCCCCCCCCCCCCAAGCAAACGCGAACAGGGGGCTGGAGGTCCAGAGGACCTCCGGTCCCCCCGACGATCTCACCCCCCCCCCAAGTTCAGGGAGGGCTGGAGATCTGGTGGGTCTCCATGCTTAGGCACAGTTCTCCCGCACCTCTACCCCTTGATCAGAGATAATAGCGCTGCTTAAATTTGCATGCATTATACTATTACTACTACTACTACTTGACATTTCTAAAGCGCTACTAGGGCTACGCAGCGCTGTACAATTTAACATAGAAGGACAGTCCCTGCTCAAAGGAGCTTACAATCTAAAGGACAAATGTACAGTCAGTCAAATAGGGGCAGTCTAGATTTCCTGAAAGGTATAAAGGTTAGGTGCCGAAAGCAACATTGAAGAGGTGGGCTTTGAGCAAGGATTTGAAGATGGGTAGGGAGGGGGCTTGGCGTAAGGGCTCAGGAAGTTGATTCCAAGCATAGGGTGAGGCGAGGCAGAATGATCATCGATGCAGAAAAGCCCTGCGCTGTTCCAGCGCTATTTTTAGAGTGCTGTTTGGAACAGCACGGGGCTTTTGATCATGAGGGCCTAAGTCTGGCCTCTGGGAGTTGCTGTTAAGTGACAGTTGAGACTCCTCCCCCTTCTTCCACCCCTGCCCCAAGTAGTTGTGAGCAAAGCCCACCCAGGAAGAAACCAGCACCAGGAATCAAACCTAAATCCACATCTGTACTGCTTACTGAGTCACTGGACCAGCCCTGATAATGGATATGCAGGGTTAAGAACTTTTATGTGCCTGAGAAATATTTTGTTGCCGTGTTAACCAGTGTGTACTATGGACTCTGGAAAACTGGCTTCCTGCCAGTGCTTTCCAGTGAAGAAAACAGTGTGCAGGAATTTTCATTGCCTGCAGGTCTGTTGCCCTGCTCTCTCCTGTTGATATGTAATTAGCATTGCCCTGCCTACCTGAAGCAGTTTTTCCCCCATCCTTATCCAAACCTGGTTCTGATTGCCCCTAGGGTTCAGACCCTATGTGATAATAGGATTAAGGTAATGAATTACTGGCAGCTTGATTTGCAGTGATAATCTAATGGGCAGGTGTGTTGTTGACACAGCCCCTTCCAGTCCAGCTTTGCTAGTTAAGATCTGAAGAAGAAACAGCAGCCTTTATCTAGACTGGGGGCTAAGCTTTGGGTGGGGCCCACTGAGTCAGACTTGCTCTGTCTCTTTTGGCCCAGATGCATCAACCAAACATTAAAAAATCAAAATCGTAAAAGTACTTAGCGAATTTTAAAAAACGAAGAATGCATTAAAAAAACAGCTCAGAAATGTTCGGTGCGGTATTGAAAAGTACAAGGTATCATACGTCCGTAATCCCCGTCGGTAAAAGGCCCCTAAAGCATGCGCAGAGCAGCCAAGCGTTATGCTGGCTGCTCTGCGCATGCCACTGTCAAAACAAAAAACAAACACATGGCTCCCAAAATAAAAACGTCAGATGGGGGCGAGCCCAAAAGGAGAGAGACGCAAAGGAAGAATGGAAGACAGAGGCGTCAGCTGATCTTCTTGCCCGTGCAGCGCCTTCACATAGAGGTGAGAGGCGCTGCACGGGCCCGGTAAGAGGGAGGGGGCCCGATGGAGGGGGGGAATGGCGGCGAGGACCCGCGGAGGAGGCGGGGCACAGGGTGGAGGGTGTCAGGAGGCGGAGCTGTGGGGTTGACAGAAGAGTACAGAGGAATGGAGGGGGGCCGGCCGGGGCTTCTAAAGTAAGGATTTCTTTGTTTTGCTTTTTAAATTTATAATGCGGGGAGCAGCGGCGACCTCGGACGGGGTGGGGGGGGCAAGGCCGTTCAAACAGGATGCTCCTGACGAGCGCCTTTGCCCCCTCCCGGTCCTTTATTTTTTAACTTCTGGATTGCTTGCAGAGGGAGCGGGGAGCAGCGGCGACCTGGGGCGTCAATAAAGGACGCCCCTGGCGCGTGTTTTCACCCCCCTTGTTCTTTTTTTTTTTTAGTTATACATTAGAGTTTTTATCCGGAGAGCCCTAACGAGAGGTACAGACCTCTCGTTAGATTTCTCGGCGTTTTCCTTCGTTAAACCAATTGGAAAACTTTAGTGCATGTCATTTCAAAAGGGTTTCTACACTAATTGCTCATCTGCATTCCATTTTCGTTAGCTGTTACGGTCCTCGAAAAATGGGCTTTAGTACATGAAACGGTTGGCAATTTCTTCGATAAAGGGTGGTTAAAGGGTTGTTAAAGTTTTGTGCATCTGGGCCTTTGTCCTTGTTAGGCTATATCATGAATGTTCCAGAGCTGTCAAGTTACCTATTCCACGAGGGAGCCTTTTTGGCAGGTTCTGGTTTTATACTTGCATCCCAAAGCAGTGTTGTATTTGTGGTCCATGATTTTATCTATTGAAATCAGTGCTGCAGGTCCCATAATGTACCAGGATAAGGTTGCCAGAAATCCCAGACCGGCCAAAAAGTCTCCATCCTGGAATGGGTAACTTGGCAGCTCAGATGTTCTGTGAAAGGAAAGGTCTAGTTTTAGCTTGGTCTCATAGATTGTGATAGGAACCAGTTCTGTGGGTGCTTTGAGCACCCCCAATATCGAGGAAACTCCTTGATCATGTCCAGGGAGAGGTGATTTGTGTTTAACCAAATAAACAAATAAAAGGAATGTAGTAATGAGATGAGCATGACCATGTCTGCTACCATGAATATCAAAGTTCTATAATGCATGGCTGATAGTGGAACAAGGTGGGCTATCATCCTTTGCCCCACACAGCTTAAGCAACCAGGGAGATGGAGGAAGAGGACAGAGCTTGGTTTGCTTGGCCCTCCCAAGCACAAAGTTCTGCTGCCCTGACATTCCCGGTGATGCCAGATCCTGCAAGGATAGGAGAAATGCAAACGTGTTAGACTTAGAGAGGACATTGGAAACATTCATTGTGAATCTAGAAGTTTTGTTAGTAAAGCTTGTGTCTTGCAAACAGATGGTTGTAAACACATGCTGAGAAAGAAAGAAAATTGAATAAGACTATGTAGAATATTCCCCTGTATGCTGTTGATAGGTGAATTGAATGATCATGCCTAACAGACTTCTGGCTTTTCCACGTCAATGGAACTAAATTAATATCTGTGCATAACCAGCAAGAGCTTTTCCAAAAACAGCTTGAGTTTACGAGATCATAAAACATAGAAGAGATGCCATGCTACCAGTTCCAGGAGGGAGATGTTTTTGATCAGTCCTGGTTTTGAATTTACATTTCAAAGCAATGTGGTTCTTGATTCTACCTATTAATATCAGTCCTAGAGGTCCCGTAATGCATCAGGATCCAGAACTGACTAAAATTCTTCTTCCTGGAACGGCAGGGCACGGCTGTGGAACCTTTTTGAAATGAAACATATTGCTTCCTTTACTATACTGTAAATGGAATGGAAGGTAGAGGGCCTTGCTTCCCCCATCCTCCTGTCCCGGTCAGAGCTGCCAAGAGACTGAGCTGGGTCCAGGGCAGGGCTGCCACTGCCTCCCCCCCCCCCCCCCCCAGGATCACCTCTGTCCCCTCCCCCCAGACTGCTGCATAGCCAGTCTACAAAAATTGGGGAGGGGCAGAACCCAAAGTGGGGGGCACATTTTGCCCCACCTCCCTGCTGCAACTCCATATACCTTGGCTGGCAGGGGTCCTGAAGCCCCGCCTGCAGAAACTTTTCTTGTTCATCCAGCACTGTTATCCACTACATTGCCAGCCCTGTCGCTACTTTTCCCCTCACATTGCACATGAGCATGCACGATGTGAGGGGAAAAGCAGCCACAGGTCAGGCAATATGGCGGAGAACAGCAATGGAGGAAGGCTTCTGCTGGTGGGGCTTGGGGACCACTGCCAGCCAAACAAGAGGCTTCAAAGCCCTGTGTTTGCTCCTTCCCATCCTCTACGGGGAGGGCCCAGTGCCGGAGGTTTCTCTCTCCTGCTCCTGTCGGGACGCGATCACCCCGTTCCTGTCAGGAGCAGGAGAGAGACAGACCCCCGACGCTGGGCCCCCCTTGGAGACCAGGCCTGGGGGAATCTTGCCCCCAATGGGCCCTATCGGCGGCCCTGGTGTCAGTACCTTTTTTTTTTTTTGAAAAATTGGCCCTGTCAAACTGGGTAATTTGGCAACTATGAAAACGAGACAAAAATGGCACAGTAGAATCCAAGATGTGGCACAATGTAGAGATCAGTTCCAGAAGTTACATTAGGAGGCTTGACGCACACTGAAAAAACTACCCAAACTGTGAGACCTTTCCTTTAATTAAAGAGGGTAAAGCTGATATCGTGAAAGAACAAGTGAACAAGTTTAGTCTGTCGACAAGAGTAATGTCTTGGGAACCAGGGAAGAGGAGGGAGCACATGCAGTGTTGTTTGGATGGCAGGTGTTTGAGTTTGGGCTCAAATTCTCATGAACGCCAAGCCTATTCTTGCACCCTCGCTGACCCTTGCCCCTTAACTTGATGATGTGTCTTCTTTTATTAAACTGGTTTCCTGGGAGAAGGGATTCGGATTTGGTCTTGGGGAGCTGGCCATTGCTGAGAAAGGGTTGGTAAAGCAAAGAAGGGATTCTTATTGGCGTTTTCAGTCGGTGAATGCAGACACAGCAATGAATAGAATGAGACAGGCAGGGATCATAAACTCCCTGCAGAAGAACATAAATGTTGCCATACTGGGACAAACCGAAGGTCTATCAAGCCCAGTATTTCCAGCAGTGACCAATCTATTGTCACAAGTACCTGGCAAGGTCCCTAAAGAGTAAAAAGAGTGTGACTTGGATTTATTTTTCAACATTTCAATTTGATTTCTAGGTTGTGGCTGCGGTAGTAAGGATGCCCTGATGTTTCTTTTCAGTGTCTAAATATAAGGATCTGAAAAAAAATACAAGTTGATATCCTTATATTGGCTGGTCCATGCAGGATTAAGACCTAGGCAAACTAGGCATATGCCTAGGTCCAAATGCATAAGAGGGGCCCTTTCAGATGTCCTAATTCAATGAACCTTAAGGCTGATTTTTGCCCTGGTAAGTCAGCTGCTGGCAGAAAGAAGTGTGTGTGCGTTGGGAGGGAGGGGGGGGGGAGAACAGATCCATTGCTGTCTGCGGATCTCTGTCTATTCTGTCCACTCCTGTATATTAGAGAATGGGATGGGGACCAAGCCCGCGGGGACGAGGTGGAGACAGGGACAGGGCCTGCTGGGGCAGGGATGGGGATAGAGTAGGGACAAACTGTCACCATGTCATTCTCTACTTTGAAGGCTGTTAATAAATTGGACAGTTTATGTCCAAGTGACTCAGACAAAATTTGCACGGGGAATCTTGTACATTCCTGCTACCAGCACATCTTCTGAGAAGACATTTTCTATTGGAGGAAGGACTGAAAGACGGGAGAGCTAGACAGAATCCTGAGATTGTTGATGACATATTTATCCACAGATTAAAAAATCATAACAGAGCTTCGTAGGGCATATTTCTCCCTCGCTAGGGCATACAGATCGGGTTGTATTTTGTACCCCTTGACATTTTAACTGGATGTGGTTAGAAGGCTAGAGGGTGTATGTGTGTGTGTGTGTGTGTGGGGGGGGGGGGGGGGGTATTATAGTTGCTCATTGTTTATAAACGCATAAAACAATACTTCCGAAGGGACATATTTCGCAACACAGTCCAAACAATGGTGCTAGCCCATGTAGACTACTGCAGTGGAATCTACGCAGGATGCAAAGATCAAATCATAAGGAAACTACAAACTGCTTAAAACACAGCTACCAGGTTTATCTATGGCAAATCACGATTTGAAAGCGCAAAACCCCTCCTACACAAACTAGAAAGATTCACGCTCATTTTCTACTTCCTTTTTAACAAGATTTTTTGATAGATTACTCATTTTGGGACCAGTACTCTTTCTTTTTATGATTTTTTTTATTTTTTCTTTCGATGATTTTTGGTTTTATTCTAATTCTTATTTGATTAAAAAGGGTGTCAAATAGGTGTTTTTACGTATATTTTTTTTGGATTTTTGTTAACTTTTTTAACACGATTTATGAATTTACACTTTTTTTGTTTTTTACTGGCTCTTTCTAAAGGTCCTTTTCATATACAGTGGGGGAAATAAGTATTTGATCCCTTGCTGATTTTGTAAGTTTGCCCACTGACAAAGACATGAGCAGCCCATAATTGAAGGGTAGGTTATTGGTAACAGTGAGAGATAGCACATCACAAATTAAATCCGGAAAATCACATTGTGGAAAGTATATGAATTTATTTGCATTCTGCAGAGGGAAATAAGTATTTGATCCCCCACCAACCAGTAAGAGATCTGGCCCCTACAGACCAGGTAGATGCTCCAAATCAACTCGTTACCTGCATGACAGACAGCTGTCGGCAATGGTCACCTGTATGAAAGACACCTGTCCACAGACTCAGTGAATCAGTCAGACTCTAACCTCTACAAAATGGCCAAGAGCAAGGAGCTGTCTAAGGATGTCAGGGACAAGATCATACACCTGCACAAGGCTGGAATGGGCTACAAAACCATCAGTAAGACGCTGGGCGAGAAGGAGACAACTGTTGGTGCCATAGTAAGAAAATGGAAGAAGTACAAAATGACTGTCAATCGACAAAGATCTGGGGCTCCACGCAAAATCTCACCTCGTGGGGTATCCTTGATCATGAGGAAGGTTAGAAATCAGCCTACAACTACAAGGGGGGAACTTGTCAATGATCTCAAGGCAGCTGGGACCACTGTCACCACGAAAACCATTGGTAACACATTACGACATAACGGATTGCAATCCTGCAGTGCCCGCAAGGTCCCCCTGCTCCGGAAGGCACATGTGACGGCCCGTCTGAAGTTTGCCAGTGAACACCTGGATGATGCCGAGAGTGATTGGGAGAAGGTGCTGTGGTCAGATGAGACAAAAATTGAGCTCTTTGGCATGAACTCAACTCGCCGTGTTTGGAGGAAGAGAAATGCTGCCTATGACCCAAAGAACACCGTCCCCACTGTCAAGCATGGAGGTGGAAATGTTATGTTTTGGGGGTGTTTCTCTGCTAAGGGCACAGGACTACTTCACCGCATCAATGGGAGAATGGATGGGGCCATGTACCGTACAATTCTGAGTGACAACCTCCTTCCCTCCGCCAGGGCCTTAAAAATGGGTCGTGGCTGGGTCTTCCAGCACGACAATGACCCAAAACATACAGCCAAGGCAACAAAGGAGTGGCTCAGGAAGAAGCACATTAGGGTCATGGAGTGGCCTAGCCAGTCACCAGACCTTAATCCCATTGAAAACTTATGGAGGGAGCTGAAGCTGCGAGTTGCCAAGCGACAGCCCAGAACTCTTAATGATTTAGAGATGATCTGCAAAGAGGAGTGGACCAAAATTCCTCCTGACATGTGTGCAAACCTCATCATCAACTACAGAAGACGTCTGACCGCTGTGCTTGCCAACAAGGGTTTTGCCACCAAGTATTAGGTCTTGTTTGCCAGAGGGATCAAATACTTATTTCCCTCTGCAGAATGCAAATAAATTCATATACTTTCCACAATGTGATTTTCCGGATTTAATTTGTGATGTGCTGTCTCTCACTGTTACCAATAACCTACCCTTCAATTATGGGCTGCTCATGTCTTTGTCAGTGGGCAAACTTACAAAATCAGCAAGGGATCAAATACTTATTTCCCCCACTGTATAACTTTCTAAATCCTAAATTTCAAATACAAATTTTAACTTGAACATAATTTTAGATTTATATTTGTTTTATTTATGATTTTCTTTATTTGAAAAATACATTCATTATGCATGTTTTACATATTCGTGATATCATTACATATTACATGTAGAAATTATTTATACCCATCAAAAATATATTTATGTACATTTGAGAATTTCTGTTGTATTTTAGTTCAATTTGTTTTAAAAAATTGTTTTTAATTTGCTTTATTTGATGGAGGATTCTTATATGTAAATGTATATCAATCATGTGTTAAGAGATTTTATAATTCGATTATGTTGATGCTTTTATTTATATGTTCAATAATACATGTTTTTTTGAGAATTTCTGTTGTATTTGGTTTACCGATTTTTCAAAAAAAAATTTTAATTTGCTATATTCGAAGGAGGTCTTTTTTTAATTTACAAATGTATACTGATCATGTGTTGAGAGATTTTATGATTTAATTCTATTGATTATGTTCATACATTCATTAATATGTTCGATAATTACATACATGACTGCCCGTAAAAAAATTTTTTTTAATGAATTATATTATATATATTTTTTTAATTATATATTTTTTGTGTGTATTTATGTGACCTTTTTTAAATTTAAAATTTTTTAAATATAATTCTTTAGATTCCTGAGGCAGGCCTGTGGCCGAAACACAGTACTGTGTCGAGTCTACAATAAAGTTCACTTCTTTATATACCACCAGAGTCTCAGTACCCTGAAGTCATTGGTCCACTTCCCACTTTGTTTCTCTGCATATGAAACGGCATCGTTGAAAATAGTACACCAGTTCCTAGGTCCAACAAAAGAACCTCTAAGAGTGACAATAAAATAATAAAATATGTAGACAAAAATTCAGCTGAACCCTTCCCCCCCAAACAAACAGACTCTGGCATGCAAGATAACACTAGAAAAACAAAAATATTGTCCCCCTGTACTGCTATAAAGATAGTAGATGTAAATTTCAAAAACTGACATATTCCATTTACTACATTACAAATTAACAACTACAAATAAAACAAAAAATTAACACAACTACCACACTACTTTATCTTAAACTAAAAATAAAAATTGTTTTTCTGCCTTTGTTATCTGGCCACGTACTTTGTTTCAGTTGTGTTGGTCCCAGTCTCTGGTTTCTACTTTCCTTGACTTCTCTTAACTCTATTGGCAGGATTTCCTGTGAGTTTCTAATTTTTCTCTCCTGCTTTTCCTTTCAGCTTTCTTCAATGTATTTCTCCCCCTCTGTCCAGATTTAATTATTTCTTACTATCCAATCTTCAATCTCCCTCTTTTGACTGTGTCTACCTACAGCTTGACCCTTTCTCCTCCATCATCTGCCCCCTCTCCTCCATACTTCCATCTAGCATTTCCCCTCTGTCTCCCCATCTGCCTCTTTCTCTCTCTATCTCTCTCCTGCCTGCTTCCATCCAGCATTTCCCCTCACTCTCCTCTTCACTTCCATCATCTGCCCTTCTCTCCTTCCCACTTCCAGCCAGTGTTTGCTCCCTCTCTCCTTGAGACTTCCAGCCAGCGTCTCCTCTCTCTCTCCCTATCTTTCTATCCAGCATGCTTCTACCCCCTCTTCTGTCCATCTTTTCTCTCCTCATTCCATTCAGCATCTCCCGCCTCTCTCCCATGGCTACTGCTGCTTCTCTCAATGAGCAGCAGTGGGGACAAAGCAAGGAGAAGCAGGCCAGGGCCGCAGTGCTTGGGCGTGTGCTGTGGGCTCTGCCGGTCCTCTGCTCCAGAACAGGAAGTTGATGTCAGAGGGGCAGGAGATCGGCAGAGCCCGGCGGCGCCCCATGCCTGCTACTCCTTGTTCCTCCACCCACCTCCAAAGATGTTGGTATACTGTACTACTGGCACAAGAAAAGCCCTGTAGTCTAGTATCCTGTATCCAACAGGGGCCAGTACAGGTCCTGATAGAGTCCTAAAAAGTGGCAAGATTCCATGCTACTTAATCCCAAGGATAAGCAGTGGCTTTCCCCAGGTCTACCTTAATAACAGTTTATGGACTTTTCCTCTCCAATCAGAACCATTCAGGACCCTGTTTGTGGGAGCTTTAAAATGTATTTATATGGTGAATTAAAAAAAATACCTCTAGATTTTGCCATGTACCTTTGTTGTTTAATGGTGTAACTTAAGCAAATTTAGATAATTTGTACCAAAATAAACATCAAACAACACTTTGCATAACTGACTGCCAGAACTTGCTGCTTACTTATTTTACTATACAAAAGTGATGTCATTGTTTATACTAAGTGTGAAAATGATGTTTACTGAAGAAAACAGAGGTATTGTCAAGTTTTTGTGAAACCCAAACATTACGATGTGAAACAACTTATTGCTGAATTTCCGACGTTGTGTAAGATGGGACCTGTGCTAAAATAGCATGAGTTAGTGGTAAAATAACAATTCGTAACAGTAGCCCACTTTGATAACTACACTAGAGAATGACACGGGGACGGGTAACTGTGGGGATGGGGACAGGGACAGAGCCCGCGGGGATAGGGTGGGGACTGGGACAGATCCCGCGGGGGCAGGGATGGGGCTACTTTGAAGCCTGTTAATAAACTGGACTGTTATTTATGTTTGATGCAGACGACAATATTTTTTTTATTTGTAATTTAAACACAACAGTTGCACAGCATATTGTTCCTTTTTATACTTTTAATAAAAAGATATAAATATAAAATCATAAGTGTTCGAGGCTTCTGCAGATGTCCACGAGGACAGGGATGGAGACGAGTCATACAGGGCGGGGATGGAGACAGAACCCATGGGGATGGGACGGGCAGTGGCGTAGCCAGACCTGACATTTTGGGTGGGCCTGGAGCTAATATGGGTGGGCACTATGTATATAGGTATGAGTAGCATTTAATGATGGATTTCTAAGTAGTCTGCCCAACAGCTGCCCTGCATCAATATAAACCACATATATACTTAATAGAAAAACAGATATTTTGGGCAGACTGGATGGACCGTGCAGGTCTTTTTCTGCCGTCATCTACTATGTTACTATGTATGTAATACAGTTACATTATCCCATATCTTAAACTTGACCAGACATAAGTCTGCAATAATGGCAAACATCTCAATACACATGACAGGATCCTGCAATATAATTACAGCAATAGCATATATCCTTCAAACTTTGCTTTATAACAAATGCCTGATTAAGTAAACGTTGAAGTCTTTTTCACTTCCTCTAGTTCTACTCTATCTCCCTTCTGATGCTGACAAAATAAAATGACCACAGTTCGGTACATATCCTTCAACTTTACATTATAATAAATATGTATGCATTACTAAGCTGTATTACTCAAACATTTAAAATTTGGTAAATATACCTTTGAAGACTTCTTCCTTTTCTACCTACTATGGAATTTGTCGCATATAGAGAACATAGCTAGAATGTTTCCTCTTATAGCTTTCCATAGGAAAAACGTATTTAAATTCGGGTAGCACCTCAATAATAGCAACACAAAATCCCTTTACCTCCAGGTACTTTGTGAAGTAGCAGAAAATCCTGCAAAGAAGCTTCTTAGAGTCTATGTTGCAAACCTTAAGCACAGGCTTTCTCTCTCAGGGCATAGCCAGCCGTACAATGTGTGTGTGGGGGGTGGGGGGGGGGGGAGGCCAAGGTGGATTGGAGGGCAACGCTCTCCTCACTCTCCCCTCCGCCCCCCATGCGAGCATGCAAGGCATACCTTTGCTGGCAGGGATGCTGACTATCTTTTGATCTAGGCACAGGAAAAAAAAAGATTTTAAATGCTCCCAGGTTTCAACCTAATCCATGTTTAATGTAGAAATATAAATGTCATAAATAACTTAAAATAAGTAAATAAATAGATAGAAACTCTGGATGTTGAGCACCTGATTCTCATAATATGATATCTGTTTTAGTGGCTTTTTCCAGGAGAAAAAAAATCTCTGCATGAAAACAATAGGTGCTAGTGTCAGGTTCTCAGGTTCAGAGCCCGCGGGGCCGGGCTCTGGAGCAAACGTGAGCCCTTGGGCTGCTGACGAGGAGCGACAGCAGCAGGCAAAACCCACCAACCAACGCTGGGCAAGCACACCGACACCGGCAGGGACTGCAGGCACCGCCGAGCGAGCCGGAACACACGGACTGGAACACTGGACTGGAATTCCCCGGACTGGAGGACACAGGACTGGAACCCCGGACCGGAACACTGGACTGGAATCCCCGGACTGGAACACGGGACTGGAATCCCCCGGACTGGAGGACACAGGACTGGAATACTGGACTGGAGCACACCGGACTGGTCCACACAGCTTCACCTGCACTTAGCTACTAAGCCCCCCAGGAGTTGAGCTCCTGGGTTCGAGTAGCCGGCAGGACTTACTGGACGACACAGGGACCAGGATTAGAACAAGCTGTAACTGAAGTGCGCCCAACTCCTAAACTGACCAAAAGTGTTCCTAAGCCCGGCACCAACAGAAGAGCTCCTAAGCCCTCCACTAACAGCAGTGCTCCTAACAGAAACTAACAGGGGTGCCCCTTCGCCCTACACTAACAGAAGTGCAGGGAAGCCACAAGGGAAAAGGAAGGGAAGACAAATGCCAGACCTAACACTGGTGCTTCCTAAGCACCAAGCTGCAGCAGCTAAACACGGGTTCTCACCCCGGTGCTTCCTAAGCACCAAGCTACAGCAGCTAAACACAGGTCACGAGGAAAAGCGGGGAAGACACAAGGAAACAGGCAGGAAAGCCAAATACCCAAACAACAAAAGGTGCTTCCTAAGCACTTACTAACAAGGGTGCTCCCAGCACCAAACTCCAGCACTGCACCAACAGCAGTGCTACTCACCGTAACAAAAGGGAAAAACAGGGAAGTCAAACACACAAGTCACAAGTGCACACTGCACTAAACTAACCTGGACCTAAAGCAAGTAGCCAGAAGCAAACGTTGCGAAGGCCCTGAAGGAAAGAACACCACTTCCTTATCAAGGCCCTCCCTGATGATGTCACACTCCCTAGACCCAGGCAACAGCACACTGACCCAGAGAGCACACTGAAACCCATAGAGGCCCAACCCACACCAATGCAACACCGTGAAGCACTTGAAGCAAATACACCCAAAGAGAGTTAGAGCTAACTCCGTCCACACACACAGCTGTAGTAAAGTGAAACAATTAGCCCCATGCTGCTGGAAGCTGCCAGCTCAGAAAGGACAGACAAAAGAAACAGAAGCCAGCTAAGAAGCTGACCCCCAGGAAAGAGGTAAGTTTGAGAGGGGTTCTGACCCCAATCATAACAGCTACAGTGTCCCTATAACCAGCCCCTCCTCCAAATGACACTAATTACGATTTATAACAATTTACTACTCTACCTATGAAAAGCTGGCATGTTTGAACATATCAGTGAGATTAAATAAACATGCTACCAACATTAAAGAACGCCAACATGGATGCAGCACCTCAAACGACTGTTTGCTTTGTTTGGGATGATGGCTGTGCAGGGTAGGAGAAAGAGACAGACAAACCTCTGAGGAATCTTGACTCTTCTGTTCTCAATCTAACTAACCTCTTTGAGCTGCAGCCCTGCATTCACTGTTTGTTGCCGGCTTTCTTTCTTCTCCCGGGCTGGTACTTCGGTGGCCTGAACAGCAAGAACCTTGAGTTGCCTGCGATCCTCATGCTTGTGGCAGGCAAAACTAAAAACTGTATGAAACTGTGCGCGGGGCCCGTAGCCCTGCATGCGCCGCTGCCGGCTTCCTTCCTCCTTCCTCCCCTCAGGATGTAACTTCCCATTTTGGAGAGGGAGGAGGAAGGGAGCCGGCAGCGGCGCGTGCAGGGCTACGGGCCCCGTGCACAGTTTCATACTGTTTTTAGTTTTGCTGCGACTGCGAGGGTCGGATTCGGAGTGAGACGTCCCACCATAGGGCAGTTGGAGCTGACGCTGCCAGGAAGGGACCTGAGCCACCCCAGCCCAAATTTTGGGAGCCGGTTGTTAAACTTTAACAACCGGCTCCCAAAATTCTTTAAAAAATAACAAACGGCTCTGGCGAGTTGCGCCGCGAACCGGAGCCAGCAAACCACTGGGTGTCCTCCAGCCGAGCTGCAACACTGGCAACAGAAATTTCGTTGTGGCACCGGTCTGCATGCCGCGGGGAACGGGGGTAAGGCAAGCAAGGCAGGCACCTGACTGACGATCGGCGTTGGGGCGAAAGAAGCGAAACTGGGTGGGCCTGAGCCATGATTGTGATAAGTGCAAATTTAATATTACATTTATTAGGGGCATATCCAGCATTTCTTTTCAGGTTGTTTGTCAAAATGTCCATTAGCACGCAGTACTCTGGGCGCAGTTAGCATGGATGCACTTACCCCCTGGTTCTATATATGGTGCCTGGATTTGCGCATCAAAATGTGGGCATGCTCCAGAGATGTGCATGCAAATTAATTAGCTGAGTCAATTAATGTCAGTAATTGGGTGCTAACAATTATTGACGTTAATTGGCAACCATTAAAATTTGCACACATCTGGCTATGCACTGTTCTATGAGGCATGGCACCTAACTCCCACAGTGTGCAACTCTAAAAGAGGGCAAGGGCATGGGCATGTCAGGGGCATTTCGAAAAGTTGTGTGCATTATTATAGAATAGAAGGTCAGATTGCTCAATGTGGGTGCCAGCATTTACTCCAGGTTTCAGCAGGTGTAAAGATTCGCATTCCCTTTATAGAGTCATAGCTAGTGCCCGACTTTTCCGGTGCCCAGTATTGAGCACTATTTGTAGAATCCAGCCCTAAGGGGGTCTTTTTACTAAGCCGCTGTAGCGTTCTTAGCTTGTGGTAGAAATCAGCTGGTGGTAAACGTTGAGACGTCCATAGGAATATAATGGGCATCTCGGCATTTACCACCAGCTGATTTCTACTGCGAACTAAAAACGCTAACGTGCCTTAGTAAAAGATCCCCTTAGTAACTCCTATTTAGGAGGTGCTGATTTGCAGTAATTGCAAAATTGTCAATTAGTGTGTGGTAATTGCTATGCGTTAACTGCGATATATTCTTCATGCCCATTCTTCACCCATGCCCTTCTTAGTTATGCCCTCTAATACAAAATGCCCTGATCACACAAATTAGGGTGCACCAATTGTAAAAATAATGCAAAAGCAGTTACCGTATTTGTGGAGTAGCATTTAGGGGAAGATTCTATATATGGCGTCTAAAAAAATCGGCGCTGAAATCAATGCTGACTAACGGGCTTATTTTCGAAAGTGATCGCCGGCCATCTTCTGACATAAATCGGGAGATGGGCAGCGATCTCGGAAAAGCGGCAAAATCGGTATAATCGAAAGCTGTTTTTTTGACAGCATCGCCGCTTTCCCGTTGCCTCGCCGGCGAAAGTTCAAAGGGGCGTGTCGCCGGCAAAGCGAAGGCGGGACATGGCGGGCATGGGCGTGGCTACCAGATGGCCGGCTTTCGCAGATAATGGAAAAAAAAACGGCGTAAAGCAGTATTTCGCTGGCTTTACTTGGTCCTTTTATTTTCACGACCAAGCCTCAAAAAGGTGCCCCAACTGACCAGATGACCACTGGAGGGATTGGGGGATGACCTCCCAGTAGTCCCCCAGTGGTCACCAACCCCCTCCCACACGAAAAAAATTAAAATAAAGCACTTTTTTGCCAGCCTGTATGCCAGCCTCAAATGTCATACCCAGGTCCCTGACAGCAGTATGCAAGTCCCTGGAGCAGTTTTTAATGGGTGCAGTGCACTTCAGGCAGGCAGACCCAGGTCCATCCTCCCCCCCCACTACCTGTTACACTTGTGGTGCTAAGTGTTGAGCCCTCCAAACCCCCCGAAAACCCACTGAACCCACTTGTAAGTGCCCCCCTTCATCCATAAGGGCTATGGTAATGGAGTAGAGGTGTGGGGAGTGGGTTTGGGGGGCTTAGCACCCAAGGTAAAGGAGCTATGCACCTGGGAGCTTTTTTTGTATTTTTTAAACATTTTTAGAAGTGCCCCCTAAGGTGCCCTGGCATGTGAGGGGGACCAGTGCATTACAAATGCTGGCTCCTCCCACAGCCAAATGCCTTGGATTTCGCTAGGTTTGAGATGGCCGGCATTTTTTCCATTATCACTGAAAAACAAAACCAGTGATCTCAAACCCGGCGAACTCTGGCATTTGGCCGGGCTATGCAAAGAGGTGGGAAAATGTGGGCTACAAATGCAATTAAATAAATAAATATTATCGAAAAAAAAAGATGGCCAGCCATCATTTTTGATAGTACGGTTCCGGCCAGCTGTTGTGCCGCCACCACAATAGATCGCCGGAGACGTTCGATTATGCCCCTCCACGCGTATTCTGTAATCGATGCCTAGATTTACGCTTAGTTGATGTGGAGGGCCATAATCAAGGGGCGGAGCCAACCGTATTTTCGAAATACAGTTGGGGCGGCTAAATCGATCGCTGGGTGTAGAGGAGATGGCCGGCTTTGTTTTTCAGCCATAATGGAAACCGGGCCCAGCCATCTCAAACCCAGCAAAATGCAAGGTGGGAGGAGCCAGCATTTGTAGTGCACTGGCCCCCCTCACATGCCAGGACACCAACTGGGCACCCTAGGGGGCACTTCTAAAAAAAAAAAAATAGCTCCCAGGTACATAGCTCCCTTACCTTGTGTGCTGAGCCCCGCAAATCGCTCCCAAAACCCACTACCCACAACTGTACAACACTACCATAGCCCTAAGGGGTGAATGGGGGCACCTACATGTGGGTACAGTGGATTTGGGGGGGGGGGTTTGGAGGGCTCCCATTTACCACCACAAGTGTAACAGGTAGGGTGGGGTGGGCCTGGGTCCACCTGCCTGAAGTGCACAGCACCCACTAAAAACTGCTCCAGGGACTTGCTATACTGCTGTCAGGGAGCTGGGTATGACATTTCAGGCTGGCATAGAGGCTGGCAAAAGTTTTTTTGGGGGGGTGGGAGGGGGTTGGTGACCACTGGGGGAGTAAGGAGAGGTGATCCCCGATTCCCTCCGGTGGTCATTTGGTCAGTTGGGGCTCCTTTGTGAAGCTTGGTCGTGAAAAAAACGGACCAAGTAAAGCCGGCGAAATGCTCGTCAAGCCTGGCTTTTTTTTTTTCCATTATCGGGCAAAGCCGGCCATCTCGCGAGCACGCCCCTGTCCCGCCCCCGTCCCATCCCCGTCCTGCCTTCACTACCCTACCGACACGCCCCCTTCAAGTTTCGCCGGCTCCGCAACGGAAAGCAAGTTGATCCCAGCCAAAATTGACTTTTGATTATACCGATTTGGCCAGTTTCAGGAGATCGCCGGCCATCTCCCGATTTGTGTCAGAAGATGGTCAGGGATCTCTTTCGAAAATAAGCTGCATAATAACCAAAATGTGGAGTAAATCCTAGTGCGTAGATTTACATTCACGGGGCTATATTCTATAACTACGAGAGTAAATTTCAGAACGTCCACAAACTGCCTGTTTCCCTGCCCAAAACACGCCTCTTTTTGCCTGCGCATGTTAGAAGTTCAGTGCACTTTGTTAGAGAATATGCTTAGTGAATTGTGTGTGTAAATTCTAATTAGTGCCAATTAGTGCTTGTTAAGTGCTGTTGAGTGAAGGAGTAGCCTAATGAGTGGAGGAGTAGCCTAATGGCTAGTGCAGGGGACTTTGATCTTGGCGACCTGGGTTCGATTCCCACTACAGCTCCTTGTGACCTTGGGCAAGTCACTTAACCTTCCATGGCACCAGGTACAAAAACTTAGATTGTGAGCCCTCTAGGGACAGAGAAAGTACCTGCATATAATGTGTACAGCGCAGCGGTCATCTAGTAGCGCTATAGAAATGATTAGTAGTAGTAGTAGTTATCAGCGCTCATTAGCTTGTTAAGGTTAAGTTACGAGCATAGGTGCACTGTATAGAATCTGGGGGTTAACGTATTCCAATTTGCATTTTAATAAAAGGGTCCCCAGGAGTGGAAAGTTCCATCTAACAGAACAGCTCCAGTTCTAATGTTTCCTGTCTTTGGAATACCTTTTGTACTTAAAACTTATGCAAGCTACCAAGGTTTGGGTACCGTGCTGAGCCATGTCCCAAATGGACAAGAAAATGTAATAGCATATGCTAATAGGGGACTAAGGGGTCCTTTTACTAAGGCACGCTGAAAAATGGCTTGTGGTAGTGTAGACGCAGGTTTTGGGTGCACGCCGATCTATTTTTTAGTGCGCCTGTAAAAAAGGCCTTTATTTTGGCTGAAAATGGATGTGCGACAAAATCAAAATTGCCACGCGTCTATTTTGGGTCTGAGACCTTACTGCCAGCCATTGACCTAGCAGTAAAGAATCCGGGCGGTAATGACCTACGCACATCAAATGCCACTTGGTGCGTGTTCGTTATGCGCACCCGAAAATGCAAATTTTTTTCAGACGCGTGTATTGGACGTGTGCCAAAAATGAAATTACCGCAAGAGCCACACACTAGTCAGGTGGTAACTCCATTTTGGCGAGTGTAGATGCTTACACGGCTTAGTAAAAGGAGTGCATATTAAAAAGCATGGATTAATGAGACAAAGTCAACATGGATTTAGTGAAGGGAAATCTTGCCTCACCAATCTACTACATTTCTTTGAAGGGGTGAACAAACATGTGGATAAAGGGGAGCTGGTTGATATTGTGTATCTGGATTTTCAGAAGGCATTTGACAAAGTACCTCATGAGGAAATTGGAGAGTCATGGGATAGGAGGTAGTGTTCTATTGTGGATTAAAAACTGGTTAAAAGATAGAAAACAGAGAGTAGGGTTAAATGGTCAGTATTCTTAATGGAGAAGGGTAGTTAGTGGGGTTCCCCAGGGGTCTGTGCTGGGACCGCTGCTTTTTAACATACTGTATTTATAAATGACCTAGAGATGGGAGTAACTAGTGAGCTAATTAAATTTGCTGATGACACAAAGTTATTCAAAGTCGTTAAATCACAGGAGGATTGAGAAAAATTATAAGAGGACCTTATGAGACTGGGAGACTGGGCATCTAATTGGCAGATGACGTTTATTTAATGTGAGCAAGTGCAAAGTGATGCATGTGGGAAAGAGGAACCCAAATTATAGCTACGTCATACAAGGTTCCACGTTAGGAGTCACAGACCAAGAAAGGGATCTAGGTGTCGTCGTTGATGATACGTTGAAACCGTCTGCTCAGTGTTCTGCTGCGGCTAAGAAAGCAAATAGAATGTTAGGTATTATTAGGAAATGAATAGAAAACATAAATGAGGATGTTATAATGCTTTTGTATCACACCATGGTGCGACTGCATCTCGAATATTGTGTTCAATTCTGTTCGCTGTATCTCAAAAAAGATATAGTGGAATTAGAAAAGGTGCAGAGAAGGGCGACGAAATTATAAAGGGGATGGGACCATTTCCCTATGAGGAAAGGCTAAAGCGGCTAGGGGTCTTCAGCTTGGAGAAAAGGCTGCTGAGAGGAGATATGATAGAGGTCTATAAAATAATGAGTGGAGTTGAACGGGTAGATGTGAAGCGTCTGTTCACGCTTTCCAAAAATACTAGGACTAGGGGGCATGCGATGAAGCTACAATGTAGTAAATTTAGAACGAATCGGAGAAAATGTTTCTTCACTCAACGAATAATTAAACTCTGGAATTCATTGCCAGAGAATGTGGTAAAGGCAGTTAGCTTAGCGGAATTTAAAAAAGGTTTGGACGGCTTCTTAAAGGAAAAGTCCATAGACCATTATTAAATGGACTTGGGGGAAATCTACTATTTCTGGGATAAGCAGTATAGAATGTTTTGTACTTTTTTTGGATCTTGCCAGGTATTTGTGACCTTGATTGGCCACTGTTGGAAACAGGATGCTGGGCTTGATGGACCTTTGGTTTTTCCCAGTATGGCAATACTTATGTACTTATGAGTTGGTGTTGCCCAGAAGTTCAGGCAATACTAAGGGGGGGGGGGGGGGGGGAGAGAGAGAGCGTTCATGCCTGATTTTTTATTTTTTTATGTGGGGGTGGCTCATGCTGATTTTGAAGTTCAAGAAAATCTTATGCCACAGAATTGCAGCTGCAGACAGGAAAGTCATTGTCAGTTGGAGGATTGCAGCACTGAAAAGAGAAGGAAGCTGAAGGTGTTGCTATGTATAGAAGTGAGGGTTTGAGGAAAAATTATTATTCATATGCAGTTATAACTGGGCTGAGAAAAAAATTGACTGAGAGTAGAAATGGAGAACAAGTTTTTTTTTTTTTAAAGCAGGGGGTAAATATTGACCGTTCACACAGTAGATTAGAACACACACCCTATCAGCCAGTCATGACGGTTGAAAAGGAACATCTGATATCAAGGAAATAAATTTTTGTGATCTCCCATTTTAGGAGGCCTGGTTGGCTTTGTTCCCAATTAAAGGTGAAGGTACAGGTTTCTCCTTTCTCCAAGTACATTGTGTTGGCTGTGTTTCAAGTGCAGAGGTTTTTTTGGGCTCTAGAGATCTTCTAGCCAATGAGAAGGGGACCTTTTCTTAGGTGTTTTTGGGGAAGCCCTTTGCTAGGCATTTAGAAGGTTTCATATTGTTACCTTGGAATCAAAATAGGATGGAGAAGGCTTTAAGAAATTTTAGCTTTATAATTTGAGGTATCTATATTCAGCAGTATAAAATTTCACTGGTGAGAAAAAAAATATGCTTTTTTAAAAATAACCCAACAAAAACTTATATCAGAAGTGGCATGTTGACTAATTCCCTCAGCTCTAACCCTCGTCGTCTCTTCGCCACCCTTATCTCCCTCCTCAAAGTGCCCTCCTTTCCCACTCCCCCTCACTCTCTCCTCAATCACTGGCTGATTACTTCCGCGACAAGGTGCAGAAGATCAACCTCGAATTCACCACCAAACCATCTCCTCCTCTTCACCCTTTAACCCACTCCCTCAACCAACCAACCAACCCAGGCCTCCTTCTCCTCTTTTCCTGATATCACCGAAGAGGAAACCACCCATCTTCTCTCCTCCTCGAAATGCACCACCTGTTCCCATCCCCACCAACTTACTCAACACCATCTCTCCTACTGTCACCCCCCCCCCCCATCTGTCATATCCTCAACCTCTCTCTCTCCACTGCAACTGTCCCTGACACCTTCAAGCATGCTATAGTCACACCACTCCTCAAAAAACCATCACTTGACCCTACCAGTCCCTCCAACTACCGCCCAATTTCCCTCCTACCCTTCCTCTCCAAGATACTTGAACGCGCCATTCATAGCCATTGCCTTGATTTTCTCTCCTCTCATGCCATCCTCGACCCGCTTCAATCCGGCTTTCGCCCCCTACACTCGACAGAAATCGCACTGTCTAAAGTCTGCAATGACCTGTTCCTTGCCAAATCCAAAGGCCACTACTCCATCCTCATCCTCCTCGACCTATCCGCCGCTTTTGACACTGTCAATCACAATTTACTTCTTGCCACACTGTCCTCATTTGGGTTCCAGGGCTCTGTCCTCTCCTGGTTCTCCTCTTATCTCTCCCACCGTACCTTCAGAGTACATTCTCATGGTTCTTCCTCCTCCACCATCCTGCTCTCTGTTGGAGTTCCTCAGGGATCTGTCTTTGGTCCCCTTCTTTTTTCAAACTACACCTCTTCCCTGGGCTCCCTGATCTCATCTCATGGTTTCCAATGTCATCTTTATGCCGACGACACCCAGCTTTATCTCTCCACACCAGACATCACTGCGGATACCCAGGCCAAGGTATCGGCCTGCTTATCTGACATTGCTGCCTGGATGTCCAACCGCCACCTGAAACTGAACATGGCCAAGACCGAGCTTATTGTCTTCCCACCCAAACCCACTTCTCCTCTCCCTCCACTCTCTATCTCAGTCGATAACACCCTCATCCTCCCCGTCTCATCTGCCCGCAACCTCGGAGTCATCTTCGATTCCTCCCTCTCCTTCTCTGCGCATATCCAGCAGATAGCCAAGACCTGTCGCTTCTTCCTCTATAGCATTAGCAAAATTCACCCTTCCTTGTCATCAAGCAGATGAAGCCATTACGTATGGGTTATGTCCATCAACCAGCAGGGGAGATAGAGAGCACTCAAACTTTCACAGTGCCCTCTTGGCCAGCTAGCTCCACTGCCTCTTCAGTATTCTCTATCTCCCTTAGCAGGGTGCCTGCAGCTTGTTCGAGCTCCAGAAAAATCTGCCGGGAGGTGGTTCCTGGCTTGCCAGTTGTTAACCGGGGTGTTGGAGGCTATAGCAGCTTCACTTTAAAGGCACATAGGTTAGCCCTTTCCCTGCCTTACCCATACCTCTGTGGATGTGGACATATTGCCTTGCTTTCCCTGTCCTTACCCACCAACAGTGGATGCAGGCATATAGGTTCGCCCTTTCCCTGCCTTTCCCACTCATCTGAGCCTCCGGAGTCTGGTCTTGGGCTCTCCTTGCACATCTGCTTTCACTAATAGTTAGATATGCAACTTAAGTAGCTATGTAGACCAGATGTTTGCAAATCTCTCTTATGAATATTCATTTGTGGGTATTCTAACAGCCCAAATCTGTTGAGTGGCCCAGTGAATGAACTTGAAAACGTCCATACCCATAATGCAGAGATTATTCAGTTCTGGTGCCTGAGTAACTGTCCAAACAAGCAGAATAAAGTATGATTCTAGAACTGAATGCCTGTATGATATCATTCACATTCTGTTATTAACCATATTTCCAGGGCTTTTTTTGAGGGGGTACTGAGTACCGGTACCTTTTCTATTGTCTGCTAAAATTGACCCATGGACCCCAAGTTTTAATGAAAGAGCTCAGGCTCTACACACCAATTCTGTCTTGTCATAGATTCTGTGACTGGTTGCAGGGGGCCTTGCTATTGTGGGATGGGACCCTTAGTGATCACCCCACCCCTGAAGGGTGGCCCTAGCATTTGAGTACCGGCACCTTTTTTGCTAGTAAAAACGTACTGCATATTTCTCTTATATGATTGTTCTGAAGTGCTATTAAATGTGTATATTTCAGGTACTGTATCATGTTAGTGCTCTTACATGGATTCAATTTGACATTTCTACCTCATTGATTCAATTTTTATTTATATTTGGTGATTTTACTATTGTTATGCTGTTAACAAAATTATATGTTTTATGTCAAACTGTACCTGCTGTACACCACCTTGGGTGAATCTCTTCATAAGTGTGATTAATAAATCCTAATATATAATATTGCCCAGATAACTTCCAGCAGCTTCAAAAGTGCTAAATACTCAGTGTCTGTATCCATATTAGGCACAACACTGAATATCGAGTATAGTTCATGGTGGTCAGTGCTTAAAAAAAGTTGTTTTGGAGATCTCAAGAGCTCATAGAAACATGACGGCAGATAAGGGCCGAAGGGCCCATCCAGTCTACCCTTCCTCAATAACCACTAACTCCTCCTTTTCCTAAGGGATCCCACATGCCTGTCCCATGCTTTCTTAAATTCGGACACGATCCTTGCCTCCATAACCTCCACTGGGAGGCCATTCCACGCATCTACCACCCTTTCTGTGAAAGAGTAATTTCTTAGATTCATCCTAAGCCTCTTAACTTCATCCTATGCCCCTTCATTCCATAGTTTTCCTTCATTTGAAAAAGGCTCACTTCCTGTTCATTAATGCCACTGAGGTATTTAAAGGTCTCTATCATATCCCCTCTCTCCTGCCTCTCTTCCAGCGTATGCATGTTAAGGTTCATAAGCCTGTCCCTATATGTTCTAAGCAGGGGCGTATCTGCGTGGGGCCTCAGGGGCCTGGGCCCCGCAGATTTCGCCCTGGACCCCCCTACCGCTGCCAACCCTCCCCCTCCGTTGCTCGCCTACCTTCGCTGGCGGGGGACCCCAACCCCCGCCAGCCGAGGTCCGCGTCCTCCTGCCGCTGCCGGCTGCCTTTGGTCCTTTAATTCTTCCATTGAAGCTGGCGCCGACGAAAGTTTCTTTTGAGTCTGACGTCGCTGCACGTTGTACGTGCAGGACGTCAGACTCAGAAATTGTTTCTGAGTCTGACGTCCTGCACGTACAACGTGCAACGTGCAGCGACGTCAGATTCAAAAGAAACTTTTTCGTCGGCGCCAGCTTCAATGGAAGAATGAAAGGACCAAAGGCAGCCGGCAGCGGCAGGAGGACGCGGACCTCGGCTGGCGGGGGTTGGGGTCCCCCGCCAGCGAAGGTAGGCGAGCAACGGAGGGGGAGGGTTAGCAATGGCAGCGGCTGGGGGGAGGGGGATCGGCAATGGCGGCGGCGGCGGGGGGGGGGCTATAATGTGCCCCCCCTCTCTGGCCCTGGCCCCCCCTACCGCCGCAGTTCAGATACGCCCCTGGTTCTAAGACAGAGACCTCTTACCAATTTTGTAGCCACCCTCTGGACTGACTCCATCCTGCTTATATCTTTCTGTAGGTGCGGTCTCCAGAATTGCACACAGTATTCTAAATGGGACCTCACCAGAGACTTATACAAGGGCACTATCACTTATTTTTTCCTGCTGGTCATCCCTCTCCCTGTGCACCCAAGAATCCTTCTGGCTTTGACCGTTGCCTTTTCTACCTGTTTGGCCACCTTAAGGTCATCAGACACAATCACCTCTAAGTCCCGCTCTTCTTTTGTACACAGAAGCACTTCACCCCCTATATTGTATCGTTCCCTTGGGTTTTTGTAACCCAAGTACATGACCCTGCATTTCTTAGCATTAAATCTTAGTTGCCAATTATCAGACCATTCTGTAAGTCCTTTAAATGTATTCTGGAATATGAGGGCTTCAGAGCTATCATATATAGCCTAACTCTTCGTTTGATCTTCATGAAAAGCGTAACAAACCCCATTTGTTACTAGAAGTGTCTCTGTCGCACTTTGCCATCAAATACCTGAAACAAATCTAAACACTGAGTACATTTAAAACAAATAGGAGAAAAAGTTTCTTCACCCAACGCGTAATTAAACTCTGGAATTATTTGCTGGAGAACGTAGTGAAGGTGGTTAGCTTGGTAGAGTTTAAAAAGGGGTTGGACGGTTTAAAAAGGGGTTGGACGGTTTCCTAAAGGACAAGTCCATAGGCCACTACTAAATGGACTTGGGAAAAATCCACAATTTCGGGAATAACTTGTATAAAATGTTTGTACGTTTGGATAGCTTCTCAGGTGCCCTTGACCTGGATTGGCTGCTGTCGGGGACAGGATGCTGGGCTGGATGGACCTTTGGTCTTTTCCCAGTATGGCATTACTTATATACTTACGCACATCTGAAAAAGAGAAAAAGAGTCCCATGGAAATAGTGATATATCTTTCAGGAGATACGGTTACATAGTACAGTTTATCCTGAAAAGGACATCTGACAGAATGTTCTGTTCTTCTGACAGCATGTATTTTTCTGATTGCATTGATTAACACTGGGATTTGGTTACAGGGCAGGAAGTGATAGATGCAAGTTTTCATTTTATTTGTTTGTTTAGGATTCAGATTATAAAGGCATACATCCCTTAGAGGAAATGCTCAGGCTTTTGTAAGTTAGCTTTCCAATAGACCACCTCAACTTCAGATAAACTATCTTTTTTAATTTGAGGATCCGTTTCACTTGAAACAAAAGAGTTATTTTGCATGTATAAATGTAACAAGTATTTCTTCATGCATTTAAATAGCATATTTTCCTCTATCTTGTTCACCTGTTCAGCATCATCATTTACATTAAGTCAAATTCAATTTAGCTACTCTTAAACAACGTGTAATTAAAACTTGGTGTTGATCTAAGGTTGTTGTGGTAATGCTAGCAAGGGCGTACCTGGAACCAGGACAAATTGGAGCCGTACAACTGGTACAGGAAAAATAAAATACTGTTTATTATAATTCTCCAAGGACAAGCAGGCTGCTTGTTCTCAAATGTGGGTCGGCGTCCACGGCGGCCCCAGGAATGGAGATTTTCCAGCAAAATCTTCAAACCTTTTGCGACAGCTGGTAGAGCGTGGAATGGACGCACTGCGCATGCGCGGCCATCTTTCCTGCCCGCACGCGTTCATTCCCGCCTCAGTTTTTTCTTTTCCGCGGTGGAGAGTGGCTGTTTTCGGTCTCTCTCCCTTAGGTCCCAGGAAAAACTAAACTTAGGCGTCTTTCGTTGGCGTTCATCGCTTTCTTTTTTGTTTTAGGTTGCCTTTTTTCTTGTTTTCTTTTCCAGTTAAAAAAAAAATCCTCTTTTTTCTAGACTTTTGCCCTGGTAAGTTTCCTTTCAATTTTCGTTGCAGCCTTCTTTGGCTGCCTGTCCGTGGTTCTCCTTTTTTGTGCTCTTCATTGGTACGATCGAGCCATTTGACATCGCCGCCACAGTTTTTCTGATGATGTCCTCGAAGCCTCCCAGCGGCTTCAAGAAGTGTGCTCGGTTCCAGCGGTCTATCTCGAGCACTGACCCACACTCCTGGTGCGTCCAGTGCCTTGGGCCCGACCATTGCCCAGACGCTTGTAAGTTGTGTCTGAGTTTAAAGAAGCAGACACAGGTGTTGAGAAGAGCTCTTTGAGACCGTCTTTTTGGAGGTCCGACTGATTCCTTGGCGTCGACATCGACAGCGGTACCGAGGTCGTCGTCGTCGATATTGGCACCGGGGATGGCTGTCCGAACTTCACCTTTAGCTGGGAGCAGTGAGCTGTCGAGTGGGTCTCCACCTGTCTCGAAGGCTCCTGCTGGGCAGGCCCACCGGGACCGACCAATGTCAGACCCAACCCCGAGGAGGTGTGTGGATTCCACGTCCTCGTCGGTACCGAGGAGTACCGGTGACGTGCAAGCGAAGGCAAAGAAGCATCGGCACCGGTCTCCTTCGAGGCACGGTACCGGGAGCTCTGGGGTGTCGAAGGATTCGGCACCTGGAAAGCGTTGAGGCCGGGAGGAGCACTCACCCTCCATACAAGAGGTGTCGGTGCGTCGTTCTTCGGACAGCCCGGTACCGCCTCCCAGGCCTCCACAGATTCTGACATCTACTCCTATACCGGCCCTACAGCCTTCCTCGACCGCGACTCTGGAGGAGAGCATCTGAGCCATTCTTCCAGGCCTTCTGGAAGGGCTGCTCTGTCCGCCTGCTTCGGCACCGGGGGGTGCTTGCGCCCTCGGTGCCGTCGTTGGAAGTGGCTGCTGGCTCCATGCCCGTATTGAGGTCCCCGACGCTGGTACCACTTGCGGCATTGGCCTCGGCTGCCGCCCAGGTCAACTCCCCATCGACATCGTTGGAGGAAGCTTCATTGCCGCCAGCATGGGAGTCGACTTTTCGGCATCGCCATCGAGGACATGGTTCCTCGGCGTCGAGACGGGCCCAGTTTTGGACTGCAGTTCGAGAACTATTTTCCAATACCGAGGAGGATGCCTCCTGGGATGAAGGAGAAGATCCCAGATATTTCTCTTCTGAGGAGTCTTGTGGTCTTCCCTCTGATCCCACTCCTTCACCTGAGCGGAAGCTTTCTCCACCGGAGAGTCTCTCCTTCTCGTCATTTGTCCGGGAAATGTCTGTGGGCATTCCCTTCCCGGTGATAACTGAGGACGAGCCCAGGACTGAGATGCTCGAGGTCCTGGACTATCCTTCGCCACCTAAGGAGTCATCCACTGCCCCTCTGCATAATGTCCTTAAGGAGACATTGCTCAGGAATTGGATGAAACCATTATCTAATCCCACCATCCCCAAGAAAGTGGAGTCCCAGTATCGGATCCATGGAGAACCTGAGTTGATGAGGTCGCAGTTATCTCACGACTCTGTGGTTGTGGATTCCGCTCTCAAGAGAGCCAGAAGTACTAGGGATTTTGCCTCGGTGCCCCCGGGGCGAGAAGCTAGGACTTTGGACTCTTTTGGGAGGAAGGCCTACCAGTCCTCTATGCTGGTGTCCAAAATACAGTCTTACCAGCTCTACATGAGCATTCAAATTCGGAATAATGTTAAGCAACTGGCGGACTTGGTGGATAAGTTCCCTCCGTAGCACGCCAGGCCTTTTCAGGAGGTGGTCAGGCAGCTGAAGTTGTGTCGTAAATTCTTGTCCAGGGGTGTTTATGACACTTTTGATGTTGCATCCAGGTATGCTGCTCAAGGTATAGTGATGCGCAGACTCTCATGGCTGCGTGCCTCTGACCTGGACAATCAGACCCAGCAGCGGCTTGCGGATGGATGTTCCTTGCCGGGGGGATAATATTTTTGGTGAGAAGGTCGAGCAGGTGGTAGAGCAGCTCCACCAGCGGGAAACCGCCCTCGACGAACTCTCCCACCGGGCGCCTTCAGCATCTACCTCAACAGGAAGAGGTTTTTCAGGGGAAGGAGGAGTGCTCCCTATGCTTACAATCAGTGTAGGTACAATCCACCTTCCCGACAACCTTCTCAGGCTCAGCCCCAGTGTGTTCGTTCGCGTCAACAGCGTGCGCCCAGACAGGCCCCTGCAGCTCCCCAGAAAAAGCAAGGTGCGGGCTTTTGACTGGCTCCAGCTGAGCATAGCCGCTATCAAAGTACCTGTGCCGGACGATCTACCGGTTGGGGGGAGGTTAAAGTTTTTCCACCAAAGGTGGCCTCTCATTACCTCCGACCAGTGGGTTCTTCAAATAGTCCGGTTAGGGTACTCCCTCAATTTGATCTCCAGACCTCCAAATGGTCCACCGGGAGCTCAGTCCTTCAGTTCCCAGCACTTGCAGGTACTTGCAGAGGAACTCTCCGTCCTTCTCAGCGCCAGTGTGGTCGAGCCCGTACCACCAGGGCAAGAAGGGCTGGGATTCTATTCCAGGTACTTCCTTTTGCAAAAGAAAACAGGGGGGATGCGTTCCATCCTAGACCTGAGGACCCTGAACAAATATTTGGTCTGAGAAAAGCTTAGGATGGTTTCCCTGGGCACCCTTCTACCCATGATTCAGGAAAACGATTGGCTATGCTCTCTGGACTTAAAGGATGCTTATACACACATCCCGATACTTCCCGCTCACAGGAAGTATCTTCGATTTCGTCTGGGAGCACAGCATTTTCAGTATTGTGTGCTACCCTTTGGTCTCACGTCTGCGCCCAGGGTCTTTACAAAATGCCTGGCAGTAGTTGCAGCATTGCTACGCAGACTGGGAGTGCATGTGTTCCCTTACCTCAACGATTGCTGGTGAAGAACACCTCGGAGGCAGGAGCTCTACAGTCCATGCAGATGACTCTCACACTCCTGGAGCTACTCGGGTTTGTTATAAATTACCCAAAGTCCCATCTCCTTCCAGTTCAACAACTAGAATTCATAGGAGCTCTGCCGGATTCTCAGACGGCTCAGGCCTACCTTCCCGAGGCGAGGGCAGACAATCTTCTGTCCCTGGTTTCCTGGGCCAGAGCGTCTCAGCAGATCACAGCTCAGCAGATGTTGAGACTTCTTGGCCACATGGCCTCCACTGTTCATGTGACTCCCATGGCACGCCTTCACATGAGATCTGCTCAAAGGACCCTAGCTTCCCAGTGGTATCAGGCCACAGGGAATCTAGAGGATGTGATCCAACTGTCCACCAACTTTCACACTTCCCTTCAGTGGTGGATAATTCAGTCCAATTTGACCTTGGGACATCCCTTCCAAATTCCTCAGCCTCAAAAACTGCTGACCACGGATGCATCTCTCCTGGGGTGGGGCGCTCATGTAGAAGGACTCCACACGCAGGGAGCTTGGTCCCTCCAGGAATCAGGTCTTCAGATCAATCTCCTGGAGTTGCGAGCGATCTGGAACGCTCTAAAGGCTTTCAGAGGTCGGCTGACCAACCAAATTATTCAAATTCAGACAGACAATCAGGTTGCCATGTACTACGTCAACAAGCAGGGGGGCACAGGATCTCACCCCCTGTGTTGGGAAGCCTTTCAGATGTGGCTTTGGGCTCGCCGTCATGGCATGATTCTCCAGGCCACGTATCTGGCAGGCGTAAACAACAGTCTGGCCGACAGATTGAGCAGGATAATGCAACCTCATGAGTGGTCGCTCAACTCGGGTGTAGTTCACAAGATCTTCCGAGCATGGGGCACCCCCTCAGTGGATCTTTTTGCCACTCAGATCAATCACAAGGTCCGTCAGTTCTGTTCCAGGCTTCAGGCCCATGACAGGCCAGCGTCAGATGCCTTTCTTCTCCATTGAGGGAAGGGCCTTCTGTATGCATATCCTCCCAAAGCTCTGGTGGGGAAGACTTTGCTGAAACTCAAGCAAGATTGTGGAACCATGATTCTGATTGCGCCCTTTTGGCCGCGCCAGATTTGGTTCCCTCTACTTCTGGAGTTGTCCTCCAAAGAACCGTGGAGATTGGAGTGTTTTCCAAACCTCATCACTTAGAACGAGAGGGTGCTTCTGCATCCCAACCTTCAGTCTCTGGCTCTCACGGCCTGGATGTTGAGAGCGTACACTTCACCTCCTTGGGTCTTTCTGAGGGTGTCTCCTGAGTCTTGCTTGCTTCCAGAAAAGATACCACGAAGAGGTGGTAGTCTTTTAAATGGAGGAGGTTTGCCGTCTGGTGTGACAGCAAGGCCCTAGATCCTCGCTCTTGTCCTACACAGACCCTGCTTGAATACCTTCTACATTTGTCAGAGTCTGGTCTCAAGACCAACTCCGTAAGGGTCCATCTTAGTGCAATTAGTGCTTTTCGTCATCGTGTAGACGGTAAGCTTATCTCTGGACATCCTTTAGTTGTTCGCTTCATGAGAGGTTTGCTTTTGTCAAAGCCCCCTGTGAAACCTCCACCAGTGTCATGGGATCTCAACGTCGTCCTCACCCAGCTGATGCAACCTCCTATTGAGCCACTGGACTCCTGCCATCTGAAGTACTTGACCTGGAAGGTCATTTTCTTGGTGGCTGTTACTTCAGCTCGTAGAGTCAGTGAGCTTCAAGCCTTGGTAGCCTATGCTTCTTATACTAAATTTCATCATAACAGAGTAGTCCTCCGTACGCACCCTAAGTTCTTGCCGAAGGTGGTGTCGGAGTTCCATCTGAACCAGTCAATTGTCTTGCCAACATTCTTTCCCCATCCTCATACCCACCCTGCTGAACGTCAGTTGCATACATTGGACTGCAAGAGGGCATTGGCCTTCTATGTGGAGCGGACAAGCCCCTTCAGACAGTCTGCCCAAATGTTTGTTTCTTTTGATCCCAACAGAAGGGGAGTTGCTGTTGGGAAACGCACCATTTCCAATTGGCTAGCAGATTGCATTTCCTTCACTTACGCCCAGACTGGGCTGACTCTTGAGGGTCATGTCACGGCTCATAGTGTTAGAGCCATGGCAGCATCAGTGGCCCACTTGAAGTCAGCCACTATTGAAGAGATTTGCAAGGCTGTGACGTGGTCATCAGTACACACATTCACATCTCATTACTGCCTTCAGCAGGATTCCCGACGCGACAGTCTGTTTGGGCAGTCGGTGCTGCAGAATCTGTTCGGGGTCTAGAATCCAACTCCACCCCCCCTAGGCCTATTTTTGTTCTGTTCCAGGCTGCACTCTCAGTTAGTTGTTTCTTCGTAGGTCAATCTCAGTTATGTCCTCACCGTTGCGAAGTCCAATTGACCTTCTTTGTTGTTTTGAGTGAGCCTGGGGGCTATGGATACCCCATATGTGAGAACAAGCAGCCTGCTTGTCCTCGGAGAAAGCAAAGATACTTACCTATAGCAGGTATTCTCCGAGCACAGCAGGCTGATTGTTCTCACCAACCCGCCCTCCTCCCCTTTGGAGTTTTTGTTTTATGTTTTATTTGCTTTTCATTTAACTGAAGCGGGAAACGGACTCGCACGGGTGGGAAGATGGCCGCGCATGCGCAGTGCGTCCGTTCCGTGCTCTACTGGCTGTCACAAAGGTTTGAACATTTTGCTGGAAAATCTCCGTTCCTGGGGCCGCCGTAGACGCCGACCCACATGTGAGAACAATCAGCCTGCTGTCCTCGGAGAATATCTGCTACAGGTAAGTATCTTTCCTATATCAGGTAGAGGTCCTGTTCCATTCATAAGGGAGAGAAAATAAACACAAAAATGTTCTTTAGATGTAACCAGAATCTCCAGTGGCCTGCTCCTGCAGGGCCACGGTGTACATTACTGTCCCTCAGCACAGCAGTACACTTTACTCGTCTCTGGCCTGGTTCCCCACAATTACCAATGTAGTCTCTGGCAGTTACTTGAGTCCTAATTCAAAATTTTAGGGTTCCAAGTTGAACTTGGCATACCTGACTGTAGCAGTTGCAGTTAACGCGTAGGTGGTGAAGGCAAATGCAGTTGGGCCTCGTTGCTTCCCTCTGGACCTGCTTAACCTAGCTTAATCCAGGCTCTTATACTTTCTGGATCATGCCCTCCTGGTTTCGCCCCTCTTGTGTCACTTCACCCTTGGGTAGGACTATGTGTTTTAAGTAGCTCTTACACTGTGAGGGAGTATCCTTAAGGGGAAGGAGCAGCATCCTATAGACTCCTTCACAGTTGGGGAAAAAGATAAATTAAGCAGAAATATATCTGGACTCCAGGGGATCTCCCTGCCACATATACATTTAATTCTGTATTGTATTGCTCCCCAATATGCCTATGCACAAGCACAATTACCAGATATGGGCCATTGTGTCTCCATGCATTAGCATCTCCAACACTGGTTAGTTGCCTTCTACAACCCAGTGGGAGAGAGTCTATTCAGGATTAAAGATTTGTAGTTATTCTCCTTTACATAAACTGCTGTGGAAGTTTTGCTAAACTCTTTTTTTTTTCCCCCACTGGTTACTATTTCTTGTCTGAGTAATGATGATTTAGCTCCATGTCCTGTCTCCCTCTATAAGTTGCTGGCAAGGGGACCCTAACTTGATATAATGCCACAGTGAAACCTTGATCTGCATTCAGCACTTAAATCCTCTAATACAGAAGTTTCCCATGCAACTTGTTTCATTTCCCTCTTCTTAACTCAGTGCACCAGCTGCAAGTAATGAAAATAATGGTTCGGTAAAAGGTGAAAATCTTGTTGAAGGGGACGCATATGAGCAAAGCTTCCCATCCTCAAATACTTGGTTAATCTGAGACACCCCCTTCTGTTCCCACTGCTGATCCACTCTAATCCTGGAGGGAACGTCACATTGAGGGGGAGGGGGGGGGGGAGAACAATACTGTAGAAATCCTAATGCAGTTCATCAAAAGCTTTCTCAGCATTCGCTTGCTCCATGGCCCTTGTGATGTGTATTAGTTGCAGTGTATGGCATACATTGTTTGGTGTCTGCCTCCTAGCCACAAAACCCAGCTGCTCCAGGTGAACCACTGAGGCAATACCAAATTTAACCAAGTTGCCAAAATTTGAGCCATAATCTTTACATCCAAATTTAATAAATAAAGAGACAGGAGTGGAATTACAGGTATCCAGGCCTCCATCATAGAGGGAGGCAACTTGTCCTCCTCCAGAGTTTTGTACATACTACTGCCAAATGAAATGCCAACTGCCTACCAAACATTTTGTACTACTCTAGTGTTAGTCCATCCAGGCTCTTTCCTCTAGGAGTGCCAAGATAGCCTGTACAATTTCTTGAATTTGCTCATCCAGTATTATTGACTGCATGTTAGAGCTTAGGCTACATGATCCACTGCCTCCTTTTTCAAGCTTGAAGGTAACTGGCTCAGCTGCCTGCTTTCTCATCTTGAAAGCTAACAGTTTATTGGCTTTATTTCTTTTCTTATAAAACCTCTGCTTAACGCTAGTGGTGTAGCCACAGGAAGACCTTGGAGGCCTGGGCCCCCCACTTTGGACTCAGGCCCCCTCCAAACATGAGGCTCCCGCTAAATGGCTGACAGAGATGCCAAAGAGCTGCCAGCCAAAGAAATTCATTGCCAAGCTGCTCCCCTCCTCTTTGCACTGCTGTAGTATACAAGAAGTCGGTGGCATGCTGAACTCAGCATGTTTACGCTGACGTCTTCTGTACTGCAGCAGCATGAGGATGAGTTTTGGCTGGTGGGGCTTTGGTCAAGCGCAAAATCTATAATGCGCAATTGCTTTATAGAACACTAGCATAAGTTTACATTTACACATCCTACTTTAGGCTTGAACCCTTATACCAGATCATTGGCTGGCGTAAATGGCCATGTGTAACTTTAGATAGCTAGGCATTTAAATGCTAGTATTCTATAACCTGCACACATAAGTGCTAGGTATGCCCCTGACCCGACCATACCCCTCCCAGATACATGCCCCTGACACCTCCCTTTTGGAGCCAATCGTAAAATTTAAGCACAGATCCCTATGACTAAAAATGCATGTATAAATTTTAACTAATGCCATTTAACACCAGTGATTGTACTCAATTATGAGTACTAATTGGCTTGATACTCAATTAAATTGCATTCACAAATTGGGCATGCGCCCAAATTTGCACACGCAATTTTAAGCGCCATTTATACAATTTGGGAAATAGTGTCTTTGGTGCTGGATTGTATCTGAAATTCAAGTTTGGTTACCATGTTGGCCATCTTTTATGCTTTATTACAGACTAGTCGTTCAGCCCGTAAAAACGGGCTAGTATAGGAGGGGGGTTGAAAGGCCCCCCACCCCACCGCTGAGTTCCCCGCTGCCGCTCCCCCTCTGAGTTTGTCCCCCCCCCCCCGGAGCCGTCGCCACCCACCTTCCACCCGGTCGGGTCCTCGCTCCGCTATTGAAACAGCGAGGGCACGCAGCACACAGCTCTACTGCTGAGCTGCCATGGCCTTCCTTCTTCTCTGCCTGTGTCCCGCCCTTGTGTGTCCCTCGCAAATGCGCAGTAGAGACCCTCTCTGTTCCGCCCCCATCATCACGTATTGACGCGGGGGTGGGGCCGAGAGGGTCTCTACTGCGCATTTGCAAGTGAGTACGACACTCGCCATTTATATATATTGATAAGTGGTGGTATGTTTTCTCCTAAAGAATACATGGCTGAAATCTTGGATGAGTTGAGACCATGCTTCTTACTTTTACCATGGGGCTTGACAAAACCCAGGTGTCAGGTTGCCATGGCATCTAATAATTGGTGCCCTGGATTTCTTGTTTTGAATTGGCAGCTACTGCTGCTGAAGAAAGAAGTGCTATTGTATTTCTGGACCTGATCTCTCAGTAAGTTTAAGCCATATGGAGCAGGAATTCTGGTTCTAGTCTTGTGTGGGTTAAACCTAATGAGAACTGCATATGCAGAGACAGAAGAGAGCTTAAACAGTGGCAATGAGAAGGGGAGATAGGTTAAGCCTATGGGGTGCCTCAGGGGTGAGGGATGATTGGCCGAGGGTGTGCCTGAGGCAGATCTGGCTAACTGAGGGGTGCCTTGTAGGCGGGAGGGGTAAGAGATGGCTGTCTAGCTCATTAGAAGATAGGGGGTTGAGGATGCTGGTGAAATAAACTGGGCAGAGTACAGGAGAATTAAAGCGGGGGGGGGGGGGAGAGAGAGAGAGAGACTGGATGGTAGGGTTGGGGAGGAGGAACTGAGATAGAGGCTGGGTGAAGGCAGAGTGTAAGGGAAATGAGAGAGTGGAAGCTGCATAAGGATAGGGTGAAAGGGAATAGAGAGAGCAAGAGAGAGAGCGCGCCTTGGGGAGAATTGAGAAAGAGAGAGTAAAATGGGAAAGGGCAGTGCAAGGGAGTGAGAGAGAGAAAGTGAAGGCAGGCTGCAGGGGAGAGAGAGATAGAGAGACTGGCTGTGTGAAGGCAGGGTGCGGTGGGGGAGGAAGGGGAGAGAGGCTGGGTGAGGGAAAGGTGGGAGGAATTGAGAGAGAGAGGCAGGGTACAGGGATGTGAAAGAGTGGGTGAGGGAAGGCTGTGGGGGGAAAGAGAGAGAGAGAGAGAGACACCCACACTGGGTGAGGGCTGGGTATAGGGGGATTATGAGAGACTGATAGGGACCCAAGCCATGGTGGTACTTGAAGCACAAAAGCTATCTCCTCTGGCACAGCTATAAAGGATCACCAATGGGCTGCTGACAGCACATTGGGGGGGGGGGGGGGGGGCTGCCTTCTGCTGGCCCAGTGTAAATAAGCTTTATTAAGCTTTCTTTTTTCTAGGCACAAAATAAGAAAACACTCTTAGTGAATCAGGCCCTAACACTGCTGTGGTACACCTTTGGGGCAGGGGATGGGGGGAGCCATTTTGATAGAGGTGTAAGTAGCTGACTCCTAGAGTCTAATAAAATTTGTCAAGGCCTGCTTTATTGCAATTATTGTTTTCCATGGTGATAGCATTCCTTTATTGCTGAACTGTGTATCTTAGAAACGCCTGCGTGTTCCTTCTTTACAGCTCCATCTATTAGCAATGACTCTGTGGGAATGTTGGCACTTATGCATGCTGTCTTTGTTTTACCTAAGAAATTTGTGACTGTTGACAACTGAGCAAACAGAAAATAATAAGAGTATAAGTTGAACAGGTTGCGTATGACTATCACAACAAAGTAAATGATTTGAGACTTTATGGTACAGTTTCACAACCATGCTGAATACATCTGATGATGATGCACCTTATTCATGAGAACTGGTGGACAACTTTTTACTGTGATTTGTTTTACATCATAAATGTTTGCAGATTGACTCCATAATATACAGAAGACAACTTTCCATCCATTATAACATGATACCGAATGAATAAGGCCTCAATCAGGGCAGGCGCAATCATTAGTCAAGACTAGACGTCTTGTCATCTAGGACAGCAGCTTCTAGGGAACAGCAAAAAGCAGCTGTAGTCAAAGCATAACAGTAGATCCCGAAAGCCCCATAAACTGAAAGAATCAACACATACTTTTTCAAATAGCCCATTTACCATTTATTTAAATGCATAATATCTTAAGGGGGCATATTAGGGGCCTGAAAATTAATTGAGGGGTGGAAGGATGAGGGTTCATCTAGGATGCCCAGTACTTATACAGTATGTACTGGCCCTTGCCTTCACCACATAGTTACACACTTAACTTGAAATATACAGATTAGCCTATTAAGGGCTTTTTTTGAGGGGATACTGCATACCAGCACCTTTTCCATTGTCTGCTAAAATTGACTCATGGTCTCCAAGTTTTAATAAAAGAGCTCAGGCTCTACACACCAATTCTGCCTTGCCATAGATTCTGTGACTGGTTGCAGGGGGCTTGGCTATTGTGGGGTGGGTCCCTCAGTGATCACCCCACCCCTGAAGGGTGGCTTCGCATTTGAGTACTGGCACCTTTTTCACTAGAAAAAAAAATGCACAGAGCCTATGCAGCTATTACTTTTGGGAATCATCTGCGCCTTCTGTTCTTTTCAGCCTTCCTTTTCCTTCAGTCCCTCTGTCAGCAGAGGTGTGAGATTGGTTTGGGATGGGGTCCAATTACTGCAACATAGGAAAAGGAAAAAATCCTTTATTTAACAGACTGACTTTGCACAATGCATCCCAAGATGCACTGTGTGGAGTCGGGTACCACCTCTTTAAAGGATGGCAGTGCGGAGGTAGGAATGAGTGAGTATCGCCTATGGCTTCTGTTCGAGGTACACAGGGAGGGGTCTGGGGGAGAGCAGGAAGAGATTGGTGTCTATTAGACTAACAGGGGTTTTTGGGGGTGAGGGGTTGTCTGGTCATCACTGGGGTCAGGAGATCGGGGTCCATTTGAATACCAGATATTTTTTTTGGGTAGTGTTGGGGAATTTGTAGAGAGCAAGAAGCATCTTTGGAGTTGTATCCCTTCAAGGGGTGGAGGTTAGAGCATGGTAATGAGGCTATTAGCTATTCTGCTTCAAAGCAGAGAACTGTTGCAGAAGACTTTAAGGTGAGCACAATGCAGAATATGAATGCCAGGTCTGAGGAGGCACAGAAAGTTTAGCTTATTCTTCTGCAGTAGCATCTGATCCCCCACCCCTTGAAGGGCTCCAACCCCAAAGATACTCCCTGTTCTCCCCCTCCCCCAACACTACCCAAAAAATCCCTGGTAGTCAAGTAGACCCCCATCATCTGACCCTAGAAATGACCCGACACCCCCCCAAAAACCCGACCCTCTCCCTGTGTACTTCAAACAGGAGTCATGAGCGATTCTCACTCGTTCCTACCTAATGGCTTTGGGTCTGGTTGGAATCAAGGGTCTGTTGTATTTATTTTATGAGCTGGCTTCTTGAGAATGTGATTGTGTGCATGTGTATAATTACAGACACAGTCCAGAGAGGTACAGGGACAAGATGCTAGAATCAATGTTTTCCTTGGGTCTGTCTTCTTTAGTTTCATTATTGAACATCCCCAGTTGGTCTCTCGGTATGTAGAAGCAGGGGCGTAGCCAGACCTTGAGGTGGGAGGGGGCCAGAACCCAAAGTGGGGGGGGGGGGGGGCAGTGCTTCCCAGGACTGCCCCAGTGCTGTCTCAGCAGTAAAGAAATTGACATCCTCCTTTCCAGCGCCAGTGCCAGCACTCCTCACAGATGCTCAGTTCATACACAAACTGAGCATGCACGAGGAGTATGGGTGTCTGGCTAGAAAGGAAGCCTCCAACTTCTTCACTGCTGAGGCAATTGGCGTAGGGCACCACAACCTCTTAAGCTAGCACTGCTGGAGGATGTGGTAAAAGCAGTTAGCATAGTTTGATTTAAAAAAAATGTTTGGACAAAATTCTGGAAGAAAAGTCAATAAATATTGATTAAGGTGGACCCTGGGGAAAGCCAGTTCTTATTCCTGGTGGTAAGTAGCATGGAGCCTTACTACCTTTTGGGATCTTGCCAAGTACTTATGATCTGGATTGGCCACCGTTGGAAACAGGATGCTAGGTTAGGTGGGTTGTTTGTCTGGACCCAGTATGGCAGTTTTATAAATGTTTTTCTGTGAGATGGATAATTGAATATGTTTTAATTGACTGACTGACATTTAACCTAGAAGTTCAGAGATTATAGGAATCTAACAGGAAGCTGCTGCTTGCTTTTAGCCTACAGGCCATCAATAAAGTAGAAATCAAAATGTCAATATAGACACACACAAGCTATGGGGGCAGAACACTGCTAATAAAAAGAAACCCCCCAATTGTATCCCTGTTTGTTTTCCATTAACTGGATTTATTCTCCACTGCCGAACTAGGTAACATAAAGCAACCACTTATTATGATATCAAAATTTTATCCAGATGTAAATGATTTAATGATAGCATAGGTATTACATTTCTTGGGTTTGTTTCCGGGCATGACTGATCCATTGATCGCTTTCTACTACTCAGTTACTCTCACTCTAAGCACAGACCACACACATGTCTTTTGGTACTGGCAGATTGCCTTCTGCCCAAGGTATGTGGTGTCTTTGATTAACTGATTGTGTCTTAGGACTCTTTTTACTAAGGTGCGCTGTGCTAATGATTATTGTGTGCTAAATGCTAAGAAGACTTAATAGCAAAAAGATGGCAATAATGTTGACACTCTAATATGTCAAACATGCAAATACAAGTGAACAGCTAGGATCCACACTTAATCTCATGATAAACTAGAGGAAAAACCTTAGACATTGCAAGAAACTTATACCAACCTTAATTGTTTGCTAGGTTGGGAAAAAAGAGTCTTTAGCGACAATTCAATCATGGGTCATAAAACCTCCTTAGTTCATTTATTGCAATCAATTTTTTCAACCAAAATTTTGTGGTTATTTTTTAATTATATTTTGAAATCATGTGCAGGTTCTTGTCATTATATATATTGAACTTTGCAGGCAACACACTTTTGTTCACATAGAGAGCAAATTCTCACAAATGGGAAGCAAACTCTTCTTTTAATCCCTAGTTATCAAAAAATGTTGCCTATCTCTATTGTGTATAGCAGTTAGAAGCAGTGTGGAGTGACACTTATCTTAAAATGGCAGGACCCCAACAGGTGCCAGTTTCTTTCTAGCTTCATCAAGGGATCATGTCAACTGTCACCTACAAAACAAACAAGTATCATTCACCTGCATAAATTCTTGTGAATCTCAAAAAACCAGCAAATCCTGTGCACCAAATCTCACTTGCAAACACACGTTCTGAGTTTCACTTTCATGCAGGAAAATCAGTACAAAGGTACCCTTAATTATTTTTGTTCATTATGAAATCCTTTTTTTTAATTATTTACTTTTTTGGTGCCATCAGTAATTATCGTGACGAGGCAAATTTATCACATACCTACAAAAGCTATGAAATATTAAAAAGAAAATAGGAAAATGTAGTGTAGCCTTTGAAAACCAATAATCTTTTGTCTAGCTATAAACTGCCATGTCACAAATGGGGTAAAATTGCTTCACTCTTTTTCCTAAACAAAGGTGTCCTTTTACCAAGGCGCGCTAACAATTAGCATATATTAAATTATGAGATGCCCATTATCCACGCCAAAATCCAAGCATATTCTGTAACTACATGCATAACTTAATTGGCTTAACAAGCCAATCAGCTTTGTTAACAGCACTTAATAAGCAATAATGAGCACTAACTGGCATTAATTAGAATTTACGCAAACAAATCCCTAAGCGTATTCTACAATGCACTGTGCCTAAATTTTAATATGGGCAGGCAAAAAGAGGCGTGGCTATGGTCGAGGAGATGGTCGTTTCAAAAATTTCACGCATTGTTATAGAATATGGCCCTCTGTGCCTAAATCTACATGCCAGGATTTGCGCCAAATTTTTGTTGGTGTAAATAGAGGCATGTACTTTTACATACTAGGATATCAGCTAAGCATATTCTGTATACCGCGCCTAAAACTAGATGCCGCTTGTAGAATATGCTTAGGTGGAAATGTTTTCCCTGTGGATTTTCTAGGCACCATATATAGAATCTGGTCCTATATTCCTATGGGCGTCTTATCATGTAGCACGTGCTAATGGCCCTGTTTACTAATATGTGCTATTGTTTTTAGCATGTGCTAACGCTAGAGACACCAATATATGGGTGTCTGTAGCATTAGCGAGCGCCAATTTTTAGCACACGCTAAAAACGATAGTGTGCCTATACCACAGCTTAGTAACAGGGCCCTAAACTTGTTAGTGCGCCTTAGTAAAAGGACCCCCAAATCAAAGGCAAGTGGAGTTTGAAATAAGTTGGTACTGTCTGGATTCTCAAGAAAAAAAAACAATATTTAGTGTATATAATTTTGAATAAAAAGATGTGTAAAGGAAAATGGACAAATTCAGTAGTATTTGATGCTCAATATATAGGAATAAAAAAAGATTATAGACTGGTGAGCCTGACATTGGTGCTGGGCAAAATGGTAGAGACTATTATAAAGAACAAAATTACAGAGCATATACATAAGCATGGATTAATGAGACAAAGCCAACATGGATATAGTCAGTGGAAGTCTTGCCTCAAATTTCTTTGAAGGGGTGAGTAAGCATGTGAATAAAGGTGAGCTGGTCGATATTGTGTATCTGGATTTTCAAAATACATTTGACAAAGTACCTCATGAAAGACTCCAGAGGAAATTAGAAAGTCATGGGATAGGAGGTAATGTCTTATTGTGGATTAAAAACTGGTTAAAAAATAGGAAACAAGAGAGTAAGGTTAAATGGTCAGTGTTCTCAATGGAAAATAGTAGATAGTGGGGTTCCCCAGGGATCTGTGCTGGGACCGCTGCTTTTTACCATATTTATAAATGATCTACAAATGGAATAACTAGAGAGGTAATTAAATTTGCTGATAACACAAAGTTATTCAAAGTTGTTCAGTCACAAGAGCATTGTGAAAATTTTCAAGAGGACCTTATGAGACTGGGAGACTGGGCATTTCAAATGGCAGAGCGAGTGGAAAGTGATGCATGTGGGAAAGAGCTACGTGATGCAAGGTTCTACATTAGAAGCATGTCGTCTCCAAGCACAGAGGGGAGGGAGGGCAGTGGGGAAAGGAATCTCAAATTGAAACACTGTATTGTCTAAGAAGGTGCCTAGTTCAAGTATTTTGATCAAAACTGCACTGAAAATCAGCAACTCTTAGTGGGGCTGGAATCATTATTCTTAACTTTATATTATCATCCTTGCTTACAGCAAAAAAGAAAAAGGGCTATTTTGATTTTATGGTTACTGGTAAGACTGCCCCAATTTGACTGCCCCGATCGGACCGACCGTTCACTTGTCTATTAGATTGTAAGCTCTTTGAGCAGGGACTGTCTCTCTTTGTTAAATTGTACAGCGCTGCGTAACCCTAGTAGCGCTCTAGAAATGTTAAGTAGTAGTAGTAGTAGTAGTAAGTCACTGCCCAGGAAAAGGATCTAGTTGTTATCATTGATGATATGTTGAAACCCTCTGCTCAGTGTACAGTGGCAGCTAAGAAAGGAATTACTAGGAAAGGAATGGAAAACAAAAATGAGAATGTTATAATGCCTTCGTACTGCTCCATGATGTGACCGCACCTCAAATGCTTTGGCGAATTCTGGTCACCGCATCTCAAAATACATATAGCAGAATTAGAAAAGATACAGAGAAGAGTGATGAAAATGATAAAGGGGATGGGACGACTTTCCTATGAGGAAAGGCTAAATCAGCTAGGGCTCTTCAGCATGGAGAAGGGACAGCTGAGGAGAGATATGATAAAGATCTATAAAATACTGAGTGGAATGGGTAGATGTGAGTTGCTTATTTACTCTTTTCAAGCTACTAAGTAGTAAATTTAGAATAAACCAGAGAAAATATTGCTTCACTCAATGTGTAATTAAGCTCTGGAATTCATTGCCAGAGAATGTGGTTAAAGCAGTTAGCTTAGCAGGGTTTAAAAATGTTTGGATAATTTCCTAAAAGAAAAGTCTATTAGCCAATCAATATTAAGATAGACTTGGGGAAATCCACTGCTTATTTCTAGGATAAGCAGCATAAAATCTGTTTTGGGATCTTGCCAGGTACTTCTGACCTGAAGTGGCCACTGTTGGAAACAGGATACTGGGCTTGATGTACCTTTGTTCTGTCCCATTATGGCAACACTTATCTTCTTATGTTATGTTCTTAGGCTGCCTGCATGAAGCCTGTGATCTGCGGTTGACAAGTTCGGAGGGTCTGAGTTGGACAGGCAGATGCCGAAATCTTTCCCTTCCTCTTTGGCATAATGCAAGATATTTTTACTGCAACTAGAGGGGGTCTTTTACTAAAGATCGGCTTGAGTTATTTGCAGCAAGGCCCATAGGAATAAAATGGGACCTGCTGCAGATAACTCGAGCTAACCTTTAGTAAAACACCTCTCTAGAGATAGTAAATTTGCTAAACAAACAGGGACACTCAACCATGCTTACCATTAGGATGCCATCTTGCCCCCCCCCCCCCCCCCCCGCTTGTTTCTTCTTACTGCTTGTCTACCTAAATATTGAGGAGCTGGACTGGATGGCAAGAGAGATATGTCTCGGCTCAGTTTTCAGTTCTCTGTCTCTACCTCTTGGTAGATGGACACAACTATCCCACAGATTCTGGAATAGTGGGAAGGACTAATGGAAAGAAATGTATCAGGCAAGACCTAATTTCTCCTTGTTCTTTGTAGATAGACCAATGGCTTATTCTTTCCATCTGAGAATGGGACGATCTAAGTTAACAGCTTTAAATTATTATGTATAAGTTGTACCTACTGATGTATTTACATGGTAGGGATGTATTTTAGATTTAGATTTTTTTCATATTATATAATTGTGTAATGTAATTATTGTCAGGTAATTAATAAACGCAAGGTTCCGCGTTAGGAGTCACCGACCAAGAAAGGGATCTCAGCTTCCTTGTTGGATACGTTGAAACCCTCTGCTCAGTGTGCTGCTGCGACTAAGAAAGAAAATAGAATGTTAGGTATTATTAGGAAAGGAATGGAAAACAAAAGTGAGGACGTTATAATGCCTTTGTATTGGTCCATGGTGCGACCGCACCTCGAATATTGTGTTCAATTCTGGTCACCACATCTCATAAAAGATATAGTGGAATTAGGAAAGGTACAGAGAAGGGCGACAAAAATGATAAAGGGGGTGGGACGACTTCCCTATGAGGAAAGGCTGAAGCGTCTAGGGCTCTTCAGCTTGGAGAAAAGATGGCTGATAGAGGTCTATAAAATAATGAGTGGAGTGGAGTGGAAAGGGTAGACATGAATCGTTTGTTTACTCTTTCCAAAAATACTAGGACTAGGGGGCATGCGATGAAGCTACAAAGTAGTAAATTTAATATGAATCGGAGGAAATTTTTCTGCACTCAACTTGTAATTAAACTCTGGAATTTGTTGCCAGAGAATGTGGTAAAGGCGGTTAGCTTAGTGGGGTTTTAAAAAAAGGTGTGGATGGTTTCCTAAAGGAAAAGTCCATAGACCATTATTAAATTGCCTTGTGGGACATCCACTGCTATTTCTGGGATAAGCAGCATAAAATGTATTGAACATTTTCGGGATCTTGCCAGGTATTTATGACCTGGATTGGCCACTATTGGAAACAGGATGCTGGGCTTGACGTTTGGTCTGTCCCACTGTGGCAATACTTATGCACTTATTGTGTTATTTCTTATGTGTTTTTTCTTTGATTCAGCATTTATTTGAGGGCTGTAGTTTACAAATACTACATAACATACCACCAGGTAAATATGTGCCATAGTTTGGAAGATTTGTTAGACTACAACGTTTGTACTTAAAAAAAAAAAAATCATTTATTTCCAATAGATTATTTTATCCCTCAGTTTTACTCCTCTCTGGATGCTACAGAATTAAACATTACCATGACCTCTTGGAACTGCCATCAACCATTGACTATTATGGATGAAATATTATGACAACAGTGTAAATCACTTGCCTAATAACATAGGGGTTACTAGCCCTCTATGATCAGGGTTAAATGAAAGTGGTATGCTTTTTCCTGGTGTACCTATGTGCTATTGATTTTTACTTTTTGAACAGCATCTAATTTCATTACCTTTTTTATATTGTGAAAATCCAATTACTTTCACTGAACAGCTTTTGTTTCCACTCAGATATTTGGGCGTCTCCCTTACTACTGCTGAAAAGAGAGCTGGTTCAGGTCGTAATCCTACCTTTGCCCAGCCAGACTTGTCAACACATTGAACTGCCATAGTCAATGAAACATTCCAGGAATCTGGTAATGACAAACCAGGGCAGTCATGACAATCAAAGAAGAGCAATTTAGAAGTTTGACAAATGTAGGGAGAGCGGAAAAAAAAAAGTCAAAAGGTAGACCTTGTGTGTGTTTATATATGTGTTTGCTGTGTGAGTGTGTGTACATATATCTAATATAATAATTCACACCTCCAACGTTCTGAAGCTATGACAATTAACAAGTCACAAGGACAAACATTTGACAAAGTTGGTATTTTCCTCCCAGAACCTGTATTTACACATGGACAATTGTATGTTGCATTTTCACGAGTTTGGAACTGTTCTGATGCAATTGTTAAAGTGATTGATGGTCCTGAACAAGGAAAGCTTTTACTTCATTCTAACAAAGTTTACACTAAAAATATTGTTTATAAAGAAATCTTACAAATGTAAACAAGAATTATATTCGGAATACAACTTTCTGAAAATGTACATACTCTATACCTTTTAGAAAATCCTATACATAAAATTCACTAACAAACACACAGAAAGAAAAGAATACAAGTATCTAAAACAATATACATCTAATTCTGCAGCATTAGTACTCATAATACACCACTGAAAATTATTGATTACCATCAGAGCACATTTCTCCTAACACTTCCCTTAAAAACATTAATGGCAGAAGGTCATTACCTTGCTAGCGCCCTTTTCATTTCAGTGAGAAACGAGCTTTTTTTTTTTTTTTTACTAGTGTGTGCATATATATATATGTGTGTGTTTATATATATATATATACATTAATTATTAAGAGAAAGACAGAGATGTACAGCAAATTTGAATGAATACGAGAATAAGGCATCTTTTATACTTTGTCTTCCTTTTTTTATCCTATGTTAAAAAAAGAAAGAAAATCCTATCCCTGAAGGGGATTAATTCTGAGGTGACTCAGTCCAACACTTTGATCCTTTACATCTCCAGCTTGGCTTGTTGTAGCTTGTTAACATGTAGGCAGCAAATTCCCCTTTTTTTCCGCTTTTATGTTTGGAACCTTATTCAGAGCCCACACATGGCTCTATAATTGAGAAGAGATTGTTGGTTCTTGCCTGCAGGAAGTAATTTCTTCCTCTCCTGAATGAGGGGATGTGTTGGGAGAGAGGCAGCATTAGGTCTTCTGGTATTTTATATAGGGGAATGAACAGTATTATACACAGACCTCACAATCCAGCCAGTCTGTATATAGATCTTCAAGTTCCTAATGTTAAAGGCCTGTGTTCAGAGCATGTAGGTTATTATTATGAGTTTTAGTTATTTATGAGTTACTATTAATAAGCACTTCCTTGTCATCAAGCAGATGAAGCCATTACGTATGGGTTGTGTCTATCAACCAGCAGGGGGAGATAGAGAGCACTCAACTTTTCACAGTGCCTCATGGCCAGCCAACTCCACTGCCTCTTCAGTATTCTCTATCTCCCCAAGCAGGGTGGCTGCAGCTTCTTCGAGCTCCATCAAAAATCTGCCTGGGGGTGGCTCCTGGCTTGCCAGTTGTTAGCCGGGGTGTTAGAGGCTATAGCAGCTTCACTTTGAAGGCACATAGGTTAGCCCTTTCCCTGCCTTACCCATGCCCTTGTGGATGTGGACATATTAGCTTGCTTTTCCCTGTCCTTTCCCACTCAGTGGATGCAGGCACATTGGTTCGCCTTTCCCTGCCTTTCCCACTCATCTGAGCCTCCGGAGTTCTTATTACCTCTGCTTTCCTCAAAGCGTTAAAAAAAAAAAAAATGGAACAGAGATTTTCCTTTGATTCTTTTATGGGACCGGAGCTGTGATACTCGGTCCGGTGAGGTAAGAGTGTTTTCTAACTCCTCCGGGGTGGGCCCGCGATCGGGCATTTTTGGCGCGAAACCGCCATTTTGAATTTTCCCGCCGTTTTCGGCGATGGCTGCAGAGAATGTAAAGCGCTGTTCCCGGTGTGGCAAGCGCAAATCAGCAGCGGGGCTCTGTAAATCATGCTGTACAGGTGTAAGAGCCGGCCTGAGTATGGCGAGCGATGATTCTTCCCGCTCAGAGCTGACAGCGGACGCCATTTTGAATTCTCCGCATGGCGCGGCCTCCGTAGAGACGGAGAGCCCTGAGCCCCGGGGGGGGGGGGACCTCGAATTGACGCTATTCAGGGAGCGGCTAGCCCCGGACGGGATCTGGGTGCCCAGGGCGAGTTTTTCTCCCCTGATTTTGTGTTATTATTGCATAAAGCATACATGCTGAAAAGAGCTCTCCCTCAAGGGTCGTCTGAGGCCCCCTTCTATTGTCCCCCCTCCGGTGGATTCTGGCCTGGGACTGCCCGCTGAGGCTATTTTCCCTGATAATTGGCATAAAGAAAAGCGTAGAAGGGCTAATTCCCCTTCAGATTGTGGTGCACTTCCTTTTTCCCCCCTATGGTCGGGCTGTGAGGATTCAGAGAGTTCTGGCAGGCCTTCATGGTCTGAGGAGCCAGAGTCAGGTGCAGAATTACCACAGGATATGGATGATCCCTCCGGGGTGAGGATTTTCCATCGTGATGAGCTGCCAGCGCTTATTTCAGATGCCCTACAGGTCCTTTCTATTGAAGAGCCTGACAGTGGCACGGCCTCCTCTGTGAATCCTCGGATGGCTAGTACCAAAATGCCTGCTCGAGCCTTTCCTTTGCGTGACTCCACCCAAGAGCTTATTTCCGCTCAGTGGGCTGACCCCGAGGGATATACAAGACCGTAGGCTGGAAGCAGCACTTAAACGGTCCTTTGAAATTGCAGGTCTTACTGTTCGGGCGTCTGCATGCAGTTGTTATGCTGCTAGAGCCAGCCTGGCGTGGTTGCAACAGGCAGTGGAACAGCCTGGAGATGGAGCGGAGCCCTTCTCGGATGTGGCTCCGCGGCTGGAGTCGGCCTTGTCCTTTTTGACTGATGCCCTTTATGATATTGTCAGAGCTTCGGCTAAACAAATGGCAGTAGCAGTGGCGGCTCGCCGTCTTATTTGGCTACGACATTGGGCAGCGGACATGGCCTCTAAGCAAAGGTTGGTGAAGTTGCCCTTTCAAGGCCTTCTCCTATTTGGTGAGGAGTTGGAGAAAATTGTTAAAGGCCTGGGAGATCCTAAAACCCAGCGCTTGCCCGAAGATAGGCCGAGGCCTTCCTCCAAGGGCCAGGCGCTCCACTCCTCTTATAGACCTCGCTTCCATGAAGCTAGAAGGTACTGCCCGGGGCGTTCTGCTGGGTTCACTTCTCGTGCCCGTTTTTCAGCAGAGGAACTCCTTTCGCTCGGACAAGCATTCCGCAGCCACCGGCTCTAGGCCTGGAGTTCAGGGGCGACCCTCTCAATGTTGCTGCGCCGGCCCCCTCCTCGCTTCCTGTCATCGGAGGACGTCTTTCCCTCTTTGCCGAGGAGTGGGCTAATATTTCCTCAGATCAGTGGGTTCTGGACCTGATCAGAGATGGCTACAGAATAGAATTCAACGCCCCAGTCAGAGACGTGTTTGTGGAGTCCTGATGCGGTTCTGCCGCCAAACGGGCGGCGGTAGAGGAGACTTTGCAAGGTCTGATTCAGTTAGGGGCCGTGTCCCCGGTACCTCCCGCCGAACATGGCTACGGCCGATACTCCATCTACTTTGTGGTGCCACAAAAAGGTGGGTCTTTTCACCCTATTCTGGACTTAAAAGAATTAAACAAGTCCCTGAGAGTGCGGCATTTCCACATGGAAACCCTGCGCCCCGTCATTGCTGCGGTACAGCTAGGAGAGTTTCTCACGTCTCTAGACCTGAAAGAAGCTTACTTGCACATACCAATTTGGCCCCCGCACCAGAAGTTTCTGAGGTTAGCGGTGTTGGGAAAACATTTCCAGTTCCGGGCCTTGCCTTTTGGCCTCGCTACAGCTCCCCGAACCTTTTCGAAGGTAATGGTGGTAGTAGCTGCTTTGCTCAGCCGAGAAGGTATCAGGGTTCACCCGTACCTAGACGACTGGCTCATCAGAGCAGACTCTGTATCAGAGAGCTATCAAGCTACAGCCAGAGTGGTTTCAGTACTTCAATCTCTAGGCTGGGTCGTCAATATGGCCAAAAGTCACCTGACCCCCTCGCAATCTCTAGAATATTTGGGGGCCAGGTTCAACACAGACTCGGGTTATGTATACCTACCCGAGCTAAGGCGGTGCAAGCTTCAGAATCAGATCCGTCTGCTCCTGAGGATGCCCTGCCCGTGAGCTTGGGACATTGTCCAGCTGTTGGGATCGATGACAGCCACATTGGAAGTGGTGCCCTGGGCGAGAGCGCACCTGAGACCTCTACAGTATTCCCTACTTCAAAGATGGTCTCCAGTTTCTCAGGATTATCAATGAAGACTTTCTTGGCTCCCTGCAGCATGGAGTGGTGGCTCTCAGACAGCATGCTGCGGCGAGGAATGCCGCTGGCGCTCCCCGATTAGTGTCTAGTAGTGACAGATGCCAGCCTGAAGGGCTGGGGCGCACATTGCAAGGGGAAGCATGCCCAGGGTCTATGGACACCCGAGGAGTCGGAGTGGTCCATCAACCACCTGGAGTTGAAAGCGGTGTTTCAGGCGCTTCTGGCCTTTCAAGTGACCCTGGAAGGATTGGCTGTCAGAGTGATGTCGGACAACACGACAGCAGTGGCCTACATAAATCGACAAGGCGGCACTCAGTGCAGAGCACTGGCCGCGCAAGCCGAACAGATTTCCCACTGGGCCGAGCTGCATCTTCAGTTTCTGTCGGCAGCTCACATTGCAGGTCAGAGCAACGTGCAAGCCGATTATCTAAGCAGGCATCAGATCGATCCAGCAGAATGGGAACTAGCAGACGAAGTATTCCTGCAGATATGTGCCAAATGGGGCAAGCCCGTGATGGATCTTATGGCGACAAGTTCAAATGCCAAAGTCCCGTGCTTCTTCAGCAGACAGAGAGATCCTCGCTCGGCAGGGTTGGATGCGTTGACTCAGCCCTGGCCTCCAGGCCTATTATATGTGTTCCCTCCGTGGCCCTTGATAGGGTGCGTGCTCCTGCGGATTCGGCTGCACCCAGGAGAAGTGGTCCTCCTCGCCCCGGATTGGCCCAGGAGGCCTTGGTATGCGGACCTCCGACAGATGCTAGTGGAGGCTCCCCTTCCTTTACCTCTGGTACCGAACCTGTTGTCACAGGGCCCGGTAGCCATGGAGGACGCCTGCCGCTTTGGTCTTATGACATGGCGATTGAGAGGGCGCAATTGAGGGACAAAGGCTATTCAAACACAGTCATTTCCACTCTCCTGCAGGCCCGCAAGCATTCCACTTCCGTGGCTTATGCCAGGATTTGGCGCCAGTTTGAGTCTTGGTGTGCTTCAAAAGCGATCACACCCATGCGGGCTCCTGTCTCGCCGATTCTGGACTTTTTGCAGGATGGTGTACAAATAGGCTTGGCCTATAATTCCCTGCGGGTGCAAGTGGCAGCGTTGGCCTCCCTTCGTGGTAAGGTTGAAGGCGTGTCTTTAGCTGCTCATCCAGATGTGGCACGGTTTCTTAGTGGGGTGCTTCGGCTCCGGCCTTCCGTGCGAGCACCCTGTCCAGCTTGGAACCTGGGGCTAGTTTTGAAGGCCCTGCAGGCTTCTCCTTTTGAGCCGCTTCGGTGAGCATCGGAGAAAGATTTGACACTAAAGGCCGTTTTTCTTGTTGCCATTACTTCAGCGAGACAGGTGTCAGAGCTCCAGGCACTGTCCTGTAGAGACCCATTTCTGCAATTCTCAGAGTCCGGGGTCACGGTTCGGACCGTGCCTTCCTTCATGCCTAAGGTGGTTTCAGCGTTTCACCTAAACCAGCCTATTTTCTTGCCCTCCTTTGATAAGGAAGAGTTTCCAGAATCTTTTGGGCAGTTACACCTGTTGGACGTGCGCAGGACTCTGCTGCAGTATCTGCGAGTTACTATCTCTTTCAGGATCTATGATCATCTGTTTGTTTTGCTATCAGGTCCTCGCAGAGGGTCTCCAGCATCTAAAGCCACTATTGCCCGCTGGCTCAAAGAAACTATCTTTTCAGCTTATCTGCTTGCCGGCCGGTCTCCGCCTGTAGCCTTTAAGGCGCATTCTACCAGAGCGATTTCTTTCTCTTGGGCTTAAACTGGAGCACTCTCTCGTCAAGAGATATGCAGTGCAGCAACATGGGCTTCTAAGCTCTCTTTTGCCCGACATTACAGGCTGGATGTGGCTGCTAGGAGGGATGCGCGTTTTGGAGCACAAGTGCTAACCTGTGGTATGACCTGTTCCCACCCTATATAGGGATTGCTTTGTTACATCCCATACGTAATGGCTTCATCTGCTTGATGACAAGGAAGGGAAAATTAGTTTCTTACCTTGGTAATTTTCTTTCCTTTGGTCATAGCAGATGAAGCCATGAGCCCTCCCTGTATGATTGTCTGTATGCTGTGAATCTGTTTCAGGTTCTGTTCTTGTTTCCTGAAGTTCCTTCCTTGGGAGAAAGTTGGAAAACAGTCTTCAAGATTCATGTTCACTTATAGGAGGATGAGTCCATTCCCTCCAGTTTATGTTTTGGAGGATGAGTTTATTCCCTCCAGGAGGTTGCGTGTATCCCCTCCAGTTATACAATAAGGAGGACGAGTTTATTCCCTCCAGGAGGATGTGTTCATTCCCTCCTTTTGAGTTCATGCCCTTGTTAAGGGGCCATCGTTCGCTGTGAGGAAAGTTCATGTTATTCCCATTGCGGTTTGCCATACTGCTTTGGAAGCTTCAAATACTGAAGAGGCAGTGGAGCTGGCTGGCCATGAGACACTGTGAAAAGTTGAGTGCTCTCTATCTCCCCCTGCTGGTTGATGGACACAACCCATACGTAATGGCTTCATCTGCTATGACTAAAGGAAAGAAAATTACCAAGGTAAGAACCTAATTTTCCCTTACCTGGATAACAGCATCTACTTTCTGTATAGCTGTTGCTGATATAGAAATTCAAAACACTATGCAGATTGTGACTCTGAATACCTCTGCTAGAGATTCTGAATATCCTTACAGACCGACTCTGTGTTATATTTTTTTATTTGTTACATTTGTACCCCACATTTTCCCACCTATTTGCAGGTTCAGTGTGGCTTACATAGTACCATCAAAGGCGTTTGCCCAGTCGATTGATAACAAATACAGGTTGTATAGTAATTGAATGAGATATATGTGGGGGATCAGTAGGGATGAAGGTTGTGTGTTGTCCAGTACGATCATTAGTCATGCTGTGTTTCTGGGTGAGGAGGATTACGTAGAGTCGTTGGGGTAGGCCTTTTTGAAGAGGTTGGGTTTTAGTGATTTCCTGAAGTTCAGGTGGTCATGGATTGTTTTCATGGCTTTTGGGAAGCCATTCCATAGTTGTGCGCTTATTTAAGAGAAGCCGGATGCATAAGTTGTTTTATATTTCAGTCCTTTGCAATTTGGGTAGTGTAGGTTTAGGTATGATCTTGACAATCTGACTCTGTTTCTTGTAGGTAGATCTATGAGGTCTATCATGTATCCTGGGACTATGCCATACATAATTTTGTGGACTAAAGTGCAGATTTTGAAGATGATCTGTTCTTTGATTGGGAGCCAATGCAGCTTTTCTCGAAGGGGTTTGGCACTTTCGAAGTGTGTTTTGCTGAATATCAACCTGGCTGCTGTATTTTGGGCGGTCTGGAGTTTTTTTGTGAGTTGTTCTTTGCATCCCACGTAGATTCCGTTGCAATAATCTGCATGACTTAGGACCATTGATTGTATTAGGTTTCAAAAGGTTTCCATTGGGAAGAAAGGTTTTAATCGTTTGAACCTCCACATTGAATAGAACATTTTCTTTATTACTGAGTTTACTTGGCTCTCGAGAGTAAGGTTGCGGTCGAGTGTGACGCCGAGTATTTTCAAGCTGTCTGAGATAGGGAGGGTGTGTCCTGGGGCATTTATGGTTGTGGGTTTGTACTTGCTGTGTTGAGAGGAGAGGATGAGGCAGTGTGTTTTTTCGGTGTTCAGTTTCAGTTGGAATGAGTTTGCCCAGGAGTCCATGATGTCCAGGCCATCGTTGATTTTATTGGTTATTTCTATCAGGTCATATCTAAAGAGGATGTAGATTGCAACATCATCTGCGTAAATGAACGGGTTTGGATAAGGACTGTGCCAGTGGGATCATCATCATGTTGAAGAGTATTGGTGATAAAGGTGATCCTTGAGGTACTCTGCAGACTGCTTTTCACGGTGGTGATATGTTTAAGTTTGATTTTACTTGATAGGTTCTGGTGGTTAGAAAACCTTTGATCCAGTTAAGTACTTTTCCTTCTATCCTGAAGTGGCCAAGTAGTCTTAATAGTATGTTGTAGTTAACCATGTCGAATGCGCTCGACATGTCGAACTGGAGGAGGAGTATACTTTTACCTATGGCTGTCTCCTGCTTGAATTTGGCCAGGAGGGTGACTAGGACAGTCTCGGTGCTATGCTGGGGGCGGAATCCTGACTGTGAATTATGTAATATTGAGAACTTGTCCAGGTATTCCGTAAGCTGTTTGGTCACCAAACTCTCCATCATTTTTACTACTAGTGGGATGGACCCAACTGGGCGGTAGTTGGTGAGATCGTTAGAGCTTTTCTTGGCGTCTTTTGGTATTGGTGTGAGTAGGATATTGCCATATTCCTCAGGGAAGAGACCTTGTTGTAGCATGAAGTTTAAGTAGGAAGTATATTTAGAGGCCCTATATGTATATAGGGCCTCTAAATATACTTACAGACCACCTGTGCACTATGCAGATAGGGTCTCTGTCTATCCTTATAGACTGCCTCAGCATTATGCGGATAGGGTCTCTGTATATCCTTACAAACCACTACAGCATGGATACGGCCTCTGTATATCCTTACAGACCTCTTCAGCACTATTCCCCTAATTCTATAAATTTGCACATACATTTTTATGCTTAATATTTAAAGTTGAACTTGCAAGTTACAGAACAGTGTCAAGTTATGAGCATAAATTAAATAACTAGCTGCTAATTTGTGTTAACTAATTATTGACCGGTGTTACTTGGTGCTAATTGGCACTAATTATCAGTTACCATGTAACTACCCTTAGGATTCTGTAAATTTTGTGGGCAAAATCCATAACACACAACTGTAAGGGGAGCATTGACCTGGAAGGAGCATGGGTGGGCCAAGGTTGTGCTCAGCATTGACACATGTGGTGTTGTGTGCCTAAGTGACAGCAATTAGGCGTGAGCATTTACACCACCGTTTGAACTGGCATAAGTGCTCACACCTAAGGTTAGGCACAGAACTTGGGACTTACACCAGCCTGGTTATAATATTTTGTACAATTCAAGGATCTCTAAAACAGGTGGAGGTCTAGCCATCATTTATAAACGATTTTTAGCTTTGTCTATTGTTAGTTCATATATAGATCCAGGTTTAGAATTGTTGCTTTGTCAACTGAAAAATTATTGCGCTTCTGACTCTTTGAGCATCTTACTGGTCTATAGACTGCCTGGTACTGGTTTAGTGTATCTTCAAAGTTGTTTGACTGTATTTCAAATGCATGTTTTAGTTTTTCTTGTTTGTTGCTTTTGGGGGACTTTAACTTTCATATGGGATTTTCTGGAGATCATAATGTTTCTGAATTTTTTTTCTTGTTTAGATAGCTTGCAGTATTGTTTTATAGTAGTAGCAGTAACCCTGTATTATAGCTGGGTTACTGCTACTACTTCTCAACTAGTAACTCTTTTTTAAGTGGACTCCTTGGTTAGAGCATTATTAATATAATTTTCTTTAAAATTTAACTTTCGCCTTCAGAAGAAAACTGTTGTTAACGAGGGTAGGATTTGTTATGAGGCTTTTTGGGAACATGTTCCAAATTTGAATACTGATGCTGTAGATCCAAAAACTTAGTTATCAGACTGGTAGAGGAATGATTCTAATACTTTGGATACAGTAGCTCCATTGAAGACTAAATCTGTTTCTGGATCTACTCATTCTCCTTGGTTTTCTGATCACCTATCTAACTTGAAATGTGACTGTTGCAGATTTGAGTGAGTTTAAAAGCTCAATGAAAATGTCTCTTATCTACTTATCAACAACAAATAACGGAAGCTAAGAAAATGTATTCTAAACTGACCATCCAGATTTAAAGAAACTATTTTGGATCATAAAACATCTTACAAACCTTCCCCCTCTCTATCATTCAGAACTGCTGTTCTGCCACCTGCAACTGATTTGGCTTGTTATTTTTCTAATAAGGTAGAGATGATTTATCAATTTTTTAATATACCTCTTTCTTTGTCCTACTTCGGGGAGGAGGAAGCTGATGTTTCCCTTGCTGTTCCTTCTGATATGACCTGATGTTTTGATTTAATTTCTCAGTATGATGTAAAACCTCTGCTGCAAAGATGGTCATCTACCTATTGTTCGCTTGACAACTGTCCTTCTTTTCTATTGAGGGATCCTCCCCATGAAATAATTGGATAGTTCATTTTGTCATTCTTTCATCTGAAACGTGGTTGTTTTTCTCCTTCCGTAGACAATATTGTATTGACTCTGATTCCAAAGGCCAGTTGCCAATATTCTGTTTCTTATCAAGTTGATAGAGTTTTTGGTAGGTTGCCAACTTTCTAACTGCATTGAAAAGCTTGATTTATTGTGTCCTTCTCAATATGGTTTCAGATGCTTTCATTGCACTGAGACTTTATCCTGGAGTAGAGGTGGACAAATAGTCCTACTCCAGTTCAATATTTCAGTAGCATTTGATATGGTTAACAATGATGTCCTGTTGGCTAGACTATCTGAATTTGGCTTTTCACACTCAGTATTTAACTGGTTTAGTTCTTTTTTTAAGAATAGAAGATACCAGGTACTTAGATGGCTTAATGACACCTTCCTGTCATTCCCTATGTGGAGTTCCTCAGGGATCCCCTATTTCTCTCCTATGTATTCTTTTTAGGAGTACGTTGGGATCTATAATAATCTATCACTTTGGATTTAGGAGAACTAACATTCTCTTATGGTGATGATATCATTCTGTTGGTTTCTGTCAGTTCATATGGAGTCTTGTCTCCATCACTTCAAACTTACTGCTGATACAAACCAAACTTCTATGGTTTAGCATAATCTCTGAGGAAATTCCAAACTGTATATCCATAGATAATCGGGTAAGGTGGAAAAAAATTTGAGAGTCCTGGGGTATTGCTGGACTCATCTTTACGCATACAGCCTCAGATTATTCAGTCTTAAGTTGTGTATGGTTTGTTCAAATTTTTTTTAGGAACGCTTTAGAGTACTTGTATAGTCATTAATTCTCTCCTGACTCAATTAGTGTACTTCTCAACTCAGGCCTCTCATTTACCCCCCCCCCCCCCCCCCCCCCCCCCCCCGTTTACTAAGCTGCGCTGGCATCTGCCGTGCGCTAATGCTGACACAGCCCATTCACTTTGAGTGGACTGTGTCGGTATTGTCGGATGGCAGCTGCTAGTGTGACTTAATAAACAGGGGGGTTAAATTGGTGCATAGAATGCAGTTGATTCAGAATATAGCTGCCAGATTGGCATTAGATCGGATTGCAACTGCCAAAGCTTCAGAAAGAATCTAAAAACCTTCTTATTCCCAAAGTCTACCATATGACTGCTTAACTCCATATTACTCTCTTACAATCTCAAGGCCCTGAATATGATCTCTAGTTTTCCCTCAGGCTTATCTCCTTCCTTGCTGCAAGTTAGCTTTGTTGATGTAAACCATACTAGCTGCAAGTTGGCAACTAATTGATTTAAACCGCACTGAACCTTTTGAGGGGATTTTAGCAGTATATAAGCCCTACTTTGATTAAATTTGATATTTGATAAAAACAAATATGATTCTGTGTTGCCTCTTCTGGCTGAGCTTCACTGGTTATCTGTGAGATCTCATGTATTGTTTGAAATTTTGTTGTTTAGTTTTTAAAACCTTGGAAGGGCATGTCCCTGAAAGCTTGCCACCTTCTTTGTGCTTTCTGGGATCTAATAACTCTCATCATAATATGGATTGACTTCTACTGACCTTTCCCTCTGTTAAGTGTCTGAGATATAACATTTTTTGTGTAAATTGTTTACCAGGCAGGCAAAATCAGGAAGTCTTTACCAGTGGCGTACCTAGGGTAGTTGACACCCGGGGCCGGTCATTTTTTAACCCCCCCCCCCCCCCAAATCCAGTACTAGGCATGCCGAGAATACAAAACACTGAGGACCTATAGAGCAATTCTACCATACCATAAGCAGTCATTTCTACGAGTCACACAAGGAAAAGGAAAGCATCTTAAACACTACAGTGAGCACTAGAACATCAATTCACCTATTGTAAAATGAAACCAGACAGAATAGTACAGATCGTAGATCCTGCACAGTCAATGCCAACTGAAAGCCATGTCTTTTTCACAAACACAGATACACCCTAATCCACTATAGAATAAGTAATCATAAACTTTCTATTTAGACAAAAATTAAACTGAACCCCCAATGCCAGACTCTGCATACAATGCAACACCACAGAAACAGAAACTGTCCCCTAGTACTGTGCAAAATATAAAGACAGCAGATGTAAATTTGAAAAAAACTAACAAGTACCAATCACCATTTTACAAATTAACAAATAGAAATAAAACAAATATAGAAAGTAAAATAATACCATTTTATTGGACTAATACATTTAGCTTTCAGAGGCCAAAACCTCCGTCCTCGGGTCAGTACAGTATAGTGCTGTTACAGTATCCTATCCTGACCTGAGGAAGGGGGTTTTGTTCTCCGAAAGTTAGTCAAAATGTATTAAAATTAGTCCAATAAAAAGATTACCTTATTTACATGTTCTATTATAAACATTTAACATATCTACAATACTTTATCCTAAAGCAAAAAAAATAAAAAAATATATTTTATTTACAGCTTGTTGTCTCTGGTTTCTGCTTTCGTCATCTTCTTTTCACCGTCTTCCTTCCATCCAGCATCTGTCTTCACTCTCTCTCTCTCTCTCTCTCTCTCTCTCTCTCTGCCATCCAGTGTCAGCCCTCTCTGCCGTCCCTTCCATCCACTGCCTGCCCTTTCGCTCTGCCCCTTCAATCCACCATTTGCCCTCCCTCTCCCATCCATCCAGGGTCTGCCCTCCCTCTCGCTCCCCCTTCCATCTAGGATCTGTCCCCTCTCTCTCTCTGCCCCTTTTTTCAGCCCCCAGTTCCAGCCCCCTTCTCCCCTCTGAACACCCCCACCCCAGTCCCATTCTCCCCTCCCCTTCTCCTGTCTGAGACCCCCACCCCAGTCCCCTTCTCTCCTCTGAACACCCCCACCCCAGTCCCCTTCTCCCCTCTGAGATCCCCACCCCAGTCCCCTTCTCCCCTCCCCTGTCTGAGATCCCCACCCCAGTCCCCTTCTCCCCTCCCCGTTTCCCCTCTGAACACCCCACCCCAGTCCCCTTCTCCCCTGTCTGAGATCCCCACCCCAGTCCCCTTCTCTTCTCCCCCTCCCCTGTCTGAGATCCCCACCCCAGTCCCCTTCTCCCCTCCCCTTCTCCCCTCTGAACACCCCCACCCCAATCCCCTTCTCCCCTCCCCTTCTCCTGTCTGAGACCCCCACCACAGTCCCCTTCTCCCCTCCCCTGTCTGAGACCCCCACCCCAGTCCCCTTCTCTCCTCTGAACACCCCCACCCCAGTCCCCTTCTCCCCTCTGAGATCCCCACCCCAGTCCCCTTCTCCCCTCCCCTGTCTGAGATCCCCACCCCAGTCCCCTTCTCCCCTCCCCTTTTCCCCTCTGAACACCCCACCCCAGTCCCCTTCTCCCCTGTCTGAGATCCCCACCCAGTCCCCTGTCTGAGATCCCCACCCCAGTCCCCTTCTCCCCTCTGAGATCCCCACCCCAGTCCCCTTCTCCCCTCCCCTTTTCCCCTCTGAACACCCCCACCCCAGTCCCCTTCTCCCCTGTCTGAGATCCCCACCCGTCCCCTTCTCCTCTCCCCCTCCCCTGTCTGAGATCCCCACCCCAGTCCCCTTCTCCCCTCCCCTTCTCCCGTCTGAGACCCCCACCCGTCCCCTTCTCCCCTCCCCTTTTCCCCTCTGAACACCCCCACCCCAGTCCCCTTCTCCCCTCCCCTGTCTGAGACCCCCACCCCAGTCCCCTTCTCCCCTCTGAACACCCCCACCCGAGTCCCTTTCGCCCCTCTCCTTCCCCACTGGCGAAGCAGCGTCGCAGGCAGCGCCTCGTGCCCTGCTTGTAAAAAAAAAAATCAAATCTCCTTCCTTCTCCTCGTCTTGACGTCGACTCGGGCCTTCCAATCAAATTGATTGGAAGGCCCGAGTCGACGTCAAGACGAGGAGGAGAAGGAAGGAGGAGATTTGATTTTTTTTTTTTTTTTTTTACAAGCAGGGCACGAGGCGCTGCCTGCGACGCTGCTTCGCCGGTTTTTTTAAATGTGCGGCGCCGCGGGAACGGCCACGGGAGGCGGCGGGAGCGGAGCACCCCCCACCCACTGGCACCCGGGGCGGACCGCCCCCACCGCCCCCCCCCCTTGGTACGCCACTGGTCTTTACCATTAGATATTACTCTTAGATCCTTGTATCTTCAATTTCAGAAACAATTGAAATGCTACTTATTTAGGGAATTTTTAGTAAGATAACTTATTTTGGCCCCCTTTTACAAAACTATGCTAGTGGCTGTCAGTGCGGTAATGCCAACACAGCTCGTTCACTTTGAAAGGGCTGTGTCATCATTGCCGCACGGGAGCCGCTAGCACAGCTTTGTAAAAGGGGGCCTTTATGTTTTCTATGTAATCTTCTTGAAGATTATTAGCATCTTTTAGCATCTTTTACCCTGCTCTGAACCTGTTTTGGGGGTAAAGTAGGCTACAGGTGCTTAACATAATCTAACATTTTATAACAGTAATTACACGCATAATTGCCAATCTAGAATTTGCTCTTAACTGGTGCTTAACTTCAGGCAATCTTTTGAGAATTACCCCCAATGGGAATAGTACCTTTGAATATCCTTACAGACCACCTCTGCACAGTGGGGTAAATTCTTAAAAGGTTGCTGAAATTTAGGTGCTGGAAAAATGCATGCTAATTGCAAACTGTATAATGGTAGTTGCACCCATAGTTGCCCTTAATGAATAGGTTGGGTTAGGTTATTTATTCTTGATATACTGCTACTCACTGATTCACAGACAAAAGCGGTTTACAATAGCAAGGGGATGTAAGAAAAGAACTACAATATAAGGAAACTAAACATTTAGGGAGAGCACATAAATAAAAATAAAGCTCTACTCATAACTACTGTCAGATTTCCCTACTCCACTCACTCAAAAGCTGAAAAAAAGAAATGAGTCTTTAGTTGTGACTTAAATCTACTAAGGGATTCTTCAATAAAGATTGTGCCAAAAAGAAAAATGCACTTTGCTTTGTAGTGTAAAGCCAAGCCAAGACTGAAGTGTTCAGGAAGGCTGATATGGAATAGTCAAGGAGGCTAAGTAGCTGAGAATTTGATCATGCAGTGCTTTGAAAGCCAGTAGTAGTAGCTTAAATTGGAACCAGTATATGATTAGCAGCCAGTGTAAGTGAAATTAAAGTGGATGGACATGATCAAATTGGCATGCTCAACATATGAAGTGAGCAATAGTGTTTTGTAAAGTTTGTTAACATTTTAACTAATATGCAGGGATGCCAGCATAAACTACGTTGCAGTAGTCCATCTTCGAGAGTAAAAAGGCATTAATCTACATATGCATAGTATCATAACCAAAATACAGCTCGTACTTGTCATAAAGCAAAAAATCCAGATGTAGTTACATTGGAAGTGTGAGCGTCAAAAGACAATTCAGAGTCTATTGTCACCCCTACATATTTAAAGGAGTTGAATGTTTTATGACCCTATTAACTTGGTCTGTCATTGTCAGTTGGCTATCAACTTCAACTCCTAAGATCCGAGAGGAGAATTCAAATTTAAATTGGGTCTTATTGATAGTAACATTTTCTTTACCCTCAATATTTTTGGGGGAGCCAAGCTAAAGGAATTTATTCTTTTCTTGATTAAGTTTTAATGGAAATTCCTTTGCCCAACTTTCTATGATGCCAACACATTTCTATATTTCTCTCTGAATATCCATTTATGCTTGTGGAGCTGGTAAAAGAAGGGTAATATCGTCATCATATATATAGAAGAATACTTTCAACTGCTCCAGAAGTCTATTTAGTGGCTGTAACAATACATTAAATAATATAAATGAGAGGAGTGAACCCAGTGGTACCCCGCAAACAGGTACCCAATTGTTTGACAGTGCACCCTGCATTTTAATTCTAAAATTCCTGCGGATAATGCCTTTGAATACCCTTACAGATCATTTCTGTACCATGTGGTTAGAGCCTCTGAATTTCTTTACAGACCATCTCTACTTTATACTGTTAGAGCCTCTGAATGTCCTTACAGACCACCTCCGCACTATTGCTGCCGGAGCACACTTGCAAACTGAGCCAATAAATACAATATGCCAGGACAGTGCAGTTGTGTCAAGACTAAGTGTCCAGTGATAGTATGTGAACTGATTGAAAGCAGAGATGAGGTAAGAGAAATAGAGGGTTCCAAGAAAGCATAATACACATTGATCACATGGCTATCATGCTGCAGAAATCTGTTTTACGAGGAGTTGGACATTATAGCATTTTATTAGTCTTGGTGCATGCCCCCTAAATGAACTGTTTTTGACACATCCTCTTCTCTCTCAACCACCCCCTCTCTGCGGATTGTTATAAACTTGTTCTTTCTAGCAATTGCAGGCAGCGGTACTGAATCATATACCCTGCCAGCAACTTGCCTTTGGCGCCTTCCCTCTGCTACCTTCCACCCTCATGAAAACAGGAAGTTGCATCATAATCAAAAGTGTATGAGACACAAACACTGATATAAAACAAACCAAAAATCAATAGGCTATAAAAGGTACAGAAAATATGTAATAGATTGTAGTGTGGGTTGTAAATGAATCATTCACAGTGTATGTAAGAAAATAAGAGTAGCCATACTGGATTAGACCAATGGTCCGTCCAGCTCAGTATCCTGTTTCCAAGAGTGGACAAACCAGGTCACAAGTACCTAGCAGAAACCAAAATAACAGTAACATTCCATGCTACCAATTAAGCAGTGGTTTCCCGATGTGTATCTCAGTAGCAGCCTATGGACTCTGCCTCTGGGAACTTACCCAACCTTTTTTAAACCCAGATATGCTAACCACTGTTACCACATCCTCTGGCAATGAGTTCCAAAGCTTAACTATTTGTTGAGTGAAAAAATATTTCCTCTTTGTTTTAAAAACATTCCATCTAACTTCATATAGAGGGGCATAATCGAAAGGGATGCCCAAGTTTTTCTGAGGACGTCCTCGCAGGACTCCCCGTGAAGGGGCGGGGAAACCCGTATTATTGAAACAAGATGGATGCCCATCTTTCGTTTCAATAATACGGTCGGGGACACCCAAATCTGGAAATTTAGGTCAACCTTAGAGATGGTCGTCCTTAGACTTGGTCGTTTCTGATTTTCAGCGATAATGGAAACTGAGGACGCTCATCTCAGAAATCCAAGCCCTTTGGTCATGGAAGGAGCCAGCATTTGTAGTGCACTGGTCCCCCTGACATGCCAGGACACCAACCGTGCACCCTAGGGGCCCCTGCAGTGGACTTCAGAAATTGCTCCCAGGTGCATAGCTCCCTTACCGTGTGTGCTGAGCCCCCCAAAACCCACTACCCACAACTGTACACCACTACCATAGCCCTTACGGGTGAAGGGGGGCACCTAGATGTGGGTACAGTGGGTTTTGGAGGGCTCACATTAACCACCACAAATGTAACAGATGGGGGGGGATGGGCCTGGGTCTTCCTGTCTGAAGTGCACTTCACCCACTAAAACTGCTCCAGGGACCTGCATACTGCTGTGATGGACTGGAGTATGACATTTAAGGCTGCCATAGAGGCTGGCAAAAAATATTTTTAAATAATTTTTTTTAGGGTGGGAGGGGGTTGGTGACCACTGGGGGAGTAAGGGGAGGTCATACCTGATTCCCTCCGGTGATCATCTGCTCAGTTTGGGCACCTTTTTGTGGCTTGGTCATAACAAAAAAAAGGACTAAGTAAAGTCGTCCAAGTGCTTGTCAGAGATGCCCTTCTTTTTTTCAATTATGGGTCGAGGACGCCCATGTGTTAGGCACGCCCAAGTCCTGCCGTCACTACGCCTCCGACACGTCCCCTTGAACATTGGTCGTCCCCGTGACGGAAAGCAGTTGGGGACACCCAAAATCGGCTTTCGATTATGCTGATTTGGGTGACCCTGGGAGAAGGGCGCCCATCTTCCGATTTGTGTCGAAAGATGGGTGTCCTTCTCTTCTGAAAATACGCCTGTCCCCATGTCTTTGTATTTTCTGAATGAGTAAAAAATCGATTCACTTTTACCCATTCTACACCATTCAAGATTTTGTAGATCTCAATCAAATCTCCCCTCAGCTCTCTCTTTTCCAAGCTGAAGAGCCCTAACCTCTCTAGCCTTTCCTCATATGAGAGGAGTTCCATCCTCTTTGTTTTGGTTGCTCTTCTTTAAACCTTTTCTAATTCCATTATGGGGCTCATTTTTGAAAGAGAAAAACATCTAAAAAGTGACATAAAGCAGCATTTTGGACGTTTTCCTCACCAAAATGTCCAAATTGGTATTTTCAAACCCCATTTTGCAGGTGTTTATGCAGTTCATCTGCAATGCGTCAAAATCCCAAGGGGACGTGTTAAGGGCAGGATTTGGGCATTCCTACGACTTGGGACATTTTTCAGCCATAATGGGACAAACAAAAATGTTCAGGACTATAACTAAGATGTTTTGGTCTACACCTGTTTTAATAATGACTAAGCCACAAAAAGTGCCCTAAATGACCAGATGACCACTGGAGGAATAAAGGAATGATCCCCGTTTACTCCCCTGTTGGTCACTGCCCCCCTCCAACCCCCCCAAAGATGTGAAAGAAACAGTACATGTCAGCCTCTTTGACAGCCTCAGATGTTTTGTCAGTCCTATTAGTGCAGCTAGCAGGTCTCTGGAGGCACCTAGTGGTCAGTGCAGTGCACAGAGAGAAGGGGACCCAGGCCCATAATCCACTCTGTTACATTTGTGGTGGAATGTGTGAGCCCTCCCAAAACCCACCAAAAACCTATTGTACCCACATATAGGTGACACTTGCAGACATAAGGGCTATTGTACTGGTGTAAAGTTGGGTACAGTAAGTGTTTGGTGGGTTTGAAGGGCTCACCATTCAATATAAAGGGGCAAGGGTGAGATGTGTACCTGGGAGATTTTATGTGAAGTCCACAGCAGTGCCCCCCTGCTCTGCTGCAATGTCTGCGTGGCCAGTCTACTAAGAATGCTGGCTCCTCCTACATCCCAATGGCTTGATTTTGTGCATTTTTCACTTGTACATTTCTGAATATGGACCAAAAAGATAAACGCACAGAGCACAAAAACATCTAGCAAAATAACCTTTTCCAGAAAAAAAATATAGACATGTTGCTTTTTCAAAAATAGCAGTATTCCTCAAATTCGTACTTAGACGGCATATTGAAAATGCCCTGCCACATCTTTTGAGATATGACAACCAAAACTGAACGCAATGCTCAAGATAAGCACTATGGAGTGATAAAGAGGTATTATAGGATTCTTGGTCTTATTTACCATTCCTTTCCTAATAATTCCTAGCATCTTGTTTTCCTTTTTTCACCACCGCTGCACACTGAGCAGATGATTTCATCATATTGTCTACAATGACACGTAGATCTTATTACTGAGTGCTGACTCCCAAGGTGGACCCTAGCATCAGGTAACTTGGATTTGGATTATTCTTCCCAATGTGCATCACTTTGCATTTGTCCGTATTAAATTTAATCTGCCATTTGGATGCCCAGTCTTCAAATTTCCTAAGGTCTTCCTGCAATTTTTCACAGTTAACATGTGTTTTAACAACTTTGAATAGTTTTGTGTCATCTGCAAACTTAGTCACCTCACTTGTCGTTCTGATTTCCAGATCATTTGTAAACATGTTAAATAGCACCAGTCCCAGTGCACAATTTTGTGGCACTCCACTATTCAGCCTCTTCCATTGAGAAAAATGGCCACTTAACCCTACCTTCTATTTTCTGTCCAATGACCAATTCCTCATCCACAACAGAACATTGCCTCCTACCCATGACTCTTTAATTTTCTCAAGAGTCTCTCATGAGAAACTTTGTCAAAACCTTTCTGAAAATCTAGATACACTACATCAACTGGTTTATCTTTATCGACATGTTTATTCATACCTTCAAAGAAATGAAGCAAATTCATGAGGCAAGATTTCCCTTGGCTGATTCCATGCTGTTCTGTCCCATTAAACCATGTTTGTCTATGTGTTCTGTAATTTTATTCTTTGTAATAGTTTCTGCTATTTTGCCCAGCACTGAAGTCAGGCTTTCCGGTCTATAATTTCCTGGATCATCCCTGGAACCCTTTTTAAAAATTGGCATTAAATTGGCCACTTTCCAATCTTAAGGTACTATGGACGATTTTAACAACAGATTACAGATCACTAACAGCAGATCAGCAATTTCATGTTTGAGTTCTTTCAGTACCCTGGAGTGCATGCCATCTGATCCAGTGTGTCTTTCAGGTTCACCGAGATTTCTTTCAGTTCCTCCGCATAGTCACCCATTTCTTTCAGTTACACCCTCGTCACGAAAATCATTTCTGGTACAAGTAGATCTCTTATATCTTCTTCTGTAAAGACCGTAGAAAGAATTCATTCAGTCTTTCCACTATGGTTTTACCCTCTCTGATTGATCCTTTTGCTCCTTCATGATCTAACGGTCCTATGCAGTCCCTTACAGGCTTTCTGCTTCTGATGTACTTGAAAAAGTTCTTACTGTGAGTTTTTGCCTCTGCTGCAAGTTTCTCTTCATATTCTCTTTTAGCTTTCTTTATCACTACTTTGCATCTAACTTCCCAGTGCTTATGTTGCTTCTTATTTTCTTTATTCCGGTACTTTTTCCATTCTATTAAGGGTGTTCTTTTGCTCTAATATTTATTTATTTATTTTATTGCATTTGTATCCCACATTTTCCCAACTCTTTGTGGGCTCAGTGTGGCTTACAATATATTGTGAATGATGGAAATACAATTTGTTACAATTTGTTACAGTACTGTTATGGTTACATAGTGAGGAGTTATGTGAAGGCAAAGTGAAAATCAAAATATCATTAGGGAAAATAGAACAGTGGAATGTATCAATGGGGAAATGATAGGGCGATAGAATGTAATTTTGGAAGTAGAACAGTGGAATGTATCAATGGACAAAATATCATTTGTGGATAGAACAATGCAGTGTATCGATGGGGAAATGATAGGGCGATAGAACAATAGCAAGAGAGCATTAGGGTATAGCAATTTTATCTGAGGGTAGAGTTTTAGGTGTGGCGAAAGTACGGGGAAGAGAATTCAGAAGAGAGTGTATTGATGCATTTCTATTAGTGTGTATGGAATTCATGTGTTCTGATCCTTGCAATAGATTTTTTCGAAGAGATGAGTCTTCAGTAGTTTGCGGAAGTCGGTTAGTTCGTAGGTCATTTTCAGGTTGCGTGGTAGTGTATTCCAGTAGTGCGTGCTCATATAAGGGAACGTTGATGCATGCAGTACTTTGTATTTTATACCTTTGCACTTCGGGAAGTGGAGATTGAGGAAAGTTCGGGATGATCTTTTAGCGTTTCTGGGTGGTAGGTCTATTAAGTCAGATATGTATGCAGGGGCTTCACCGTGAATGATTTTGTGAACCAAGGTGCATACTTTAAAGGTGATGCGTTCCTTGAGTGGGAGCCAGTGTAGTTTCTCACGTAAGGGTTTTGCACTTTCATATTTTGGCTTTCCGAAGATGAGTCTGGCTGCTATGTTCTGGGCAGTCTGAAGTTTCCTCAGTATTTGCTCTTTGCAGCCTGCGTATAGTGAGTTGCAGTAGTCCAGGTGGCTGAGTACGAGTGATTGCACTAGGCTGCGGAAGACAGATCTTGGGAAGAATGGTCTTAGTCTTTTCAGTTTCCACATGGAGTAGAACATCTTTTTGGTTGTGTTGTTCGCATGAGTCTCAAGTGTTAGGTGGCGGTCAATAGTGACTCCAAGGATTTTTAAAGTTTCTGAGATTGGTAGATTTAGTTTAGGTGTGTTAATAGCGGTGAATTTATTCGTGTTGTATTGGGAGGTAAGTATGAGGCATTGAGTTTTTTCTGCATTCAGTTTCAATCGGAATGCATCTGCCCAGGTGTTCATGATGTGTAGACTTTGGTTGATTTCGTTGGAGATTTCATTAATGTCTTGTTTGAATGGAATATATATTGTTACATCATCGGCATATATGTATGGGTTAAGGTTATGATTTGATAGAAGTTTTGCCAAGGGAATCATCATTAGGTTGAAAATGGTTGGTGAGAGGGGGGATCCCTGCGGTACTCCACATTCAGGCGTCCATGCAGCAGACGTAGTTGAGTTTGATGTGACCTGATATGAGCGCTGGGTTAGGAACCCCTTGAACCAGTTTAGGACATTGCCTCCGATGCCAAAATATTCAAGTATGTGTAGTAGGATTCCGTGATCAACCATATCAAAGGCACTTGACATGTCAAATTGTAAGAGGAGTATGTTGGAGCCTTTTGCAATCATTTGCTTAAATTTGGTCATTAGGGTAATTAGTACTGTTTCTGTGCTGTGGTTTGACCGGAATCCTGATTGGGCATCATGCAGTATTGAGAACTTGTTGAGATAGTTTGTGAGTTGTTTGGTTACTATCCCTTCGGTTATTTTGGTTATTAATGGTATGGATGCAACTGGTCTGTAGTTAGTTGTTTCGCTTGCGTTTTTCTTTGTGTCTTTGGGTATTGGGGTGAGTAGAATTTTTCCTTTATCCTTTGGGAAAAGTCCATTTTGCAGCATGAAGTTCACGTGGTTCGTTAGGTCTATTATGAATTGTTGAGGAGCTGATTTCATGAGGTTGTTTGGGCAGATATCTAGTTTGCAGTGGGATTTGGCGAATCTTTTGAGCGTTTTGGAGATGAGGTCCTCTGACAGTGATTCAAATTCGGTCCAGGTTCTGTCTGCTGGATATATTCCGTCTTCTGGGTCTAGACAGTTTAGGAGTGTGGCATATTCGGTGGGGCTGGTGGGTATTTTAAGTCGTAATTGTATGATTTTTTTCCTTGAAGTATTTCGCAAGTTCGTCGACCCCTGGAGTATCTTTGCTGTTGTTTGTAACTGGTGTGGTGTCCAGCAGTTTATTTACAAGGTAGAAGAGTTTGTGTGTGTCTTTGTAGTTAGGTCCAATCATTGTTTTGTAGTGTAGTCTTTTGGTCTGTTTTATGGTATATTTGTATTTCCTCTGAAGTGATTTCCAGGCATTTAGTGTGTGTTCATCTTTCTTTTTGTTCCATGCATGTTCTAGTTTTCTGACTTGTGTTTTGAGTTCTTTCAGCTCTTCGGTGAACCATGGATTTGATTTTTTCCTGTGTGATGTTCTGGTTTGGATTGGGGCAATTGTGTCTAATGTTGTTTTACATATGTCATCCCATTCTTGGAGGAATTGAATGGTGTCTGTGTTTGTTGACCATTCATTTTGGTAGACTTGTTGCCAGAATGTTGTGGGGTCTATTTTTCCTCTCGTGGTGTATGTTGTTCGTTCGTGTTTGTTGACTGCGTTTTTGTGTATTTTTCGCCAGTGGATAGAGACATATGCTTTATGGTGGTCTGTCCATGGTGTGGGTGTCCATCTTGTGTCTGTAAGTAGGAGAGTTGAGTCTGGGTCGAATTTGTATGTAATTATGTCTAGTGTGTGTCCTTTTTCGTGTGTTGGTTGAGTATTAGGTTGAGTAATAGCCTCTTTTCTTCATCTTTTAACCATGCTGGCTGTTGTTTGCTCTTCTTTCCACCTTTGTAAATACGTGGAATACATTACTACTACTACTACTATTTAACATTTCTAAAGCGCTACTAGGGTTACGCAGCGCTGTACAGTTTAACATAGAAGGACAGTCCCTGCTCAAAGAGCTTACAATCTAAAGGACAAGTGTACAGTCAATCAAGAAGGGGCAGTCAAATTGGGGCAGTCTAGATTTCCTGAAAGGTATAAAGGTTAGGTGCCGAAGGCAACATTGAAGAGGTGGGCTTTGAGCAAGGATTTGAAGATGGGTAGGGAGGGGGCTTGGCGTAAGGGCTCAGGAAGTTTATTCCAGGCATAGGGTGAGGCGAGGCAGAATGGGCAGAGCCTGGAGTTGGCGGTGGTGGAGAAGGGTACTGAGAGGAGGGATTTGTCCTGTGAGCGGAGGTTTCGGGCGGGAGCGTACATCCGGTCTGGGCTTCCAAGATGATATTTTTAAACAACTTCTATACCTGATTTAAAGTCCTAACCTTTGCAGCTGATACTTTTAGCTTCTTTTTAACAATTTTCCTAATTTTATCATAGTCGCCCTTTCAAGAATTAAATGCTGCTACAGTAGTTTTCCTTTGTGACTTCACTCCAAATATTAGCTCAGCTTTGATTACTGTTTCCCAACAGGCCTCTCATATTATGCCCTAAATAACTACTAAATAACAGTTACCATGTTAGTGAATACGGACATTATTCTCTGAGCATTATATTGATTCTTAGAGGGCTGGATTCACTCCTCATTTGGGGGCTTGGAAACATTTTAGGTAGAAAGATATCCATCTATGCTAAAGAAAAGAAAATAATGAGGCACAGCAAAGATGCATATCTTCCAAATCTGTAAACTTTTTTTTACACAGGGCTTTAGGGTAATCCCACAATAAGATATTTGGAAATAAAGGTCAATAAATAAGCTATAGGCAATAACCTTTTTACTGGACAAACTTAAGACATCTGTGACATGTTATCTAGGGTTATCCTGTTTTTCACCTGGTCAGTGAAAAAACAATGCAGTTACACTGGATTTAAATATCTAGTGACCTAGATTACTCTGTACTATCTGCATATGTCATTACAGCTCAATAAAAGGGCAGATGGGGCAGTGGAATAGTTGGCTGGTTAATTTTGGGTAGGCCTGAGTCCAGAGGAACAAATTCAGCAAATGGTGCCCAAATGTAGGTGCTGGAAAAAAATCTATTCTGTAAAGGGTGCTTTGGGTTGAACACCCTTCATAGAATAGCACGTTACATTGATTCCTGCACCCAAATTTGGTCACCAGGAGTTACATCTGCTGAAACAGATGCAATCAATCCCTGGCGCTCAATTTGGGCACACATCTGTGGTATTCTGTAACAGTGCTCGCAAATTTACGGAATGCCCCTTACCTGCCAATGCCTCTCCCATTGCCATGCCCCCTTTTGAGTTAGGTACAATGGAATTTGAGCACACAGCTTTATAGAATAATGTGTAGCAAGATACGTGTGCAAATCCAAACTGGTGCCAATTAACATTAATAATTGATAGAGGCCAATTATTGACATTAATTGGCTTTTAACCCAATTTAGTTGCATGAGAATATCAGGATCATGTTCAAATTTGAGCACCCTTTATAGAATTCTCTCAAATGTGAGTGGTTATGAAATGTTCTCTCTGCCCCCCTCCACCTTTTCCCTGCTCTCCTCCTTCTCCACCCCACCCCCACCCCAATGCTCCCTAAAACTCAAATGTTAAATACCTTGCTCCGAGGACAAGCAGGCTGCTTGTTCTCACGACTGGGTTGACGTCCACGGCAGCCCCCTCCGACCGGAAAAAAACTTCGCGGGAGGTCCCGCACGCAGGGCATGCCCACCGCGTATGCGCAGCCGTCTTCCCGCCCGTGTGCGACCGTTCCCGCTCAGTTTTTTCCTTTCCGCGCTGGAGAGACACGTGTCTTCGCCCCTCTCTTAGTCAGCCCCGGAAACCGGATTGCGGCCTAGCCCGCAGTTTTTCTTCGATACGCGTTCACGTTACATTTTTCACGTTTAAAAAAAAAGAAAAAAGAAAGTTTTCCTCGTCGTTCTCAGTCACGAGGGCGCGTCGTCGCGGCCTTGTGGCCGTGCGGTCATTTCTTTCTTTTTCGGGTGTGCTTTTCACCGCCACCATCGATGCTTTTGACTTCGCCGATGCAATTTTTCCGTCGATGTCCTCGAAGGTCCCGAGCGGATTCAAGAAGTGTGGTCGGTGCGGCCGGCAGATCTCGCAGACCGATACTCACGCTTGGTGTCTCCAGTGCCTCGGCCCGGAGCATAATTCCAAGACGTGCACCTTGTGTCTCGGCTTATGGAAGCGGACGCAGGTGGCGAGGCAAGTTCTGCGGGACCGTCTTTTTGGAACTTGCGCCGGCCCTTTGACATCGACCTTGACGGCATCGGTGCCGGTACCAATGTCGACGGCGTCGGTGCCGACTATGGCATCGACCCCAGGAGCACAGGTACCTTTGGCCCACAGCGGTGGTGAGCGGCCGCGCGGGCAGTCTGCCCCGGCCACTCCCACTGCTCAGGGCCATCGGGACCGAACCCTGTCGGATCCGATACCTCGAGGCCGTGGGGGCTCCACCTCCTCCTCGTCCCTTCCGCGGAGCGCCGATGACGGGCATTGGAAGAAAGCCAAAAAGCACCGTCATTGGTCGCCCATGGCGCACGGGACTGGCAGCTCTGGGACATCGAGGGACGACTTGACACCCAGGAAGTGGCAGTGCCGGGAGTAGCGTTCCCCCTCGGTCGAAGAGGTGTCGCTGCGCCGGTCCTCGGGTATCTCGGTACTGTCTCCTGGACCCGAGCATCTTCCAGCACCGGCACCCACACCGGCCCCCCTGCGTTTCCCGACAGCGGGCCTAGACGAGTGCCTCCGAGCCATCCTTCCGGGGATCCTGGAAGGGCTGATGCGCCAGGCTCTACCGGCACCGGGGGTGCTTGCGCTGTTGATGGAGGCGCCGGTGGGCTCTGGCCCGATGATGAGGCCTCCAACGCCGACGCCACTTGTGGCACCGGTGTCGACCGCCACTCAGGTAGAGTCCCCGTCGACGTCAATGGAGGGAGCTTCGTCCTCACTGGCGCGGGAGTCCACCGCTCGACGCCATCATCGAGGACATGGTTCCTCGCAGTCGAGATGGGCCCGGTTGTGGTCTGAGCTGAGAGAGCTCATGTCCGACACCGAGGAGGAGGCCTCGTGGGGGGAGGAGGAGGACCCTAGATATTTCTCCTCAGAGGAGTCTGTGGGCCTTCCCTTCGACCCCACTCCTTCACCGGAGAGGAAGCTCTCGCTTCCTGAGAGCCTCTCCTTTGCCTCCTTTGTCAGGGATATGTCTATCAGCATTCCATTCCCAGTGGTTACTGTGGATGAGCCGAGGGCGGAGATGCTCGAAGTCCTCGACTATCCATCACCACCTAGAGAGTCTTCCATGGTACTGCTGAAGGAGACGCTGCTTCGGAACTGGTTGAAGCCACTATCCCACCATTCCCAAGAAAGCGAGTCCCAGTACAGAATCCACTCATACCCAGAGTTGATGCGGCCTCAATTGCCTCATGACTCGGCGGTCGTGGACTCTGCTCTCAAGAGAGCACGGAGTTCGAGGGATACCGCCTCGGCGCCCCCTGGGAGGAAGGCCTACCAATCTTCCATGCTCGTCACCCGAATCCAATCATACCAGCGCTACACGAGCATCCACATGCGGAACTATGTGCGGCAACTGGCGGACCTGGTCGACAAGCTCCCTCTGGAGCAGTCCAGGCCTTTTCAGGAGGTGGTCAGGCAGCTGAAGGCATGCAGAAAATTCCTGTCCAGGGGTATCTATGACACCTGTGATGTGGCATCTCGAGCTGCGGCTCAAGGTATAGTGATGCCTGCGTGCCTCTGACCTGGACAACCGTACCCAGCAGTAGCTGGCGGATGTCCCTTGCCGGGGGGATAACATTTTTGGTGAGAAGGTCGAGCAGTTGGTGGACCAACTACACCAGCGGGAAACCGCTCTTGACAAGCTCTCCCACCAGGTGCCTTCAGCATTCACCTCAGCAGGTGGACGTTTTTCCCGGGCCCGGCAGGCTGCACCCTACGCCCACAGCAAGCGTAGGTACACCCAGCCGGCCCGAAGGCCTCCTCAGGCACAGGGACAGTCCCAGCGCGCTCGTTCCCGTCAACAGCATTCGCCTAAGCAGCCCCCTGCGCCTCCACAGCAAAAGCAGGGGACGGGCTTTTGACTGGATCCATGGGAACATAGCCGCCATCAAAGTAGCCGTGCTGGACGGCCTGCCGGTCGGGGGAGGTTGAAAGCTTTTCACCAAAGGTGGCTTCTTATAACCTTCGACCAGTGGGTTCTCCAAATAGTGCGGTGCGGATACACCCTGAATTTGGTCTCCACTCCACCAAATTGTCCACCGGGAGCCCAATCCTTCAGCTCCCGTCACAAGCAGGTACTTGCAGAGGAACTCTCCGCTCTTCTCAGCGCCAATGCGGTCGAGCCCGTACCACCCGGGCAGGAAGGGCAGGAATTCTATTCCAGGTACTTCCTTGTGGAAAAGAAAACAGGGGGGATGTGCCCCATCCTAGACCTGAGAGGCCTGAACAAGTATCTGGTGCGAGAAAAGTTCAGGATGCTTTCCTTGGGCACCCTTCTCCCCATGATTCAGAAAGACGATTGGCTTTGTTCCCTGGATTTAAAGGATGCTTATACTCACATCCCGATACTGCCAGCCCACAGACAGTATCTTCGATTCCGTCTGGGGACACGTCACTTTCAGTATTGTGTGCTACCCTTTGGGCTTGCCTCTGCACCACGGGTGTTCACGAAGTGTCTCATGGTGGTTGCGGCGTATCTCCGCAAGCTGGGGGTGCACGTGTTCCCGTATCTCGACGATTGGCTGGTGAAGAGCACCTCAGAGGCAGGAGCTCTTCGGTCCATGCAGTGCACTATTCAACTTCTGGAGCTGCTGGGGTTTGTGATAAATTACCCGAAGTCCCATCTCCAGCCAGTCCAATCTCTGGAATTCATAGGAGCTCTGCTGAATTCACAGACGGTTCAGGCTATCTTCCCGAGGCGAGAGCTCAGAATCTCCTGTCCCTCGCTTCCCAGACCAGAGCGTCTTAGCAGATCACAGCTCGGCAGATGTTGAGACTCCTGGGCCATATGGCCTCTACGGTCCATGTGACTCCCATGGCTCGTCTTCACATGAGATCTGCTCAATGGACCCTAGCTTCCCAGTGGTGCCAAGCCACCGGGAATCTAGAAGATGTCACCTGCCTGTCCATCAGTTGCCGCACTTCACTGTGCTGGTGGACAAATCGGACCAATTTGGCCCTGGGACATCCATTCCAAATTCTGCAGCCCACGAAGGTGCTGACGACGGATGCATCTCGCCTGGGGTGGGGAGCTCATGTCAATGGGCTCCACACTCAGGGGGTGTGGTCCCCCCAGGAACAAGATCTTCAGATCAACCTCCTGGAGCTCCGAGCGGTCTGGAACGCACTGAAGGCCTTCAGGGATCGGCTGTCCTACCAAATTATCCAAATTCGGACAATCAGGTTGCAATGTATTACATCAACAAGCAGGGGGGCACCAGATTTCGCCCTCTGTGTCAGGAAGCCGTCAGAATGTGGCGTTGGGCACGTCACTATGGCATGCTTCTCCAAGCCACATACCTGGCGGGCGTAAACAACAGTCTGGCCGACAGGCTGAGCAGAGTCATGCAACCGTACGAGTGGTCGCTCCATTCCAGAGTGGTACGCAAGATCTTCCGAGAGTGGGGCACCCCCTCGGTGGACCTTTTCACCTCTCAGACCAATCACAAGCTGCCTCTGTTCTGTTCCAGACTACAGGCACACAGCAGATTGGCGTTGGATGCCTTTCTCCTCCATTGGGGGAACGGCCTCCTGTATGCATATCCTCCCATACCTTTGGTGGGGAAGACCTTGCTGAAGCTCAAGCAAGACCACAGCACCATGATTCTGATAGCGCCCTTTTGGCCCCGTCAGATCTGGTTCCCTCTTCTTCTGGAGTTGTCCTCCGAAGAACCGTGGAGATTGGAGTGTTTTCCGACTCTCATTTCGCAGAACGACGGAGCGCTTCTGCACCCCAACCTTCAGTCTCTGGCTCTTCACGGCCTGGATGTTGACGGCGTAGATTTTGCTTCATTGGGTCTGTCTGAGGGAGTCTCCCGTGTCTTGCTTGCTTCTTGCAAGGATTGCACTAAAAAGAGTTACTTTTTCAAGTGGAGGAGGTTTGTCGTTTGGTGTGAGAGCAAGGCCCTAGAACCTCGTTCTTGTCCTGCACAGAACCTGCTTGAATACCTTCTGCACTTATCGGAGTCTGGTCTCAAGACCAACTCAGTAAGGAATCACCTTAGTGCAATTAGTGCTTACCATTATCGTGTAGAGGGTAAAGCCAGCTCTGGAGAGCCTTTAGCCGTTCGATTCGTGAGAGGTTTGCTTTTGTCAAAGCCCCCTGTCAAACCTCCTGCAGTGTCATGGGATCTCAATGTCGTCCTCACCCAGCTGATGAAACCTCCTTTTGAGCCACTGAATTCATGCCATCTGAAGTACTTGACCTGGAAGGTCATTTTCTTGGTGGCAGTTACTTCAGCTCGTAGAGTCAGTGAGCTTCAATCCCTGGTAGCCCATGCTCCGTATACTAAATTTCATCATAACAGAGTAGTCCTCTGCACTCACCCTAAGTTCCTGCCAAAGGTGGTGTCGGAGTTCCATCTTAACCAGTCAGTCGTCTTGCCAACATTCTTTCCCAGACCACATACCCGCCCTGCTGACCGTCAGTTGCACACATTGGACTGCAAGCGAACGTTGGCTTTCTATCTGGAGCGGACACAGCCCCACAGACAGTCCGCCCAATTGTTTATTTCTTTCGACCCCAATAGGAAGGGGGTCGCTGTCGGGAAACGCACCATCTCCAATTGGCTAGCAGATTGCATTTCCTTCACTTTCACCCAGGCTGGGCTGGCTCTTGAGGGCCATGTCACGGCTCATAGTGTTAGAGCCATGGCAGAGTCAGTGGCCCACTTGAAGTCAGCCACTATTGAAGAGATTTGCAAGGCTGCGACGTGGTCATCTGTCCACACATTCACATCACATTACTGCCTCCAGCAGGATACCCGACATGACAGTCGGTTCGGGCAGTCGGTGCTGCAGAATCTGTTTGGGGTTTGAATCCAACTCCACCCTCCAGGACCCGATTTTATTCTGTTGAGGCTGCACTCTCAGTTAGTTGTTCTTCGTAGGTCAATTTCTGTTATGCCCTTGCCGTTGCGAGGTGGTTCTTGTTTTGAGTGAGCCTGAGAGCTAGGGATACCCCAGTCGTGAGAACAAGCAGCTTGCTTGTCCTCGGAGAAAGCGAATGATACATACTTGTAGCAGGTGTTCTCCGAGGACAGCAGGCTGATTGTTCTCACCTTCCCTCCCTCCTCCCCTTTGGAGTTGCGTTTTTCCTCATTCCTTTGCTGGTCATTCAACTGAGCGGGAACGGTCGCGCATGGGCGGGAAGAAAGCCACGCATGCGCGGTGGGCGTGCCCTACATGCGGGACCTTCCGCGAAGTTTTTTTCTGGTCGGAGGGGGCTGCCGTGGACGTCAACCCAGTTGTGAGAACAATCAGCCTGCTGTCCTCGGAGAACACCTGCTACAGGTATGTATCATTTGCTGTGCAGGTGGAGGAACTCCAAGCCGTGCCAGCTGAAGATCTCCTTCTCTGTGATCAGAACTTTTTCCAATCTCGGAAGCTGCTGGCAGGCAGTGTCCCTGAGCTGCTCCCCTCCAAAACATGCTTCTTCTTTTCTTTTTTTTTTTTTTTTTGGTAAAGTAAAAAAATAGAGTGAAAAGCTAAATTGCCTGGGCAAAATATTGGCACCAATCCAAAGTTACCAAAACAAGGCTATGGAGCTGATGTAATAAAGGGTGCATATTAGTCTTGACTGTAGTTATGAACATTCTTTTATCTGGTTGACCTTACTGCCCATCAACAGTTCACATATGGCGACTTCTGCCTAACATTTTTATCTCAGTCACTGATAGATTGCACCGTTCTCCTAAGAAGTCCTTGAATTGCCATTGTTCCACTAATCGCCGTAAGCAAGTGCCTTAGATTAATCAAAGAAAATGCAGACATCTCACAGTGGGATGAATCAAGAGAAAGTATTAGTTTTGCTGGTGTTTTAATAAGTTCTTTTCTTGATTAACTTTACTAGGGGTGCCTGAACTTTTATTGATACTTTGGTAGGGTAAGAGTTCAACCCCTGGTAGGTTTTTGATTGCTTATTTTGTTTTGTGCTTGACTGGAATTTAGCTAGCAACTATTTCATTTAAAATGGCCAATATATGAGGCCTGCAGCCATTCCTGCAAATTGTTTAAAGTAGTGTTGTTCACCTGAATAAGAAGCTTTCAAAAGTCAAAAAATGTATAAAGCTAGTCAAGTAAAAAAAATGTCTCTATTTTCCTTTCCTTTATTTTGTTTTATTACAGTTTGCCTGTCATGAAATCCAAGAGGTTTTCTGACTGGCTTTTTATAATTTAATTTTGATTGCAAACCATTCTGGGATTTGTAGTTCTATTGTCTCTCGGTAAGGAAATGTGGAGCTAGAAATTGTAGAATGTTTTGGGATATGAGGTAAGAAAACACCTCAGTGTTCATAAAATGCCTTGTGGAGGAGTGTCTGTTTTCCTTTTAACATTGTTCAAGTTATTGAAAATTTCTCCTATTACAGTTACTTGGTACTCTGCAGGAGCTGGTGTTACCTCTGTTTTTTACATCATCCTCTTCTCTTTATGGTTTCCTGCTCTCCACTAGCTCTGTTTTCAATCATGTTCTTTTTCCTAGAAGGAGATGTAGGTTGTACTTTAAAAATAGTTGCATTATGGTAAGGGTAATGTATTTGATATACTGCCTTTCTGTGGTACAATCTAAGTGGTATACATATATTATATACAGGTCCTTTCTCTGTCTCTAGTAGGCTCACAGTCTAAGGGGTCCTTTTACTAAGCTATGTTAAGGCTAACGCGTGGGTAGCACACTCCTGGTGGTAGTTCCGAAGTTAGCGTGTGCTGTTTCCTTCAGTAGGAAATCATTTTCTACCATGGGGGGTGTTCCCGGTGGTAATCGGCAGCATGGCCCCATTGCCGCAATCTGCCTGATTACCGCATGAGTAGCGTGTGAGCCCTTACTGCCAAGTAAATAGGTGGCGGTAAGGGCTCAGGCAGTAAATAGACACACACTACTTTTAATATTAATGCATGGCCATTTACTGCTCCATTTAAAAAGGCTTTTTTACCCGCTGCAGTAAAAAATGGCCTAGCACCCGCCAATTTTATATATCCAAACTAGTGCAGGCCACTTTTTACCGCAGCTTTAGTAAAATGGCCCCTTAGTTTTTTGTACCTGGGACAATGGAGGGTAAAGTCTACTGCTCCTCCACTCTTGGGGGACCTTTATCTTTACAAATTATTTCTGTTTTTGTGTAAAAGCAAAAGCTATGCAATTATACGTTATGTTGTGCTTTCTTTTGGGCATTCAGGGGGAAATTCTATAACTGATGCTCAAAATTTGGCGCCAAACAGTATTCTATAATGGATATTCCGGGATCGGTGCACTTCCTATATAATAATTCTCACCTCCAACGTTCTAAAGTAGCTGCCTGTGTCCGTGGTGCCTGGAGTTGCTGAGCTAGGCTCCGTAGCCAGGCTGACGTCACTCACAGCTGATTCCAAGGCAGGGGGAGGAGTAGGGAAACACGTAGAGCAACTTGCTCCACGTGTTTCGCTACTCCTCCCCCTGCCTGGGAATCAGCTGTGAGTGCGCCGCTCACTGCCACTCCCCCTGGCACATCAAACACCCCCCTCCCCCCCGAAGCACATCAACAACCACCCCCCCCCGGACACATCAACCCCCTTGCCACCCGCAGCTGCCACTGATAACGCTGTCCGGCCGCTGCTGCTTCTCCTGTTGAGCAGCAGCGGCCGCTACAAAAAGAAAAAAAGCCAGAAATGTTTTTAAACCTGAAACGCGGCACCGTAGACAGCCATCAGGCATTGGTTGTCGGCTCTGCAGCCGCTCCTCCTCTCGCCTCCATGTCACTGCCCCTGGAGTAAGACCCCGGAGGAGCGCAGCGATGTGAGAGGCGAGAGGAGGAGCGGCTGCAGAGCCGACAGCCAATGCCTGATGGCTGTCTACGGTGCCGCATTTCAGGTTTAAAAACATTTATTGCTTTTTTTCTTTTTGTAGCAGCCACTGCAGCTCAACAGGAGAAGCAGCAGCGGCCAGACAGCGACGTGAGAGGGTGGCGAGGGGGTTTGATGCGTAGGGGGGGAGGGGAGGGTCGCTGGACATGGGTGGATGGAGGGGGGCAGGAGCGGGGAAGAGGAGGAGGGGAGGGTCGCTGGACATGGGTGGCTGGAGGGGGGGCAGGGGGAGGTCGCTGGACATGGGTGGCTGCGGGGGGGGGGGGGGGGCAGGGGGCAAGGGAGATGGGGAGGGGGTCCTGAGACCAGAGAGGTATGGGTAGGGAGGGGGGCACATACTCACTCACTCACTCACTGTCTCTCACATACACTCTCTGACACACTCTCTGTCTATCACACTCTATCTCTCTGTCACACACACACAGACACTCGGTCTCTCACACACTCTCACACAAACACACACACACTCCATCTCTCACACACACTCACTCTCAAACATACACACTCCGAGGAAAACCTTGCTAGCACCCGTTTCATTTGTGTCAGAAATGGGCCTTTTTTTACTAGTTATAGAATAATACATAGCTCCGAGATACATGCTCAACTTTGGTCATCCAGCTACTCCACTGCTCCAGCTGAAACCAGGTGTAAATCCCAGCATGCAAATTGGGTGTGGATCTCCCAGTTCTGTTACACTGATAAATGCTTAGAAAGGGGTTACATTTGGTTTGCAGAATTTTCCCTTTAAAGAGTAAACTTTCAAAGGCCGATTTGAGATCTCCTTGAGTAGAAATGAGAGTTATACAGGTAGATAAGCTGAAACATAGTAACATAGTAAATGACAGCAAGCAAGTCTGACCAACAAGGAAGCCAGAGCCATACCTACCAATCTGTTAAGGTTACACTTCTTCGTGGCATCACAGATAGAGCATCTGGCAAGGCAGTTTGGTACAGTTTGGATGAGTGGTTTTATAATTGTGGTTACAGCATAGTCAGATTCATCTACGTGGAAGACTTGACACATGGCTCAAAAAATGGACTATAGTTGTGCTGATGGTTGTTACTCACTCAAAAGGTCTTCAGGCATTTTGGCCTTTCAGTCTGAAGATGGGTCTGTAAGTTGAATTAAGTCTTCCTCCTTAACCCATTAGTGCCCAATGTTCCCATATGGGCACTTATTATGGGAACATTGGGCACTAATGGGTTAAGTCTGAACAGGGATCCATGAAACTTGTGCGGACAGCTGAAGACACATGCATTGTCTCAGGGGGAGGTTTTGATTTGTTGGCTAGGTCATCAATGCATTTTTTTCAAGAACACAGATACAATCCCCGAAATTCTATATACCGTGCGTTAATTTATGCACAAAAATCAAAGTGTATTCTATAACAATGCGCATAACCTAATTGGTTAGCTAATCAGTGCTGTCAATTGGATGTTTACAAGCAATTATCAGCACTAATTGGTATTAAGATTTACACACACAACTCACTAAGTATATTCTGTAACATGGTGTGCGTAAACTCTAAGTCACATAGTTGAAAAGGGGTGGAGTGTAGACGTTTCTAAAATCTATGTGTATTATAGAATACATCTGCTCTGCGCCTAATTTAGGCATTGGGATTTACATCAAGTAAAACATGGCCTAAATAAATGCAACCAAATTTGGTGGCTTGGAAAGGCACTGGGCATATTCTATATACTGTGTACAAATGTAAGCCTATTCTATCAAATTTAGGCATACTTTAGAGAATACGGCTAGGCGTATTTTTTTTCTGCATGGATTTTTCAGGCATCGTATATAGAATCTAGCCTAGTGTAGGTTCATTCTCTGAAATGGGTACACCTTGAGGTTAATTTGGTCTCCTCTGAAATGGGTAGTCCTGTGCCAGCTTCCCTAGGGTTATCCCAAAACCTTCATATTATCCCTCAAAAGGGCATTAGGAATGTATGCAGCCCCATTTTAGATGGTTGTAGAAGTAGGACTTGAGACATGCAGATCAGTGTATCTCAGGATTCACCTGTATATTAGAACAGAATCTAGCATCGGTGAGCGGTTCGCTGGAACAGCCCAGGATAGGAGACCAGGAGCTGAACCTTGAACTGGAAGTTTCTTTGAGCCCCGACGCAAGGGCCCCTCCTCCCCAGCCTGTGAGAAGTAGTTCTCCGGTGGGGTCCTTAGCCCTGAATACCGAAGTGTTACAGGGTGGAACTGGACAGGAGGCAGTGTTAGCCTTAAAGGAGAACTTGGGAGATTCGTCAGCTACTTCCCTGTTATCTCACACTGCCGGAAAAACACAGGAGGAGTTGCCAGGGACATTGGAAGGTGAGAAACATGTTTCACAGGAAGAGAGTGAGAGCACTGCATTTGCTAAACTTTTTCAGAAACCAGATGAAGTGACATTGGACAATCTATGGCAGTTGATTGCAGAAATGGGGAAGTTTTTGTGCCCCCAGATGAGGAAAATAAGAAATGAAGTGATATTAGATGGGAAGGTAATAGAAATTGAGAATGAGGTGAAAATAGTTAAAGCAGATTTGGCTAAACAGGAAAAGGATGTTTTAGAGTTGAAATCACAGCAAACAACAATGCTTAAAGACTTGGTTAATTTAAGGAGAAAATCAGAAATGCTGGAAAATACTTCAAAATCTAATAATCTGCGTTTTATAAATTTTCTGCGACAACCACTTATCTCCCCTCGGGAGATGCTAAAAAGAGAAATTCTAGAGATAGAAGATAAAGATATGCCACCCTTTTCACAGGTGTTTTATATACAGTGGTGGAAATAAGTATTTGATCCCTTGCTGATTTTGTAAGTTTGCCCACTGACAAAGACATGAGCAGCCCATAATTGAAGGGTAGGTTATTGGTAACAGTGAGAGACAGCACATCACAAATTAAATCCGGAAAATCACATTGTGGAAAGTATATGAATTTATTTGCATTCTGCAGAGGGAAATAAGTATTTGATCCCTCTGGCAAACAAGACCTAATACTTGGTGGCAAAACCCTTGTTGGCAAGCACAGCGGTCAGACGTCTTCTGTAGTTGATGATGAGGTTTGCACACATGTCAGGAGGAATTTTGGTCCACTCCTCTTTGCAGATCATCTCTAAATCATTAAGAGTTCTGGGCTGTCGCTTGGCAACTCGCAGCTTCAGCTCCCTCCATAAGTTTTCAATGGGATTAAGGTCTGGTGACTGGCTAGGCCACTCCATGACCCTAATGTGCTTCTTCCTGAGCCACTCCTTTGTTGCCTTGGCTGTATGTTTTGGGTCATTGTCGTGCTGGAAGACCCAGCCACGACCCATTTTTAAGGCCCTGGCGGAGGGAAGGAGGTTGTCACTCAGAATTGTACGGTACATGGCCCCATCCATTCTCCCATTGATGCGGTGAAGTAGTCCTGTGCCCTTAGCAGAGAAACACCCCCAAAACATAACATTTCCACCTCCATGCTTGACAGTGGGGACGGTGTTCTTTGGGTCATAGGCAGCATTTCTCTTCCTCCAAACACGGCGAGTTGAGTTCATGCCAAAGAGCTCAATTTTTGTCTCATCTGACCACAGCACCTTCTCCCAATCACTCTCGGCATCATCCAGGTGTTCACTGGCAAACTTCAGACGGGCCGTCACATGTGCCTTCCGGAGCAGGGGGACCTTGCGGGCACTGCAGGATTGCAATCCGTTATGTCGTAATGTGTTACCAATGGTTTTCGTGGTGACAGTGGTCCCAGCTGCCTTGAGATCATTGACAAGTTCCCCCCTTGTAGTTGTAGGCTGATTTCTAACCTTCCTCATGATCAAGGATACCCCACGAGGTGAGATTTTGCGTGGAGCCCCAGATCTTTGTCGATTGACAGTCATTTTGTACTTCTTCCATTTTCTTACTATGGCACCAACAGTTGTCTCCTTCTCGCCCAGCGTCTTACTGATGGTTTTGTAGCCCATTCCAGCCTTGTGCAGGTGTATGATCTTGTCCCTGACATCCTTAGACAGCTCCTTGCTCTTGGCCATTTTGTAGAGGTTAGAGTCTGACTGATTCACTGAGTCTGTGGACAGGTGTCTTTCATACAGGTGACCATTGCCGACAGCTGTCTGTCATGCAGGTAACGAGTTGATTTGGAGCATCTACCTGGTCTGTAGGGGCCAGATCTCTTACTGGTTGGTGGGGGATCAAATACTTATTTCCCTCTGCAGAATGCAAATAAATTCATATACTTTCCACAATGTGATTTTCCGGATTTAATTTGTGATGTGCTATCTCTCACTGTTACCAATAACCTACCCTTCAATTATGGGCTGCTCATGTCTTTGTCAGTGGGCAAACTTACAAAATCAGCAAGGGATCAAATACTTATTTCCACCACTGTACCTGTGAAGGGTTTGGATCCTTTACAAAGGAATAATATTCAGAATGCGCAACCATTGGATGTTTCTGCACTTCTTGAAATGTCGGATTCAGAACAGATAACACCAACTACTATGTTGGCCACAGTAGCGTTACCTTCAGACAAGATGTGGATTTTAAAGAAGTTTTTTCAGAATAAAGAAAAAACCTTTTGTTGTTTGCAAACTCGTGTTTTTCCAGATCTAGCGAGGGAAACGCAAAGGCGACGACAAACGTTTTTACAGATGAGACAGGAGACACTTCAACTTGGCGCAACGTTTTACCTTAAATATCCTTGCAAATGTTTAATCTCCTATCAAGCCGTGAAATATGTTTATTTTGATCTTGACCAATTGTCATCTTTTTTAACATCTAAGAGAGCTCCTAGTTAAGTAAAGTTGAATAGAAACTCATCTGTATCTCAAAATTTGATTTATAAAGTTCATTACTGGTTTTCTCCTATTTAGGAATTTTGGACTCCTGTTGTGGACTTTAAATGAAGCTATAATATTTAATTTGTGTTATGAATAATATCTTTAGATTTAATTGCAATAGTGGATTTTTCTTTACAAGTTTATACTTGTTTACTATGTATAAAAACGATAAAATATAAAAAAAAAAAAAAGAACAGAATTTGACGATGTAAAGCCTGTTCTAAAATACAGGAGAAACGGATGTTTATGCACCAGATGCAACTGGGGCGGAATTCAAAATGGCGTGAGATAAACATAGAGGATATCTAATTAGAAAATGAAAAGTATAAAAAACAAAACTTTAAGTGTTGCATATGTGTTTGCATGTCAAGTGGTGCGTAGATGACAACTCTGGCTGTATCAACGAAGACCTGTGCTGGGCTGGCTTATATGATCTGAGTCCTGCATATAGCAGTCTGGTTGTAGGAAGGGCTGGAGAGAGTTGAAGGAAACTCTAGTAATTTGGAATGTGAGGAAAGTCCCACAAACAACAAGATGGATTCAGATAAGCTGGAGTGAGCTTTGATGGCAACTCTAGTAGTTGGAACATAAGGACAGAGCTGGGCTCTACGGTCTATGTCCCAGAAACATTAAAGAAAGACCATGATCAAGTATATAATATCACGTTGTTGATTTTAATCTTGAATTGATAATGAATATGACTGTTGAACATACTGGGTGGACCAGTCAGGTCTTTATCTGCTGTAACTTACTATGTTACTAAGCTTTACTATGTAGATGCATGCAACAACAACATTCATTTTAGAAAAACAAACGTATTCAATATTTACGGGTTCAAAGCCAGTACGTAACCAGTTATGTTGTGCCGTGGAACATAACCAGTTATCTTTGCTACCTTGAAAACCGATGCTGTCACAGTGACCAGTTTCCTTGGCAGTCTGACATTTGAGGGGGGATAGGGACAAAAAGTACTGGGGGATTAAGGGAGCACCCCCCCTACCAATTACTCCAGTGGAATGCTGCTCCAAATCCTAAACATGCTTGGTAACAGGTATAATTCCTGATATCGATCTTTAAGGATACTGATATTGTCTTCTTCTAAAACAGGGAATAAATATCTTATGAACTTGCCACGCCCTTTACCCACTCAATTTATGCCCAGACCACGCCCCTTGTCATTTTCATATACTTCGGTGATATGTGCATATCATGGTTTTGTAAAATGGGTACTTAAATGTTTATCAAGATAAACACGTTTGTTCACATTACTTCTTATTACAGGACCTTCATTGGCTACCTATTATCTGGCATATTAATTGTAAGGTTTTGACTTTAGTTTTTAAGACTCTTAGGGGTCCTTTTACTAAAGCTTAACATGCACTAATGGAATTGGTGCATGCTAAATGCAAAGAAACCCATAGGTATAAAATGGACTTCATAGCATTTAGCACATGCTAATTCTGTTAGTGCACGCTAAGCTTTAGTAAAAGGGTCCCTTAATGCTGATGCCCTCGAAGTACTGCATCAAATTTGAAAATTTACTGCCCTACAAGAGCAGTTCCAGAGACGCCGGGGAACAGCCCACTGGTCCGCTCCAGGGTGAATGGAGACCTTGTAGCGCTCCCAGGGCTAGAGCTTTCGCTCAGCGCCAATGTAAGAACTCCTCCCCCTCAACCACCGGGTTGTAGTACTCCTCAGATGGCGTCCTCTATCCCGAAACCCACAAGTGGAATGGGGGAAGAGACTCTGGAGGTGCAACCAACCGGAGGAATCCAGGCTGAGGGAGACCTAAACAACCAGACTGATAGAGTAGTTTTATCTACTCTCGGAACACCAAAAGAAACTCCAGCTGTGAGGGAGGAACAAGGACTTTCTTCTACTAATACAGAGGTAACAACGATTCTTTTCCTATATTAATGGATAAACCAAGTGAAGGAACGCTGGACAGTCAATGGACATTAGTTGTAGAACTGGGAAAAGTACTATCGCCACAGGTTAAAAAACTGACTCAAGATTTATCTGTATGAGAGCAAAAGACAAAAGATATTGAGTGAAAAATGGATATAATAGTGAATAAAAATAAGGAAAATGAAAATGAACTTAAAAAGACACAATCGCACCAAGAATATATGACTAGAGATTTAATATTCCTTAGAAGAAAAACTGAATCCTTGGAAAATGCTATAAGAAATAACAATCTTCGTTTCTTGAATTTCTCCAAACAATTTACGACTTCTCCAAGGGATATAATAAAGAAATATATTAGAGATATATTGGGAGTGGCCGAGGAGGCCGTCCTCCCGTTTTCTCTAATTTACTACTTGCCAACAAAAATGAGAGAGGGAGTCAGATTCAAGAACTTGATATCTCAGAGATTCTAGAAGCTTCTGACAATGAAACGGTAACACCGGCGACTTTACTTGCAACTGTGGCATTAACGCCAGATAAGAATTGGTTAATGAGACTATTCTTCCAGAATAGGGAAAAAAGTTTCCTTGGACTGAAAATTAGAATTTTTCCTGATGTGACTAAAGATACCCAGAAGCGTAGACAGCAATTCCTTATGATGAAGTCCAGGGTTCTTCACTTGGGGGTGTCATTTTTTTAAAGATATCCCTGTAAGTGTGTTGTTAAATATCAGACAAATAAGTATGTTTTCTTTGATCCACCACAACTCACCGCTTTTTTAACATCTAAGGAGTTTACTGGGAGGGGTGAGAATAGTTCAGTGTAAACTAAACTGGAATCTTTTTGGGAATCAGATTCTGCAAATTCCTGTTTTGTTTCTTAGTTTTTTTGAATTAAATATCCATATATGTAACATTTTGAATCACCAAATTGTGGACTTGAGGATTATCTGGTGAATGTATTTTCCTTTCTTTGTTTTTCTTAAAAGTAAAATTTTGATTTTACATAATGTATACTCGAAACTAGGTAACCTTTCTGTACAAGTATTATGCTTGAATGTAATTTAAAACTTACAAATAAAATAATAAAAATAAACACTGATGTTAGAGAAAAAATTGCTCCCCCAAAAATGTAACGAAGGATGCTATATTGGAGAAACAGGCCAGATGCTTAAGACAAGATTCAATTTACATAGACATCATATGAACAATACTGGTGCCAGCAGGGTTCCCACGCCTGTTGGTCAACATTTTACAGGACCAGGACACTGTACCAGTGACTTCACAGTGAGAATCCTCAAAGGTAACTTTAAAACCATACAAGAACGTAAGACCTTTGAAGTCAGAATGATTGAATATTTTAACACCCAACAGAAAGGACTTAACAAGGATCTGGGGTTCCTAGCCCATTATAAACCATAAAGCTGTATGTCTCTGTTGATCACACTCCCCTCACCTATCCACACCCACCCTGTTAGAATATCAATGATATGCTTTGATGTCCCCATGCATACTTCCTACCCACCCCCCTCCTCCCACCCTGTCAGACTGTCATAGTAATGCTTGAATGTTTTCACTTATATACACTGTCAGCTAGCACATTTGCTTATTTCCGATCTGAGGAAGAAGGGCAACCTTCGAAAGCTAATCAAGAAATGTATTAAGTTATGTCCAATAAAAAAGGTATCATCTTATTTTCTTTTCCATGTTTTATTTTGTTTGATTTCTATTGATAACCTTAAGAGTGGACTAACACGGCTACCACACTCCTCTACTCCCCCCCCCCAAAAAGTTAAAAATAATCAAATATATACAGACTGCATCATACATGAAAAACCAAATCCAAATTTTGTTCCAAACAAAAACACAATGAGGCATATTTTCAAAGCACTTAGCCTTCCAAAGTTCCAAAGAAACCTATGGAACTTTGGAAGGATAAGTGCTTTGAAAATATGCCTCAATATAACCGGTAGTTAATACACCCCCCCCCCCCCCCACCAAAAAAAAAGAGTAACTTAACTTGCACAACAGAGGAGCTCTATCCTCCAAATTTTCACATTGTCAAAACTTCAAACGGTGAAGGATCCACTTCCTCCGACTCCACAAGTGTTTTTTGGGGAAAAATATTTCGTCGATATTGTTTTATTGCTCTCTGGTTTTTTTTTTCAGAGCGTTTCATGATAAGGCCGATGATAAGATTTGGGGACTCAAATACAAGCTAATGTGTGCTGTTATTTTTCAGTCCAGTGTATACTCTGTGAGAGTCTCACACAACCTGTTTCATGCATCTATTTTAGCAAACTATTTTGAAGTTTTTGTGATTATTGCATTAGTTTGTTACCCATTTTTATGATTTATTGATGCCTAAATAGAGTTGCCATGTTGTAGAATTACCCCTAAAGTTAGGTGCCCTGATAGAATGTGTGAAGCGTGAATTCTGTAATGACAATTATGTGCATAATTGCCTTTATAGAATACAAGCATAAGTGTCCACTTACAGAAGTAAGCACTTTTGCCACCTCATGCTAACTTCTGTTATCTTATGTTAGCTTATGCTAACTGGTGTCACTTACAAGTGTGATAATGTTCTATAAGCTACTCATGCTTATCCTGGGCACGGCTCTGACCTGCTCATGCCCCTCTAATGTCCACGTTCCTTAGAAGTTGACTAAGGGCAGTTGCACATGTAACAGTTAATTACTGCCAATTAAGGGCATTTATGACCTTTTATTGCTAGTTAACACCAATTAGTGCCTCATTATTAAATTAAATTGTGCATTCAACTGTTCTTACTCTATAACTTGTGCACACAAATTTTGCGCTAAGCATACGTTTGGGTGTCCAGCATTATAGAATTTGGGGTTTAACGTGCAGCAGGATGCCATGTGCTAAGTGTTAGGCATTATCCACACCCAATCCCTGCCCAGTCTCTGCCCCATTTTGTTGGTTAATGTGGGTATTAGTGTGTGCTGTCGTTTTGCTACATTAACAATTTACATAGTGGGTACTAACAGAGTGTGCTAATTCCTGAATTAATTGCATAACCCCTGGGATTCTATATATTGCACCTTGATTTCCACATGGAAAATTGAAGCATATTCCATAACAATACACGTAATTAGTTAAGCTAATCAGCTCTGATAATTGGATGTTAACAAGCAATTATCAGTACTAATTGGCAGAATTTACATGCTCTACTTGCTAAGCGTATTCTGTAACGTTGTGCACATAAATTCTAACTCGCTTAGTTGAAAAGTGGGTGTGGAATGGGTGTTTCTAAAATCCATGGGCATTGTTATAGAATACTCCTGCTTCACGCTTAATTTAGGCATTAGGATTTACACCTAGACCGCGACTAAATTTAGTCACGTGGACCCGCACTTGGCATATTCTATAGGTTACACCTAAATTAAAGCACACTTTATAGAATATGCTTCTATTTCTGCACGGAAATCAAGGCATGATATATAGAATCTAGTCCAATGTGGTTTAGTAAAAGGCTCTCTTAGACATGCCAAGTCACTTGCATTCAGGTCCCTTCTCCAGCTCACACACTTAAGGGGCCCGATCTCATGCTTTAGCTCCCTGCTGCCCAGTGACTTGGATCTGTTTAGCAGCTCGGCATCTCTTACTTTCTCCATTACTTGCCCCTGCCCCTTGTTTGCAGTGGTAGTGTTACAGAGAAGTGGTATCCAGACAGCGCAGTGCCTTTCTTCTGCATTGACCCTCCTTTTCTGACACTGCTTCTGGTTTCTGGGATGAGCACGGCAGAGGAAAGATGGGAGCCGTGTCTCTTCAGCACTAACGACCACAATTTATGTTGGAGAACACAGGGATAGAGGGACTTGGGGAAAATATTTCTGGGATAAGCAGCATAAAATATTTTGTATTTTTTGTGGGATCCTGCCAAGTATTTGTGACCTGGATTAGCCACTGTTGGAAACAGGATGCTGGGCTTGATGGACCTTTGGTCTGTTCTAATACGGCAATACTTATGAGGGGGCAGCAGAGAAAATGAGAAATGTTGGGCTGCGGGAGTAGGAGAAGAAATGTGAGTGAGTTGGGGGAGGAGAAAGAAAAGGATGCTGGATGGGGGGGGGGTACCTGCCAATATGGGGGGGGGGGGGGGAAGACCTGCTGGAAAAGAAGAAAGAGGAAGATATGCTGGACCTGCAAAGGGGAGACAGAACAGGAGCGAGGGAAGAGAGGAGCACTTGCTGGACCCTTGGGGGGGCAGATAGAGAGAGGGAGAGATGCTTGCCGGGAGGGGGAGGAAAGAGGGAGAGATGCTGGGCTGGCATGTGGGGGGGCATGGGGATACAGAAAAGTTATATTGGACAAGGCAAGAATAGGGATACAGAGGTGGGAGATGCTCAACATAGTGCGAAGATTGGGGCAAAGACACAGGTATGATACTGGGTAGGAAAGCTAGGGATGCAGAGAGAAAATGGATAGTGGACATGGAGAGTAAAGAAGAGCCAAATGGAAGCCAACTGGCAAGACAGTTGAAAGAAGAAAGAGGAAAGCAGAAACCAGAGACTAAGACCAACACAATAAGAAAAATAAAATGACCAGACATCAAAGGTAGAAAAAATAATTTTATTTTCTATTTATTGATTAGAATATGCCAGTTTTTGAGATGTGCTTCTGCCAGAGCTGGTTTTATACATGGCTGGGGCCTGTGAGGAAAACCTCACTCATTGGCCTTCAATCTCCAGCATTGCAGTGGTAAATCTCCAACACTGGGATGGGCCACCCTTGGTATCTCTTCTCTCTGTATCTGCTCATACCTTTTCTGTAACATAGGCTGACCTGCTTCATGTTTTAAGTGTTGCTATGTTAATTTGTTTTTATCTAATTTACTGCTTGAAATGCTAGATTGATATTTTTGTTTTAAGTTCAGATATTAACTGAGTAGTACGCACAAATGAATTAATTTTCTGAACAGTTAATTCTGTCTTTGCATGTACATACTTTAGCTTCCCATCTTGCCTTGTCCCACATCCGGCCCCCCCACTCACTGCTTATGTACATTTTTACTAGAAGGTGGCAGCCTGGTCTTTTGCAGCTTTCTTCAGTGTTACCTAATAACCTAGGGGCAGCGAAACATGTTTTTGGTGGATGAGTGCCAAACAAACCAATCTCTGCTCCTATCTCCCAAGTTTCCCAGTTAATAACAGGATCTGTATATAGAAAGAGGATGGAATCGGCCAAATTTAAATGCCCTTCACAGTTTAAATATGGCCTTGAAGGATGTAACCTGTACAGAGTGGCAGGTACAACTCTGGCCACCTTGTGGGGCAGACTGCATGGACCATACATTCTTTATTTGCCATCATTTACTGTGCTACTGTGTAAGTTACTAATGTGCTAATAACCCACTGAGTTTTGTTTATCCCAGTGTCCCCGGTTTCTGACTTGAACCCAAAGCCTTTTGTTTTGCCTGTCTTCATTCAGTGACTTGACTAGATTATAAGTTCCACAAAGGAGAGGCTGTTGGTTCTGTGTTTCTGATCAGTTCTATCTGTTAAGCCCACAATCAAAACCCTGTAGTGCAACAACAGCACAGAGAAATAGCTACAATGCTCAAAAGAAATCTTATGCAAATAATATGCATGGTTAATTGGTGCTAACAATCCAAATGTGAGGGGAGCACTGAGACTGGAACATGGGCACAAAGGGTGTGCAGTAAGCACAGCACTTGTGTTCATACCCAGAGAAACCCAGAAGTGCAATCACACATCGGCACTGTTCTTCTGCACTTTCAAATATGAGCCTTTCAAAAATTGTTCTGCACTTTACATTTTTGAAAGGCTCATATTTAGGCGCAGAAGAACAGACACTAATGTGTGCTTTCACTTTTGATTTTGCTTAGACTCACACACGTTTGTTTCTCACTATCATCACTTAAAGTTGCATGGGCTTCCAAGTTCTACTACTACTACTATTTAACATTTCTAAAGCACTACTAGGGTTACGCAGCACTGTACAATTTAACATAGAAGGACAGTCCCTGCTCAAAGAGCTTACAATCTAATGGACAAATGTACAGTCAGTCAAGTGGGGGCAGTCCAGTTGGGGCAGTCTAGATTTCCTGAAAGGTATAAAAAAGTTAGGTGCCGAAAGCAACATTGAAGAGGTGGGCTTTGAGCAAGGATTTGAAGATGGGTAGGGAGGGGGCTTGCAAAAGGGGAATGGGAATGGGGGAGTGGCCTAGTGGTTAGGGTGGTGGACTTTGGTCCTGGGGAACTGAGGAACTGAGTTCAATTCCCACTTCAGGCACAGACAGCTCCTTGTGACTCTGGGCAAGTCACTTAACCCTCCATAGCCCCATGTAAGCCGCATTGAGCCTGCCATGAGTGGGAAAGCGCGGGGTACAAATGTAACAAAAATAAATAAAATAAATATACCACCTTTCTGTGGTTTTTGCAACTACATTCAAAGCGGTTTACATAGTATATACACATGAGCGTAGTTTGGGGGGGCGAGGGGGGCAGTGCCCCCCCCAACGAGCTGCGTCTACCCAAACTTCCTTGGACTAACCCACCACTATCTTTATATATACATGCAAATGAATATGCTAATATGCCCCGCCCCATCCTTTGCCCCCCCCCCCTCAAATGAAACAGTCAAACTATGCCCATGTATATACAAGTACTTATTTGTACCTGGGGCAATGGAGGGTTAAGTGACTTGCCCAGTGTCACATGGAGCTGCAGTGGGAATTGAACCCAGTTCCCCAGGATCAAAGTCTGCTGCACTAACCAAACCCACAGTTTAATTTGAGAAATTGACAAGAAATCTTCTCCTTTTGTGCTTTGCAGCACTTTAGTTTGTGCATTGGGAAGGAATACTTTTGACCTTGTTAACATTCATTTAAATATAACATATTATAGCAGGACATATTTATCCACTCCTACCCTAGCAAAGATAATGTTCAAGCACCTTTCTGACTTCATTTGCAACTCTCTTTAACTAGTCCCTTATTTTCTTACTCCTCTTATTCTATCTTATCTATCTATATGTTCCATCTTTGCTTACACCCTATGCCGTCTATTAAAATGTTTTATTGGGTATTGTGTTGACATTGTAATGTAGCATATTATGCCATACTTTGTATTGTTTGAATATTTTTAGTGCTGTAATTGTCTATTGCTTACATTTGATTTATTGTTGCTGTACACCATCTTGAATGAATTCCTTAAAAAAGACAATAAATAAATATTTGAAAAATAGCTAATAATTGCATTTCAGGTTTCTATATATTTTTGGAAGCAAAAGACTTTTAGACCAATTAGACTGTGTATTCAGAGGAGAATGGGTATGATAGTTTTCCTTGCAGAAATTGGCAAGTTGAATTGGAAGAAAAAAATTCTTACAAATTCTCGCAGTCTGAGTTCCTTGCTGCTCGCTTTGGATTTCCTTGCGCTTGGGTTTTCTAGCAATGTTACAGCTGTTTTTCGTTTGCTCTGATAGCAACAGGAGGAAATTAATTTAGTCTGCTGTTCTTAGTTTGTTTGGCGGTCTGTTTTTTACCCTCTGGTAACAATAACATGTTTCTTATTTTACAGGCAAATTTAATTTGAGCATGTGGCTCTGAGTGAAGCCCATGCCTCCTAACTCTATAACAGTGTGCTTCATTTTAAGTGACATTTGCATGCATATATGTGTAGAATCCTACCACTCATGCATGTGGTTATACACTAGAAACACACAGGCAGTTGATCCACAAGAGCCAGACCAGCACAAAATCAAGAGCAGATCGAATAAAAGATCAGTTACTAACAAGACAGTCCAGTAGACAAGATCCAATCTAATTCCAAAGGTACTTTTATTAGCAACAGATGTAGAGGGTTAGAAAGCTGTGCCGAACTTGGCCAAGTTTTGCCTGAACAAAGGGCTGCCTCAGGGGCTCACAATTCAAATAAGATGTAAAAAAGCAAACTTGCACCAGAACTGACAAAAAATGTACTCCCTAAACATATTCCTGGTTGTTTTCCAGTCTGTTGCTAATAAAAGTTCCATTGGAATTTGATTGGTTCTTGTCTATAGGACTGTCTGGTCTTTTATTCGATCTTCGCTTGATTTGTGCTGTGAATGTACACATATCTGTGTAAGTGCTAGCTGTGCACGCAGCAGAGATCTATAAGAGGCGCACAGAAATGCCATAGTAGGTAGCTAGTGCAGGGGCGTAGCTAGGTGGGGCCCATGGGGGCATGGGCCCCCACAGATTTAGTCTGGGCCCCTGGGTTTGCTGGTGGGGGTCCCCAACCCCCGCCAGCTGAAGCCGTCTTCAGCACCGGTCTCGCTGATCTGTGCTTTCTTGAGTCCTGACGTCCTGCACGTTCTTTTAAGTGAAACTGAGCATGCTCAGTTTCACTTAAAGGAACGTGCAGGACGTCAAGACCCAAGAAAGCACAGATCAGCAGCAAACGCGGCGCGCTGGAGACCAGCGCTAAAGAAGACTTCGGCTGGCGGGGGTTGAAGACCCCTGCCAGCAAAGGTACCTTGCGGCGGAGGGGGCGGAAGTGGAGGGGGAAGGGCAGCAGCTGGGGGAGGTGGCCTAAAATGTGCCCCCCCCACACTTTAGGCTCTGGACCCCCCTCCCACCGAGGTCTGGCTATGCCAATGCATGGGTGGAGTATGGGTCGGCTGATATTTATGCACACATCTTCCAGAATACTCTAAAGTTACATATACACCTGCCGCATTTAGCCACATCCATTTACTTATGACATAAACTCGGAGTAAGTGGGCGTTTCTGCCGTCTTAGGGGTCAGTATAGTCAAAGAACGATTTCTGTCTAGGTAAATTGCCTGTGCAAGGCTATCTGTGGATATTTAATGGCACTTAACTGGCTAGAGTCACTGAATATTACTACTACTATTTAGCATTTCTATAGCGCTACAAGGCGTACGCAGCGCTGCACAAACATAGAAGAAAGACAGTCCCTGCTCAAAGAGCTTACTGCCATTCACAAAGCTGGCTGGTCCCGGGGGCGGAGTCAGCAGTTATGAGGTTAAGTGCCAAAATTAAACACAACTGTCAGAGTTAATAGGACAAATCAGTGCTGTCTGGTTTTACTTAGGTAATTAAGTGCTGAATATCGCACTTAGGGGTCCTTTTACCAAGCTGCGGTAAAAAGGGTCCTGCTGTAATGGTGGAGGCTGTTTTTGCCATGCGCCAGGGCCCTTTTTACCACAGCGGGTAACAAGCCATTCGGTAAGATTATTCTTACTGCATGGCCATGTGGGAGGGAGCACTTACCGCCGCCCATTGAGGTGATGGTAAGGGCTCCTGCGGTAATCTGGGAGTAAGTGGGCAGCGCATGGCACTGCCCAATTACGGCCAGATTAGCGCTGTGCTAGAAGTTACAGAATTATTTTCCATAGCACCATAAATGGTGCGCGCTCGAGATGGAACTATTGCCAGCAGCCACGTTGGACTGGCGGTAGTTCTGGGTTGCTGTGTGGCAAGCCCGTTGCTGCGCAGCAGTCATTTAGTAAAAGTGCCCTTTCACCAGAGAAAGGAAAGCTGCCCGCAGAAACCCAGATATTCAATGCTGGTGCCAGGACATGGCCCTGCATTAAATATCCCAGCATAATAATAGTGGCAGCCAAATGCTGACCACTGCCAGCTCAGTATGAACCTCTAAATATTTTATAATGGTGTCTGGATGCACAAATGTTGTTATAGAATTGGCACGCAGCATCAGCACAACTAACTGGAGGCAGCCACTTCCAAAACTGCTCCCATAGTGTTCTGCATATGATGCAGCATGTACTGAGGCTGCAGAAAACTGTACATCACACTCCTCTCATTAAATTCATTAGAACCCATTTATGACTGGAACAAGGACTCCAGACATTTGGAGGATAATTTTAGAACAGGGGGCCTGGTTTCAGAGGGCAAGTAAACACCTATTTTATAAAGACATATGTCACTGACCTAGCCATGGGGGGAGGGGGCTTGGGGGGGGTCTCTCACAAATTGTGGTACCCTGAATGGAAGGTGGATGCCCAAGTCCCGCCAGCTGAAGAAATCTGTGGCCCAAACCTTGCCCGGTGTGAGGAAGTAGGTGGCATGCGTTCCAGCTGCTGATGCCAACACTCTTTGTGCATGATCAGTTTGTGCTTATGAATTGAACACATGTGAGGAGTGTTGGCATCAGCAGCTAGAAAGCATGCTGCTAAGTTCTTTGCTTTGGGAGATATTTGCACTATGGAGCTCTTCAGCTGGCAGGATTTGAATATCCCTACCAACAAAGGTAAAGTTTTTAACAGGGGAGGGGGAGAGTTCAGAGAGGAATGGGTGGCCCCCACCTTAGTCCACCCTGGGTCCCTCACATAAATGGGCTACTAACTACTCCCCTGATAAAAGCACCAATGGGTCTTTATAAAATACTAGTTTAATTGGCACAAATTGCACCTATCTTGCAGGTATAGATATTTATACCTGCTAAAAAACAAGTGTAAATGTTCACACTGAAATGTTTGCAGGTATACACATAGATAAGCAAACAAAATGGGCAATGTGATAATAATGGGTGACTTCAATTATCCAAATATAGACTGGGTAAATGTAACATCGGGACACGCTAGAGAGAAACAATTCCTTGATGAAATCAAGGACAGCTTTATGGAGCAGCTGGTGCAGGAGCCGACGAGAGAAGGAAAAATTCTAGACTTGGTCCTTAGTGGAGCTCATGATCTGGTGAGAGACGTTATGGTACTGGGGCCGCTTGATAACAGTGATCATAATATGATCAGTTTTGATATCGACCTTGAAGTAACTATACACAGGAAGTCAAATACATTAGCGTTTAACTTTAAAAAAGGAGACTATGATAAAATGAGAACGGTGGAAAAAAAAACTTAGGGGGACAACTGAGAGGGTAAAAACTGTACAACAGGCATGGACGCTGTTCAAAAATACTATCCTGGAGGCCCAGGCCAAACATATTCCACAAATTAGAAAAGAAAAACGGAACTCCAAAAGACAGCCGGCCTGGTTGAAAAGTGAGGTGAAGGAAGCTATTAGGACTAAAAGAAATGCCTTCAGAAAATGGAAGAAGGATCCGTCTGAAAATAACAAGAAGCAGCATAAGGAGTGTCAAAGCAAATGCAAGGCGCAGATAAAGAAGGCCAAGAGGGATTACGAAAAAAAGATAGCATTAGAGGCAAAAAAGCATAGTAAAAAATTTTTTCGGTATATTAAAAGCAGGAAGCCGGCAAAAGAATCGGTTGGGCTGCTGGATGACCGAGGGGTAAAAGGGGCGATCAAGGAAGACAAAGACGTAGCGGAGAGATTGAATGAATTCTTTGCTTCGGTCTTTACCGAGGAAGATTTGGGTGGGATACCGGTGTCGGAAATGATATTTCAAGTGGATGAGTCGGAGAAACTTACTGACTTCACGGTAAACCTGGAGGACGTAATGGGGCAGTTCAGCAAACTGAAGAGTAGCAAATCTCCTGGACTGGATGGTATTCATCCTAGAGTACTGATAAAACTGAAAAATGAGCTTGCGGAGCTACTGCTAGTGATATGCAATTTATCCTTAAAATCGAGCATGGTACTGGAAGATTGGAGGGTGACCAATGTAACGCCCATTTTAAAAAAAGGTTCCAGGGGAGATCCTGGAAATTATAGACCAGTGAGTCTGACGTCGGTGCCGGGGAAAATGGTAGAGGCTATTATTAAAAACAAAATTATAGAGCACATCCGAGGACATGGATTACTGAGACCGAGTCAGCACGGTTTTTGTGTGGGGAAATCTTGCCTGACTAATTTACTTCAATTCTTTGAAGGAGTAAACAAACATGTGGACAAAGGGGAGCCGGTTGATATTGTGTATCTGGATTTTCAAAAGGCGTTTGACAAGGTACCTCATGAAAGGCTACAGAGGAAATTGGAGGGTCATGGGATAGGAGGAAAAGTCCTATTGTGGATTAAAAACTGGTTGAAGGATAGGAAACAGAGAGTGGGGTTAAATGGGCAGTATTCACAATGGAGAAGGGTAGTTAGTGGGGTTCCTCAGGGGTCTGTGCTAGGACCGCTGCTTTTTAATATATTTATAAATGATTTAGAGATGGGAGTAACTAGCGAGGTAATTAAATTTCATGATGACACAAAGTTATTCAAGTGTAGTTAACTTGCGACAGGATTGTGAAAAATTACAGAAGGACCTTACGAGACTGGGAGACTGGGCAGCTAAATGGCAGATGATGTTTAATGTGAGCAAGTGCAAGGTGATGCATGTGGGAAAAAAGAACCCGAATTATAGCTACGTCATGCAAGGTTCCACGTTAGGAGTTAGGGACCACGAAAGGGATCAGGGTGTCGTCGTCGATAATACGCTGAAATCTTCTGCTCAGAGTGCTGCTGCGGCTCGGAAAGCGAATAGAATGTTGGGTATTATTAGGAAAGGTATGGAAAACAAGTGTGAGGATGTTATAATGCCGTTATATCGCTCCATGGTGCGACCGCACCTTGAGTATTGCGTTCAATTCTGGTCGCCACATCTCAAGAAAGATATAGTGGAATTGGAAAAGGTGCAGCGAAGGGCGACTAAAATGATAGCGGGGATGGGACGACTTCCCTATGAAGAAAGACTAAGGAGGCTAGGGCTTTTCAGCTTGGAGAAGAGACGGCTGAGGGGAGACATGATAGAGGTATATAAAATATTGAGTGGAGTGGAACAGGTGGATGTGAAGCGTCTGTTCATGTTTTCCAAAAATACTAGGACTAGGGGGCATGCGATGAAACTACAGTGTAGTAAATTTAAAACAAATCAGAGAAAATGTTTCTTCACCCAACGCGTAATTAAACTCTGGAATTCATTGCCGGAGAACGTGGTGAAGGCGGTTAGCTTGGCAGAGTTTAAAAAAGGGTTAGACGGTTTCCTAAAGGACAAGTCCATAAACCGCTACTAAATGGACTTGGGAAAATCCACAATTCCAGGAATAACACGTATAGAATGTTTTTAGGTTTGGGAAGCTTGCCAGGTGCCCTTGGCCTTGATTGGCCGCTGCCGTGGACAGGATGCTGGGCTCGATGGACCCTTGGTCTTTTCCCAGTGTGGCATTACTTATGTACTTAATTACATATTTGCAAACTCCACGCATTGTCCATCCGGACCTTGGTAACACCTGCAGTAAGAGTATGGAAGTTCATGTCGTGTGTACTTTTACACCTGGTGCTATTGCCAATAATACCACTTCTTTCGTTGTCTGCAGATCTTATTCATATACGTTAAGGCGTGCTTTTATAACCACTTCGCTTACAGGTATATTCACAGCGAGTTGCCAATTTCTTGCATTTTCTTCAATGTTGTCATTGTATTAAGTACAGAATAGATATAGGTCAGATCTCCCTTCTTACTATTGGTTTTCTCTTCTTTGCTTTCATTTTTCTCCCCTTCTGTTTGTATTCAGTTGTTCATGTATGGCTGGTTCTAATTGTGCTATTCCTTTCCCTTCCTCTATTGTTGGATTGTTATTTGTTGTCTTTGTTTCTTAGTATTATTGTACTCTGCTAGTTTTATTCTTTGGAGCCTATGGTGGTGTAACAAATGAACAATTAAAAAAATAAACCTACATGCAAAAAAAATTAATAACATTAACCCCAGTGGGTCTAATGTACAAAAAGAGCCCCCCCCCCCCCCCCCCCCCCCCCCCCCAAATGTTGTGTCTAAGAAAGAAGTACTTAGCACACAAATAGGGCACCATAACTATGTGGGCATCAATGCCTTCAATAATGAAAATATAAAAGGATTTTTTTTTTAAATGTGTGGAGGAGTAGCTTATTATTTAGTGAGAACCAGGAATCGGCTTCAATTCCCACTGCAGCTCCTTGTGACTCTGGGCAAGTCACTTAACCCTCCATTGCCCCATGTTCAGAATAAGTACTTGTATATAATATGTTTATTAAAATGTACTTAATCAGACATCACTCCCAACACGAATCATTCAACCTATATGTAATATGTAAATCGCTTTGATTGTAACCACAGAAAGACAGTATATCAAATTCTATCTCCTTTCCCTTTCCCTGATATTCTCCCTGTTGCACAAGAGGCTTGTCTCTTTCAATTGAAAAGAAGCTCCGGAATGAAGGGGTATGGCAAGCAGGTGAAAAGAGACAGACTTAGAAATAACCTGAGGAAATACTTCTTCAGAGAAAGAGTGGTGAATTCATGAAACGGCCTCCCAGTGGAGGTGGTAAAGAAGAAATCTCTATCTGAATTCAAGAGAACTTGGGACAAGTACATAGGATGCTGGCCTAGGGCAGTGATAGGGAGAGTAGATGGCATGGATAGACAGACTAGATTGGCCATATGGTCTTTATCTGCCATCATTTTTCTATGTTTTTGTGTTTCTAAGAGTTTGGCAAACCCAAATGTAGAATGACAGCTTTACTACTTAGTCCAAAATTAGGAATATAGGGAGTGAGTATTTAAAAGAATTTAACTGGCCACCTCTATTGCTGATATTAAAGGCACTAAACAGATAGTGCCACTGAATATCAGCACAGGCCATCACAGCTCTATTATCCATTAGTGCTCGGGCAGAGATACCAAAGGTGGCCCATCCCAAAGCTGGAGATTTACCATCGCAATGCTGGATTGAAGGTCAATGAGTGAAGTTTTTCTCGCAGGCCCCAACCATGTCTAATATTATTTCTGGAAGATGCACATTCCAAAAACTGGCATATTCCAATCAATAAATAGAAAATAAAATTATTTTTTCTACCTTTGTTGTCTGGCCTTATTTTTCTTGCTGTATTGTTCCCAGTTTATGGTTTTTGCTTTCCTCTCTCTTCTCTTAACTGTCTTGCTAGAGTCTCCTCATCTATTTGGCACTTCTTTTTTCTCCATATCCACCATCCACTATCTCTCTACATCCCTATCTGACCAAGCATCACCCCTGTGTCCTTGCTCCTATCTTCCCGCAATGTTGAGCATCTCCCAATCTCCCATCTCCATGTCCCTGTTCTTGCACTGGCCAACATCACTCTTCTGTGTACCTATGCCCCCACCAAGTGCCAGCATCTTTTCCTTCCCTCCTGTCCCCCCCCCCCCCCCCCCAGTAACTCTCCCTATCTCTAATCTCCCTTTGACCTCCCCCCCAGAGGTCCAGCAAGAGTTCATCTCTCTTCCTTTGCTCATTTTCTGTACTCCTTTGCATATCCAACACCTCTTCCTCTTCCTTCTTTCCCTGCAGGTCCTCACATCTCTTCCTCTCCCCTCCTCATCCTGGAAGCCCTCCCCCTCCATTCGGCAAATGTCCAAACATCCCTTCCTCTCCTCCCCCACCATCCTGGCAGCTCTCCCCCCATCTTGGTTTCTCTTCCTGGCATTTCATCCTCCTCCCTCATCCATCTTGGCATCTTTCTCTCCTCTACCACCATCCCAGTATCCTTTCCTTTCTCCTTCCCAATGTTAAACATTTGGCCCCTCCCTTTCTTTCAATCAATCAATCCATGTGCATCATTCTCCTCCTCTCCCTTCCCTTCCTTCTGTTTACAGCATTTCTCTGTTCTCCCTTCCCTTCCATTTGTGTGCAGCTTCTTCCCCTCCCCTCCCCCTCCCTCCTGCAGGTCCACAGCTCTTCTTATCTCCTTCTAGCCCTCCTTTTCTTCCTGAAGATCCGGTATGGTTGCCTTTCTGCCTTCCTCTGTCCCCCTCCCAAGGCCCTACAGACCTGCGGTGTTCACCGGCACTGCAGGCTGCTATTACAACAGGCTCCCTTCAGCCACCCCAAGGCTTCCTTCTGCTTCGTTTTGCTTACTCGGCAACAGGAAGTTGTGACAGAGGGAAGGACCCCAGGGCTGGCCAGAGAAAGCCTGTTGTAATCACTGCCTGCAGTGCCAGTAAACATCACAGGTTTGTAGGGCTTGGGGTGGGAGGAGGAACAGAGGTTAGGTAGGAAGGCAATGTTGGACCTGCAGGAGGGAAGGGGGGATAGAGGGAGGTATGAACAAATTGCCAAGGAACAGGGAGGGAGTCCATATGTGAAATCAGGCCCCTTAAATATGTAAGCTGGAGAAGGGACCCAAATGCATGTGTCACACGCTGAATATATGTGACTTGGCATGTCTCCTTGGGCAGTCCAGGGGTGGAGAAAGGGAGGAGCAAGGACTTACCTGGTTAGTGGCAATTTGCAGTCCACTAACCGAGTAAGTACCATAATAAAATAAGGACAGCAAAAAGGCTGCCATGGTCCACACCTTTAAATTCACTGACCGCTGCAGACTGAATACCTGGCCTGCATATAGTCTGTGTGTATGTTTTAAGGCAGCTTGTTCACAATATAAAGAACTTCATGCTGGAATTAGAGGTGTTTCTTTTCAACCCACTCATGTCTGCAAGCACTGTCGGCGCATATACTCATGTCTCAAACAATATTCACCTTTAATTCTGTTCGGAGATTAATTTCTGGGGGAACGGCCTGGAACACAGTTCCACCACTTCTTTTCAGGCTCCAGAGCCAGAACAGAGGGGTATTGTGTTCCAGACAGGGGGGGGGAGGAAGCCTGGAGCAGAGAACAGCCCTGTGCTCCCTAATCCAGCTCCTTCTCTCTTTTTGGTACTGTCCTGGTCTGCCCCCCCCCCCCCCTCCTCATTTTCCACTTCCTTTTGTCAAAACATTAGGCACTGGTTCTATTCTTATGTACACTGTGGTTGATTTACTAAAATGTACACAATAGCCCATTTTATGTAGTGGGACAAATTTTCTGATAGTACACACTAATTCTATTAGTGTGCATTAACATGGTAGAATACTTCAGTAAATCTAGGTCTTGTGGTTGACCTTAACTGTAGTATTTCTATAGAAAAGATAGTTTTTGTTCTTTAGCCAGTTGTAGTAGGAGTTTTTTCTGATGTGAAGATATTCTTAAGCATTACTCTGCTGTGACAATGGGAGATGTTGTCTTCCAGCCCAAATATACAGCTGCAGAGCTTCTGTGGTCTTTGCTATTAATAATTTTGCAATACTGCCTTGTTCTGCATTTGGGGGGGAGGGGGTAATATTACAAAGCCTGCTTTACACAAGGAAAAGAGCTTTAAGGAAAATGTGTGACCACCTACGTTTTTAAAAAGAACACACATAAAAAGTCTGTGCATACGTGTTCCCTGGGGCATAGTTTGGGTTTATTGGAGTTACAGTTGTGATGTACATATGCATTTCATAAGACATGCATGGAAATGTGTATAGCAGTTTCTCAAGTCCAGTCCTGGAGTACCCCTTGACAGTCAGGTTTTCAGGATAGCCACAATAAATTTACATGAACTTGATTTGCATCAACATGATGTGGGTAATGAAAAGAGTAAAACCATTCCTCCCACAGTTCCAGTTCCAGTCTGCCCGATCCTGCTCTCCCTGCTTGCTCCAGTCCATCTGCCTCAAGCTGTTCCAGTCTACTTGATCCAGCGTGTTCCAGCCTGCCTGCTCCAGCTACTCCCTGCTTACTCCAGGCCCTCTGCTCCAGCCAGCTTGCTCCAGTCTGCCTGATACAGCCTGTTCCAGTCCGTCTGCTTCAGCTTGTCCCAGCCTGTTCCAGTCTGTCTGCATCAGCTTGTCCTAGTCCGCCAGCTCCTGCTTCAAACTACTCCAGCCTGCCACTCAACCTGCCTACTAGCCAATCACTGACTGACCACCAATCACCTGACTGACTACCACCCACCCTGAAACCTGCCTGCCTCCCAGCCCATCTTCCTACTAGCTCATCACTCTCCTGCCCGACTGCTTACCCTCATCTGCCTGTCTCCCAGCCCACCTACCTTCCCTCTGAACACCTCAGTCACTACCCATGGCCCCCATTCACATCCTATTCCTTGCCCTGTCCCTCCCTAATCTTTTCCCCCTCTCACCGCTGTCTTCCACACGATCTCACTACACATCCCTGTCCTCTTCCGTCCTCCTCACTACTGCAATACCCTACCTACCCCTGTCCCTCACCACCTCACCATCTCTACTGTCTTCCTCCTCCTTCCTAGCTCTCAACCTTCAACACCTCCTTCCTGCCATGAACCCATCCCCTTTCCTCCTAAGCGTATCCTGTCTTCGTCGCCTTCGTCACCCTTCCTCACCCACACTTCTCCGCACTCTCTTGCTCCTTCTCCTGCTATCCGCGGGTGACATCAACCCCAACCCAGGTCCCCCCCATCTGTCCTCGTCCTCATCTCATCTATGCAAACGCTCCCGTGACATCTCCAATCTCATCCCTATTCCCCTCCTCCCCCCCTCCTCCCTCCCCTTCTCGTGCGCCCTGTGGAACGCCCACTCAATCTGCAACAAACTTCCCTTCACCCACAATCTCTTCATCTCCCATTCCCTTCATCTGCTCGCCCTAACTGAAACCTGGCTCGCCCCGGACAACTGTGCCTCAATCGCAGCCCTATGCCATGGAGGTTATCTTTTCTCCCATTCGCCCTGCCTAGTTGGCCGCGGTGGCGGCGTCGGACTACTACTTTCGCCCTCCTGCAGCTTCCAACCTCTCCACCTACCTCAGTCTCACAACTTCTCATCCTTTGAAGTTCACTCCATCCGTCTATTCCACCCACTCCCACTCAGAGTTGCAGTCATTTACCGCCCCCCCTGATAAATCCCTCCCATCCTTCCTTACCGACTTCGATGCCTGGCTCTCCGTCTTTCTTGAGCCCTCATCCCCATCCCTCATTCTTGGTGACTTCAACATCCACACTGATAACCCTTCCGATTCATATGTTTCTCAGTTCCTCACTCTTACCTCCTCCTTCAACCTCCAACTGAGCCCCACCACCCCTACTCACAAATCTGGCCACTGTCTTGATCTCATCCTCTCTTCTACTTGCTCACCCTCCACTTTCTGCGTTTCACCTCTTCCTCTCTCCGACCACCACCTTATCACATACACACTTCAGCACCCTCCCCCTCAATCTCGCCCAACACTAACTACTACGTCCAGAAATCTCCAGGCTGTTGACCCCTCCACCTTATCCTCTACTATCTCTGTTCTCCTCCCTTCCATCTTGTCCTCCAAATCTGTTGACAAAGCTGTCTCCACTTACAATGCCACTCTCTCCTCTGCTCTAGACACCCTTGCACCGTCCACCTCCCGGCCCACAAGGCGTACCAATCCCCAGCCCTGGCTGACCCCTTGCACCCGATACCTTCGCTCCTGCGCCCGTTCGGCTGAACACCTCTGGAGGAAATCTCGCACCCTTACTGACTTCATTCACTTCAAATTCATGCTATCCTCCTCCCTATTCCTCGCTAAGCAGGACTATTAGATCCAATTGACTAATTCCCTCAGCTCTAACCCTCGTCGTCTCTTAGCCACCCTCAACTCCCTCCTCAAAGTGCCCTCTGCTCCCACCCCCCTTTCACTCTGTCCTCAATCTCTGGCCCACTACTTCCGTGACAAGGTCCAGAAGATCAACCTCGAATTCACCACTAATCCTTCTCCTTCTCTTCAGCCTATATCCCACTCTCTCATCCAACCTACCCAGGCCTTCTTCTCCTTTCCTGCTATCACCGAAGAGGAAACCGCCCATCTCCTCTCCTCCTCGAAAGCAACCACCTGTTCCTCTGACCCCATCCCCACTAACATACTTAACACCATCACTCCTACCATCACCCCCACCATCTGTCATATCCTCAACCTCTCTCTCTCCACTGCAACTGTCCCGGACACCTTCAAGCATGCTGTGGTCACTCCACTCCTCAAAAAACCATCACTTGACCCTACCTGTCCCTCCAACTACCGCCCCATTTCCCTCCTACCCTTCCTCTCCAAGATACTTGATCGCGCCATTCACAGCCGCTGCATTGATTTTCTCTCCTCTCATGCCATCCTCGACCCGCTTCAATCCGGCTTTCGCCCCCTATACTCGACAGAAACGGCACTATCTAAAGTCTGCAATGACCTATTCCTCACCAAATCCAAAGGTCACTACTCCATCCTCATCCTCCTCGACCTCTCCGCCGCTTTTGACACTGTCAATCACAACCTACTTCTTGACACACTGTCCTCCCTTGGGTTCCAGGGTTTTGTCCTCTCCTGGTTCTCCTCTTATGTCTCCCATCGTACCTTCAGAGTACACTCACATGGATCATCCTCCTCCCCTATCCCGCTCTCTGTTGGAGTTCCTCAGGGATCTGTCCTTGGGCCCCTTCTTTTTTCAATCTACACCTCTTCCTTAGGCTCCCTGATCTCTTCTCATGGTTTCCACTATCATCTTTATGCTGATGACACCCAGCTTTATCTCTCCACACCAGAAATCACTGCGGATACCCAGGCCAAAGTCTCGGCCTGCTTAGCCGACATTGCTGCCTGGATGTCCAACCGCCACCTGAATCTGAATATGTCTAAGACTGAACTTATTGTTTTCCCACCCAAACCCACTTCCCCTCTCCCTTCACTCTCTATCTCAGTTGATAACACCCTCATCGTCCCCGTCTCATCTGCCCGCAACCTCGGTGTCATCTTCGACTCCTCCCTCTCCTTCTCTGCGCATATCCAGCAGATAGCCAAGACCTGTCGCTTCTTCCTCTATAACATTAGCAAAATTCGCCCCTTCCTCTCCGAGCACACCACCCGAACTCTCATCCACTCTCTCATTACCTCTCGCCTTGACTACTGCAACCTACTCCTGACCGGCCTCCCACGTAGCCATCTATCCCCCCTTCAGTCCATCCAGAACTCTGCCGCACGTCTTATCTTCCGCCTTAACCGATATACTCATATCACCCCTCTCCTCAAGTCACTCCACTGGCTCCCAATCAGATACCGCATACAGTTCAAGCTTCTCTTACTCACCTACAAATGCACTTGATCTGCGGCCCCTCCTTACCTCTCTACCCTCATCTCCCCTTACATTCCTACCCGTAACCTCCGCTCTCAAGACAAATCCCTCCTTTCAGTACCCTTCTCCACCACCTCCAACTCCAGGCTCCGCCCTTTCTGTCTCGCCTCACCCCATGCCTGGAACAAACTCCCTGAGCCCATACGCCGTGCCCCCTCCCTACCCATCTTCAAATCAATGCTCAAAGCCCACCTTTTCAATGTCGCCTTCGGCACCTAATCACTACACCTCTTCTCAGGAAATCTTAACTACCCCAACTTGACATTTCGTCCTTTAGATTGTAAGCTCTTCTGAGCAGGGACCGTCCTTAATTGTTAATTTGTACCGTGCTGCGTAACCCTAGTAGCGGTCTAGAAATGTTAAGTAGTAGTAGTAGTAGAAAACTTTCCACAACCTAGTACAATCCACAGTACTCACCCATGCCGACTACTGCAATAGCATCTTCATCGGCTGCAAAGCCCAAATCATGAAAAAACTCCAAACCGCCCAAAACACAGCAGCCAGACTCATTTTTGGCAAACCACGATTTGAAAGTGCAACACCACTTCGTGAAAGACTTCATTGGCTCCCTATCAAGGAATGCATAAATTTCAAAGCCCACACAATGATCCACAAGATCCTCCATTGTGAATCTCCAAGCTACATGACCAACTTGATCAATCTCCCAGCCAGAAATGGGTCCAAATCTTCCCGAACATATCTCAATCTTCATTTTTCCAACTGCAAAGGCCTCAAATACAAAACCTACTATGCATCCAACTCCGTTATAGGTAGCCAACTCTGGAATGCAATACCACGACACATCCAAACAACCAATGAACATCTACCCTTCTGAAAGCTGCTGAAGACTTACCTCTTCAAACAAACATACCCAAACAACCCAACTTAAATCTCGAACATAACTCCACACCACCAACACTACCCATATTCCAATCCTCTCCCCACATCTCCCCCCTTTGTTTTACTTAACTTAAACATTTCTTGATACTTTGTATCATACGTTGTGTATCTATGTAACACTCTGTACCATATCTTGTACCACACTTTGTGTTATCTCTATGTATCTTGCACCATAGCTTGTAAGCCGCACTGAGCCTGCTATCAAGCAGGAAAGAGCGAGGTATAAATGCTATAAATAAATAATAAATAAATAAATATAATGCCTCATCCTGAAAACCTGACTTTCAAGGGGAAGCTCCAGGACCATTCTTGGGAAACACTAGTTTAGAGTAAATGCATACATACCTTCAGAGCAGGTGTAAATTTGTGCACTTTTGGGGCTGAATCTGGGAGCCTGTTTTATAAAAGCACATAGATGTGCCTTTATGGACTTACCTCATGTTAAATAATCTAGGCACATTGTCCTATATTGATTCAAGTTTTACAGATAGAAGTGAAAACCTGGTTTTTAGTCAAGTTTTCAATTGATTCTCTTTTATTTATTGTAGATACTTCTGTCCCCTTCTGTTTGTCATCCGTTTTCTTTTAACATTCTGTTAGGGTCCGATGCACAAAGGCAGCCGTAAAATACAGCTGCTGCTGGAGAAAATACAGAGTCGCAAATAGCGACCGATGCACAAAGGGGATGACATGCAAACGAGATGCACAGATCCCCCTTTGTACATTGGTTGCTATTTGCAACTCGAAGCTGTCAAATGCAATTGCCACAGACCACCACAAAGATTTTTGAGTTTCGCGGGGGGGGGGGTGGAGGCTTTAGAGAGGGTCCACCAGTGTCCAGTGGACCCCCTTTCGAGCCATTCCCCCTGTGCAGCTCAAAAATGTCTGTGGTGGTCTAGTGATCCCCTCACCAGGGCCGTGCCTAGGGTCTCTGGCGCCCCCCCTGCAGACTATCAGTTGGCGGCGGCGGCGCCCCCCCCCCCCCCCCCCCCCCCCCCCCGTGAAAATGATCGCTCACCACTTGCCACACTGACAGGAATTGTCAGCAATATTCTTAGAAACAAATTGCTATACATTGCAAAATAAGATAGCAGATGTAAATTCTCAAAGTGGACATATTCCAAACACTAAAATGAAAATAAAATGATTTTTTTCTACCTTTGTTGTCTGGTGACTTTCTTTTTCTGATCATGCTGGCCCAGTATCTGATTCTGCTGCTATCTGTCCTCTTAACTCCGTTTCCAGGGCTTCCTTTCCATTTATTTCTTTCCTTTTCTCCTTTCTTCTTCATTTCTGGTCCTCAGCTTCTGCCTATTTTCTTCTTCCTTGTGCAGTTTTTCTCCTCTCTTCCTTTTCCCTCATTTCATCTCCTTCATCTCTCTTCCCTCCCCTCTATGTCCAGCAATTTCTCCTCTCTCCCTGAGCCCTACCCTCCCATCCATGCTCCTCTGTCCCCTGCCCCCTCCATTCATCCTTTTCCAGCAATTCCCCTCTCTCCCTGAGCCCTGCCCTCCCAATCCATGCCCATCCATGCTCCTCTGTCCCCTGCCCCCTCCATTCATCCCTATCCAGCAAGTCCCCTCTCTCCCTGAGCCCTGCCCTCCCAATCCATGCCCATCCATGCTCCTCTGTCCCCTGCCCCCTCCATTCATCTTTTTCCAGCAATTCCCCTCTCTCCCTGAGCCCTGCCCCTCCCATCCATGCTCCTCTGTCACCCTCCGTTAATCCCTATCCAGCAATTCCCCTCTCTCCCTTCCATGACCCTCTCTCGCATCCATGCTCCTCTCTCTCCTCTCGCTCCCATGTCCCAGTTGGCCTGGCCTGGCCCACCCTCTTCTCCCCTCCCCCTTCGCATCCATGCTGTCGTCTCTCCCCTGCCCTCCCATTCCCATTGTTCAACTGCCCGCCCTCTTCTCTCCCCCCAACATCCCTTTTCTTTTTTTTTCTTTTTAAATTTACCTCCGTGGCGGTTCCGGCAGCGCAGCGTCAGTGAAGGAGGCGGCGATCCCGACATCTCTAGCCTTCCCTTCGCTGTGTTCCACCTTCTTCTGATGTCATTTCCTTGACGTCAGAAGAAGGCGGAACACAGCGAAGGGAAGGCTAGAGACATCGGGAGCGCCACCTCCTTCACTGACGCTGCGCTGCCGGAACCACCATGGAGATAAATTTAAAAAGGAAAAAAAAAGAAAAGGGATGTTGGGGGGGGGGGGATATTGGGGGGAGGGGTTGGGGGGGCGGGAAGTTGAACAATGGGAGCGGGAGGGCGAATGAGGTGAGCATGGTGCGGCGGCGCCCCCCAGAGGGAAGCGCCCCCCTGCCATGCTTACCTCGCTTACCGTGTTGGCACGGCCCTGCCCCTCACCTCCCACAAAAATCCCTGGTGGTCCAGTGGACCCCATCCTGACCCCCTCCCGGTATACACTGGGAGGGGCTAATGACCATATAAGGAAAAAACTTTTCTTTCCCCTATGATTTTAGCTTTTATTGTAAACCACCTTAATGTGCTCGCATGACTTTTGGTGTATCAAGATTATGTAATCAAAACAGAGTTTACAAAAATAAAAAATGTACATGTGGAGGGGCATTTTCAATATGATGTCTAAGTCTGTCTTTGGACATTTTGCTCAAAACTTCCAGAATCCAAGTGGCAAATATAGCGATTTTCGAAACAGCAAAACATCTCTCTTCTTTTTTTTTTTTTTCTTGAAAATGGCCACTTGCTAGATGTTGTGCTCTGTGCGTTTATCTTTTCGGTCTGTTTTCAATAAAGAAAATGTCCAAGTGAAAAAGTCACTAAATCAAGCCACACACTTAATAGGTGGGGGGAAGAGGGGTTGGTGGTTGGGAGGCGAGGATAGGGGAGGGCAGACTTATACGGTCTGTACCAGAGCCGGTGATGGGAGGCGGGACTGGTGGTTGGGAGGCGGGAAATACTGCTGGGCAGACTTATATGGTCTGTGCCCTGAAAAGGACAGGCACAAATTCAAGGTAAGGTATACACATATGAGTTTGTCTTGGGGCAGACTGGATGGACCATGCAGGTCTTTTTCTGCCGTCATCTACTATGTTACTATATGTTACTATGTCTGGCCACACAGGTATCCCAGCAGAGCAGTGGGGCACTTTAGGGGGCACTGCAGTGGACTTCAAATAAATTCTCCCAGGTACACATCTCACCCTCATCCCCTTATATTGTATTGTGAGTCCTCCAAAAATCACCAGATACTTACTGTATTCAGAAGCTATACACCGCTACAATAGCCCTTTTATCTGCAGGTGTCACCTATATGTGGGTACAGGTGGGTTTGGGGCGACTGACACTTTCCACCACAAGTGTAACAGTTGCAGTGATTATGGGCCTGGGACCCTTTTCTACAGTGCACTTCACTCACCACTAGGCTACTCCACAGGGGCCTGCTACCGCTCTAATAGGACAGGTCATAACAACTAACATTGTCATAGAGGCTGGAAGGTACTGTTTCTTTCACACCTTTGCGGGGTGGGAGAGGGGTCAGTGACCACTGAAGGAGTAACGAGAGTCATTCCTTTATTCCTCCAGTGGTCATCTAGTAATTTAGAGTACATTTTTGTGGCTTAGTTATTATTAAACAAGGTCTAGCTCAAAACATCTTAGTTGTAGTCCTGGACGTTTTTGTTTTGTTCCATTATGGCAGAAAAACATCCCAAGTGTTAGGAACACCCTAATCTTGCCTCCAGTATGCTACTGCACACCCCTTTGTGATTTGGACGCACCTCAGACAAACTGCATACATAACTGTCTGCAAAATAGGTTTTGAAAATAGCATTTTGAACGTTTTGGCAATCATAATGTCGAAGTGCTGCTTTATGCACTTTTTAGAATGTTTTTATCTTTTGAAAATGAGCTCCTAAAAGAAGTAGATTGATCGTGCACTGTTCCCATGCTTGTCCCATCATAAAATTCAGAATCCTTTTTGCCTTTAACAGTAGGGGAACATACAGTTGTCTTTTTAATCTAGAAACTGGGTTATGATACCTTTCTTTGGATCAATCTAAGAATTATTAAGCAAGGTTGTGGTTAAGCGGTATATGAGCTCCAAGGTCACATAAATCCCTTATTCATCTGAAGAGAAGACATATGGTGATCTCTAGAATTCTTGTGTACTGCTCAGACGTGTTTGATGGGCGCTGTATCGTGCTAATAAACTGTAAACTGTATCCTTGGATAATTCTTGTATTGGTCCAATATAATTAATAGAGGAAAATGCATTTGGATCCACAACAGTGGTGGTTTAATTCTATATATGGTGCCTTAAGTTGTTCGTTCTAATTAACTTCTCACACAACTTAATTAACAAGCCAATCGGCTCTGATAATTGGTTCTTAACAACCAATTAATGTCACTAGTTGGCTTTAATTAGAATTTACACGCACAGCTTTCTTAGGCATATTCTATAACGTGGTGCGCATAAATTCTAATGTGCACAGTTGAAAAGGGGACGTGGAATGGGCAGGTCATGGACATTTCTAAAATCTGTGCACGCTATTATAGAATACACCTGATCTGCTCCTAACTTGGGTGCAGGTATTTAGGCCTGGTTTCAGGTGGCCTAAATAGGTGCTCCTAAATTTTAGGCATAAGAATGGTGGCATGGGTGTATTCTATAAACTACGCCTAACTTTAGTCATAGTTTATAGAATCGTGCTAAGGGCACTGTTTTACGGTGACAGTTTTTAAGGTGCCATATATAGAATTTCCACCATAGTCAACACAGAACTCCTGAAAACTGTGTTTTTCTTTCCTATTTCATTCTTTTTGCTTGAATCTTTCCTTGAAATTGGAATGATGCAGAAAGACAGGGTGTGGAGGTTAGAGAGTTGCACGGGATCAGAAATCTTACCCATCCTCGCCCGTCCTTTCTAGAATCTTACCCATCCTCACCCATCCCCAGTGGAATCTTATCCATACCCACCCATCCCCGCAAGAATTTAACCCATCCCCATCCGTCCCCGCAAGAATTTAACCCATCCCCACCCATCCCTGCAAGAATTTAATGGTATATATGTCACGTCTCTCCCGGAATCTCAGGGTTAGTGAGCCCTTGGCCCACTGCCGAGGGGCGGCAGCGGCAGGAGAATCACCCAAACACAGACAAGGCAGGACAGACGTACCAACAAACCCAGGACAGGAACTACCAGGCGAAGACTGCAGCCGAGGCAACTCATGCTGGAGCTAACAGGACAGGAATTCAGCCCAAACTTCACCTGCACTTGACCGCCATTCCTCAGGAGTTGAGCCCCTGGATGCAGGCGGCCGACAGGACTTACCGGACAGGGCTGGAAGGCAGGAAACAGCAGCCAGCTGGCGAACAGCAGGAAACTTACAGAAAGCACACTGGGGTTTCAGGAAGGCAGCAAGCAGCAGAATAAACCAGGAAACAAGCCGGGTCTGGGCAGGCAGCAGACAGAAGAATAAACCAGGAGACGAGCAGGGTCAAAGCCACAATCAGGAAAAAGCACAGCAGCACTGCAACAAACTCTCACCAAAGGAAAACTCCTCTGAGGACCTCTGTTGCAAGGCAAACTAGAGACCTTCCCAGGTGGTTAATAAAGGCAGCATAGAAGGGAGTTCACCAGGTACGGGTACTGCTTAGTTCCAAAAAACTCCCAAAACAATCTGGAAGGCTGGAAGATCCGGACCGGACCAGCATATCTTCTGGAACATGGGAAACGGTAAGCCATCAGTTCACAGCAGCCACCAGGTTTAACCACCGGGGGGCGAGGTGACTGAGAGCCAGGAACCTGGGCACAACCGTGACAATATAAAAGAAAATTCCGGTCAGCGCTTTCAGTCTCTCTCTGGATTTGAGCCACAGTACTGCAGGCAAAGTAGGAAGAAGATGGAACTTTGGAACACTCTGATGCGCACATGTAAGATTTGTCTCTGATTCACTGACACTGATGCTCGTGCCTGTGTCAGAGCTGAGGTCTGCGCATCAGCCCAGGAGCAAAGAGGATTAATAGTAACATAGTAAGTGACAGCAAATAAAGACCTGAACGGTCCATCCAGTGTGCCCAGTAATCACACTCATTATCAATTCATGATTAATTCAACGAGTATAATATTATATACTTGATTATGGTCTTTCTTTGGTGTTTCTGGAATATAGACCATAGAAGTCTATCCGGCCCTATCCTTATGTTTCAACTGCTGGAGTTGCTGTCAAAGCCCATTCCAGTATTGTATTGTATTGTAACATTTATACCCTGCGCTTTCCCACTTATTAGCAGGTTCAATGCGGCTTACAAATATAACAGGTTTATCAATATAAACCGCATATATACTTAATAGAAAAACAGATATTTTGGGCAGACTGGATGGACCGTGCAGGTCTTTTTCTGCCGTCATCTACTATGTTACAAGATAACGCAAAATGGATAAAACTGGTGAATATAGTATATAAAGAGGTGGACAATAAAAAGTGGGTAAGTGTCTTCTCAGTTGTGGGACACAGACTGTAAATGTCTGTCCAGCACTGTCCTCATGTTCCAGCCACTGAAGTTGCTGTCTAAGCCCTTTCCAGCCCATCCTAAACCAGATTGCCATATATGAGACACCGACCATACAAGTCTGCCTGTTATCATCCATAGTTCACCACAGCCAGAGTCGCCATCTAAGCATCATTCGACAAATCCACACACATGCAACCATACAAGTCTGCCTGTTATCATCCATAGTTCACCACAGCCAGAGTCGCCATCTAAGCATCATTCGACAAATCCACACACATGCAACCATTTAAGTTTAGGTTTTTTATAACTTCCATTTTCTAATTAGAGATCCTCTGTATTCATCCCATGCCTTTGTGAATTCCGTCATCATTTGTGTCTCTACCATCTCCTTAATGGAAGACTTTCCGCATTTGTGCTGTTAAAGCAAGGAGGAAGAGGAGGAGACAGCACTCAAAGAACTTGGTAGATGAGAGGCTGGCGCAGGTGCAGCTTCTATTACCCTGTAGGAATTGTTGCGATCCTCATGGGAATCCGCAGGAACAGCTTCCATCCCCGTGGGAACCCCGCGGATCTGCTTCTGTCCCCCTGGGAAACCCGCAGAACTGCTTCCATCCCCGCGGGAACCCCATTCCTGTGCAGGTTTCTAGTAGAGGTCTCTTCCATATGTCTCCAATCACTTTGTCTCCATGGACTCTCTTTGTCTGCTGTACATGGTCTTGGAAATCTCTGTATGGGTAGATTAAAACTTTTGTGAAAACAGGTAAAATGTAGTAATTTAAAACTTTGATAAAAGATTCTATACTTCTAATCATTTCTTTAGCGCTACCAGATGTATGTAGCGCTGTACGTATTATATGCAGATACTTTTCTGTTTCTAGAGGACTCGCAATCTAAATTTTTGTACCTGAGGCAATGGAGGGTTAAGTGGCTTGCCCAAGGTCACAAGGAGCTTGCAGTGGGAATCAAACCCAGGTTGCCAGGATCAAAGCCCGCTACTCAAGTCATTTACAAATCTAAACTATATATAAAAGTGCATAAAATCAAACTACAAGGGAAGGTAGGGACCAGCCAGCCACAGATTAACAGTCACAAGCCCAACTATAAAACCAAGGGAGCATTTCTATAACTTGGTGCCTCAAGTTAGGTGCCCTGATGCCGTGGGTTGAGCATCAGTTCTATGACAACACCAGTGCACCAAGATGCCATTGTAGAATACTAGTGTCAGTTGGCATTGGAGCACCTGCATTTAGGCATGGCCATTTATGCCAGGTCAATGGCAGGTGTAAATGGGGTGCGCCATGCTATGCATGTGTATTCTATAAGTATGTGAGTTGACATCATGCCTATGCCCCCCCCCCCATGCTTTGCCCATGTGCATTCCCCTCTTGCACTTACTCGCTAAGGTACTTATTTGATACCTGATAGAACTTGCTTGCCTAAGTGCTAATTAAGAAGCCAATTATGTGTACAGGATGTATATAATTGCACTTGCCCATTTATAGAATTGCCCTGCAAGTCTTAGCCACTTCCAGAACTTACCATTGAGAATACTACTGTAAAATACAGAGGTAAGATGTTCCAAATACTGGGTGCCAAATAGGCCAAAGAAGCACAGGTGTACCCTCCAAACGTATTCACTGTGGAACAGGAGCATAAAATAAATCTGCATCACCTTGAGAAGAATGAGGTACTCAGCCAGGAAGATAAGAAATCACGTAGTCCAATAAATAAAATAGAAGATTAGAATTTAAAAAAAACAATCAATCTAAAGCAAAAGCCTAAACTTAATGTGATAGAAGATAGGGAGCCAATGAACTTTTTCATAAGAATAGGTGTAACATGAAAAAAAATAAATTCTGTCAGGACTATTTTAATTTTTTACCTCACTTAATTTTTAATAGATAATATTTAGGATTTCTGTTTTTTCAGTTGAGCCATAGATTGCATTGTGTGAGTATCATAAGTCAGGGGTGTAATGATGGAAAAGGTTGAGAGCAACTGCATCAGTGTCATCCATTTAGTTTATTAGTTTTCAGGCAAAAAGGTTGACAAATAAATCTCAGGATTGGGTAGGATGACCAATTGAGCAATATCAGAAATGTTCCTACGTATCATTTCGTGGTGATATGGGCATGTGAGACAGCTCAGTCATGTGTTAAAGGTCCCTTCCTCCCTGCAGTTTCTCCAACATTTAGCTGCTAACATCATAGTCTCATGATGTGTGTGTGAATAAGCCTCAAATAACAACTTACAGGAGGTTTCTATGACAGAAGAAGTAAAGGTTTCATAGATCTCATCCCAGTTGCCTTTTGAAAAGTCAGAGTCACAGTCAGTGGACTATTTTTGCTAAATATTCTGAGGGGATCCTTTTCTCGATTTTTTTTTGTTTTAACTTTGGTTGCAATGCAAAAGGAAAATACAACAATTCTCTATAAAGGAAAGCTGCAAAGAACATAGTAAACAATGATACCAGCCCATAACAGCTGTTGTGAGGTACATCAGCCTTCTGCACACATTATCAACTGAATACCATAAAGCAACCAAAGACCAAAAAAGGCTCCTCTGGACAACATGAACAATACAAAACTGAAACTGACATCAGTAGCAAGAAACCTGCCCTTCAGTGATGGTCTTCCACTTTCTTACATTGCATTTATTTTAGCAATCAAACCTATAAATTCCCTCACAAGACATATCGCCAGCACAACACCCATATCATTCATACCATCCATGAACCGTTCCTCCCCATCCCCCTCCCATTCCTCTCCCACGCTAATCATTGT